>NC_067400.1:67189740-67527240 GCF_016432865.1 Antechinus flavipes | reverse complement strand
CTAGGTTCAAACAATTAGTAAATATCTGAGGCAGGATCCAAACTCTGGTCTTCTTTATATTAGTCCAGCACTTTTATCTAGTACTACATGCTAATTCTAAGGTATGTGTAGATGTCCAATATAACATGTGTGTACACATGTATAGACACAGGTATGCATGTGCTATATTATGTGTATATACGTATATACTTATATGTGTTGCTTTCCCTTTTTTAACTAATTTATTTAAAACAAATAAAATAATAGAAAAAGAAGAAAAAACATTGCTATGTGCCCAGCAGAACATGAGAGGATTCAAAATCTAAAACAATAAATTTCCACTTCAAGAAGCCTATATAATAAATACTACACATTGTGTTCAGAACTGAATATCTTTTCTATGCTTCCTTGTAGGTTTTTGTTGTTGTTGTTTTCTGTTGTGAACTTTTTACTTTATTATTTTTCCCCTTTTCCATCCCCCCTCTAAGGTTTTCTATTTTTTTCTAGAAAAATGAGTATATATATAAATACACACACACACACACGTGTGTGTACATGTCCCTGGCAAAAAAAAAAAAAAAATAGAAAACCAAAACAAGCTGGAGTTTGTTGTGTTGTGTGACCCTTCCAGCCAGTTGTTGAAGTTTATGAATTTCTTCTTAGAAAAGTATTTCTAAATTTATTTAAAAAAAAAAAAAAACCACAGGATTACAAAGGAAACCAAAGGCTAGTGAAAATAAAGATGGCTCCTCCTTTCTTCTGGTGCCAGACAAAGCAGTACCCAGAGTATAACAGGTCCCTATAGCCTTTTGGTTACCTAATGGCAAAGGTTTGGAAGCTAAAGAAAACAAGTGTTAAGTTTTCAGTGTCAGTATTTAGACTCCATAAATTCTACAAATCAAGACTTGATATATCATTTTCTTGACTGTCTAGACTTAACAACACTTAAAGAAATGGATACTGTGACATATTTAACATATATAGGACTGCTTACCATTTAGGGAAGGGGGTGGAGGGAGAGAGGGGAAAAAAATCGAAACAGAAGTGAGTGCAAGGGATAATGTTGTAAAAAATTACCCTGGCATGGGTTCTGTCAATAAAAAGTTATTAAAAAAAAAAAAAAAAGAAAGAAAGAAATGGAGAAAATGTTAATAATGTAGTTTTATTTAAAAATATAGCATGTGCATTTTTTTCCCAGAGAGTTTAGTTGTTAAACTTTTACCTGCATACCAGTGCTTAAGGGTATTAAAAATTACCACCCAGGTTGGGTTGAGGCCTTTCAGGCGTGGTGAGAGTCCAGGACAACACAAGTCACCATATGCTGCTCCCATGACCTGCTGACCAAATGGATTTGGATTTGGATTTGGGAGAGGTTATCTATACCAAAGCTATGTTAGGACAATTAAATTTCTTTTTGTTAACTGTTCAATAACTAACAACTACCCATTTCATCCTAATGTTGAATCTGAATTAAAAGAATATTCACCTTAGGCGCAGCTCTAATACCATCCATATTCCTGTGACTCTAAGTAAGGGATGCTATGCTACAGAACCTTTAAGATCATCTAGTCCCTCCCTCTTGTTTTAAGATGCTGAAACTAAGGCCCAGAAAGTCATACTGACTTGCTCAAAGTTACATACTTAGGAAGTGATCAGTCAACCAAAAGCATTTGTTTATGAAGTATTTACTATGTGCCAAGCACTATGCTAAGTTCTAGAGAAAACAATGAAAAACAAAAAAATAGGCTGTGTGCAAGGGGCAGCTAGGTGGTGCAGTAGATAGAGCACCAGCCCTGAAGTTAGGAGGACCCGAGTTCAAATCAGACCCCAGACACTTAACACTTTCTAACTGTGTGACCCTAGGCAAGGCACTTAACCTCATTTGCATCAGGCAAAAAAAAAAAAAAATAGGCTGTGCTTTCAAGGACCCCACATTTGAATGAGGATATACTATGTAAAGAACAATGTAAACAAAAGATATATGGATAATGCAGTGATTAGAGAGCCAGATGGACTCAAAAGACCTGAGTTCAAATTCTGTCTCAAATACTAACTACTAATTGTGTGATTTTAAGCAAGATACTTAACTATTTGCCTCAGTTTCCTCATTTGTAAAATGAGCTAGAGAAGGTAATGGAAAACCCTCCGTGGTCTTTGCAAGAAAACCCAACTGAGGTTATGAAGGGTCAAACACAATGAAATGACTTAACAACAATAACAAAAGATAGATAGATGATAAATGGGTAGATGGATGGATGGATGGATAAATAGATAGAGGATAGATAGATGGAGTATATCTAGATGATAGATATATGTATATAAGTATATATACATAAGAACCTCATGATATGATAAATATCCATACATACACTGTACACACACACAATGTCTTGCCCTCTCTACAAAGGACAAGACAATAGTAGGTGGAAGACCAGGAAAAGCCTCTGGAAGAAAGTACATTTTGAGATCTCTTAGCTTTTCTATCCATCCATCCATCCATTATGTGCTTTAAAAGGCACACAGAGAAATTTGTATTTAATCTTGGTGTTACTATGGGGCCACTGGAGTTTATTCAATAGGGGATAAGGGGTGTGACCTTTGAGAAAAATCACATTTGGCAGTGACTTAAAATGTTTTCTTCAGTTCAATTCAATTCAACAAGTTTATTAAGTCCCGATTATGCACTAATCAGGTGCTAATCATTGGGACTTCCAAAAGACAAAATGAAACATTTTGCTGATGTAATCTGAATCATGTTTTGTTTATACTGCACCTACTGGCTCCACACTTGTGGTATCAAAGGATATAGAGAAAATGAAAATGAAGGACCTTTTGTTTTTGTGTTTGTTTTTGAAGAGAAAAGCAAGTAACATCAAAATGTGATGTGGGCCACTTAACACCATATACCAAGATAAGATCAAAATGGGTCCATGACCTAGGCATAAAGAACAAGATTATAAATAAATTAAAGTAACATAGGATAGTTTATCTCTCAGACTTGTGGAGGAGAAAGAAATTTGTGACCAAAGATGAACTAGAGACCATTACTGATCACAAAATAGAAAATTTTGATTATATCAAATTAAAAAGCCTTTGTACAAATAAAACTAATGCAAATAAGATTAGAAGGGAAGCAACAAACTGGGAAAACATCTTCACAGTTAAAGGTTCTGATAAAGGCCTCATTTCCAAAACATATAGAGAACTGACTCAAATTTATAAGAAATCAAGCCATTCTCCAATTGATAAATGGTCAAAGGATATGAACAGACAATTTTCAGATGATGAAATTGAAACTATTACCACTCATATGAAAGAGTGTTCCAAATCACTATTGATCAGAGAAATGCAAATTAAGACAACTCTGAGATACCACTACACACCTGTCAGATTGGCTAAGATGACAGGAAAAAATAAAGATGAATGTTGGAGGGGATCGGGAAAACTGGGACACTGATGCATTGTTGGTGGAGTTGTGAACGAATCTAACCATTCTGGAGAGCAATCTGGAACTATGCCCAAAAAGTTATCAAATTGTGCGTACCCTTTGATCCACTAGTGTTACTTCTGAGCTTATACCCCAAAGAAATACTAAAGAAGGGAAAGGGACCTGTATGTGCCAAAATGTTTGTGGCAGCCCTGTTTGTAGTGGCTAGAAACTGGAAAATGAATGGATGCCCATCAATTGGAGAATGGCTGAGTAAATTGTGGTATATGAATGTTATGGAATATTATTGTTCTGTAAGAAATGACCAGCAGGATGAATACAGAGAGGCCTGGAGAGACTTACATGAACTGATGCTAAGTGAAATGAGCAGAACCAGGAGATCATTATACACTTCAACAACGATATTGTATGAGGATGTATTCTGATGGAAGTCGATTTCTTTGACAAAGAGATCTAACTGAGTTTCAATTGATCAATGATGGACAGAAGCAGCTACATCCAAAGAAAGAACACTGGGAAATTAATGTGAACTATTTGCATTTTTGTTTTTCTTCCAGGGTTATTTTTACCTTCTGAATCCAATTCTCCCTGTGCAACAAGAGAACTGCTCGGTTCTGCAAACATATATTGTATCTAGGATATACTGCAACATATCCAACATATATAGGACTGCTTGCCATCTAGGGGAGGGGGTAAAGGGAGGGAGGGGAAAAATCAGAACAGAAGCGAGTGCAAGGGATAATGTTGTAAAAAAAATTATCCTGGCATGGATTCTGTCAATATAAAGTTATTATAAAATAAAATAAAATATATTTTTAAAAAATGTGATGTGGGCTAGTACAATTATTATTTCCATTCCAATGCCTGGTAATAATGTAGCTGCCTGGGTTCCTAGTTCTCCCTGAAGGTAGTCAGACCTGTCTTCTTGGATTCATTTCAGCTCAATCAATATTTTTTCTAATATTTGCAGTTTCTATAAATCATACAAAACACATTCTAGTCATTTATATTGATCTTACTTAACTTAGCTAGTCAGTCAATATTATTATTCCTCACGACAGATCTTCAAGGAAAATCTTAATGAATAAATTCATTGCTCATTCCTTAGGTACAGATCATAAATAACCTAGCTCCTTTCCTAAAACAGAATGATTTTCCTTTTTTTCCTAAACCCAATAAATATTGGGTTGAAAGATCAGATAACCACAAAAGGAGAAGCAATGGATATAAAGTCAAATGATTCAATCAACATTGCCTCAGAATTCTGACAACCTATTCAATAAGTCAAACAAATTGACTTTGTTGCCCAATGCATAAAGCTCTGAAACTGTAGATATATCCTAAAAATCATATCTTTGGCTCATTTTTGTCCCCATCCCAGAGTTTCCTCCAGGAATCTTCAGAATATAGACCATGTCTAGACACCCATTAATATGAATAAAAGAATTCACCATTTCCCTTGCAATCAGCATAACAATGAATATCAAGTATAGGATAGCTTTTATTTTGCTCATTGATTAAATGAAGAAAAAACAAAAGACTCCCATAAGACATCGATATAGTTCTCTTTCAACTATCCCAAAGGGATTGTGCAGTTCTCTTGAACTTATAGCACCAATCTGTAATTTGAATATCCCTCAAAAGAGATGTCCAACAAAGATGGCAGACTGGTGCTCTTCTTCATACCTACTCTAGCAAAAACTTGGAATTAATACTAAATCTAATAATGATCAAGATATCCAATGAGAATCTATAACAAATGATTTAATCCTCTGCAAAATTACATAAAAACTCAGTCAGCATCCCACTAGTAATAGAAACAATGATCATAAGCAGCCTCTCAAATTTTTGAACCAGAGACACATTGTAGCTTGCAAGACTGTATCCGTTCAGCAAAAATGGAGGGCTTTGAGAGAATGGGCCCAAGAAAATCAAGAAGCCTCAAGGTGGGAATATTGAAAACCTTGAGGAGAAAAAGCAAACAAAAATATATGGCAGTACTTCACAAATGTCCAAGGATTTCATGACCCTAAAATTTTGTCCTTAGAGGTCACTAGAAACCCTAACGATCATACATTTTAGTCTTCAAAAATTGTGGGGGGGGTGAGGAGGGCTAACTCCCTGAGATTGGAAATCAGCACAAAAATCCATGAGACTTAGGATGAAGCCAGTCAGAGTCAATCATCCCACATGATTGTGGGAGAATGTGGGAGAAAGCAGAGCCCAGTCTTGACACAAAGCCCTACTTTGGGAGTTAATGCTGGAGAGATGAATAAATCAAAGAAAAATCCCATAGTTATAAAGAATTGTAGATCCAGAGCTATTTAAAAAGGAGAAAGTAATTCTATAATTACTATAAATATTGAATCATGGGGAAAAATGGATTTTTCCATAAGAACCATGTGATTACTGAGAAGAAATTAAGCAAGAAATATTTTTTAATGAAATAAAAAGTTTACAGGAAAGAACTAAAAAGATATTATTAATATGTTGGAAGAAAAAGGGATAAATCTTGCACAAATAATGGATCCTCTGAAAATTAGAATAGAAGAAATATAAATTAATGACCCTGTAGATCAGCAAGAAATAGAATAATGATTTTGAAAAAAAAATTGAAATGATGCCATCTAATATTAAAAAAAACTGACCTGAAAACCAAGTTAAGCAGAGATAATTCAAGAATTATGCTTATTTGTTACAAAGGGTTTTTTATTTCCTCATTAGCTTTTAATTGGGCAGGTTTTGGGGGTATGGAAGAAGTGTTTAGCAATTTTGATACCAAAAACAAAAGAAGTTCATTCAAACATTTAAAAAATGCACAGAAGAGACAAATTAAAGAGTTTTGAAAATATTGTTAGAAGGGGATAGCTAAATAATGCAGTGTATAGAGCACAGGAGCTGGAATCAAGAGGACTTCAGTTTAAATTTGACCTCAGACACTAGCCGTGTGACCTTGGGCAAGTCATTTAATCCTAATTGCCTAACAAAAAAAGCTAGAATTATATACATACTCATACACACATATATTAAAAACAAGTGAATGAATTAGAAATTCATAGTTTCATATACAATCTATGATGATGATAATGATGATACCGTGTATATGGAAATTTTTATGTTTTCGGTGTTTAAATTCATAATAAAAACATTCTTTTTTTTTTTTTTTTTTTTTTTGCTGAGACAGTTGGGGTTAAGTGACTTATCCAGGGTCATATAGCTAGGAAGTATTAAGTGTCTGAGGTCAAATTTGAACTCAGGTCCTCCTGACTTCAGGGCTGATGCTCTATCCACTATACCACCTACCTGCCCCGCAAAAACATTTTTAAAGGAAACTTATTTGGTTGCTATAAAAAATTAAAGTATCTCCTTGACATTCTGGTGAGTCTAACTATATTCCAAAATTACAGGTCAATCAATCAATCAAAAAATCTTTATTGTGCTTAGCAAATGCAAAAATGAAAGAAAGTCCCTGCCCTCAAGGAGTTTACAATCTAATGGAGAAAAAAAAGAAAAAAGAAAAGCAAACTGAACAGGGAGAGAAGGGAGTATCTGACTTGGGGTGCATGGCAGAAAAGTCAGAAAAGATCCAAAGTAGTTCAGTCAGGTGAGAAGTAAGGAGCTCTTTAGTCTACTATAATTATAAAGACTTATTATACTCCTCCTGGAAAGAAAATTAACTTGAGTTTATTGGAGGGGCCCTTCCTATTAGACCTATGTTATCTGAATAAGACATGGCAGACTTCAGACTTAATCATCATAAGTGTCCAAGGATTTCACGTCCCTAGCATTCTGTCCTTAGAGATCACTAGAAGACTTGAAGATCAAGCACTCTGCTCTTCAAAAAGTGTGGGGATAAGGAAGGCTAACCCTTTGAGATTAAAAGTCAACACAAAAAAACATGAGATTTAGGATGAAAAGAAGGTAAAGAAGGGATGCCCACTGTCCTCATTATTTATTTCATACTTTCTTAGAAGGAAGTAGTTTAGTAGCCTTAGATAGAAATAGTCAGCGACCTTAAATATTTTTTTTTAATGAAAATAAAAAACAGTTCTGCAAGTTGTATAAATTTGCACTTTACATGTACCTTTTCTTCTTATATGTGAAGCAGATCAAACAAGACTTTTTTGTTTCTTATACTATAAAACCTTTTTGTAAATTGTTAGATTATGATCAGTGTAAAGAATACAAAACAATAAATAAATTGGAGGAGAGGTAAAGTAGATTTTGGGTAAAGATTCTGTTTTTACCATAGAGAGAAGCACAAGGAAATCTATCTAAAATATAGAAATTCTAAAGAACCACTTGAAAAAGCTGTGAGGCAATAACATAATATTAATAAAGAAAATTTCAAAGATTAAGATATATGAGGACTACTAAATTTTAAGTAAAACAACATACATCATATTACAAATTCATAATGGAGTGAATTTTCTGCTTCAAAGTCTGATTAAACCAAAAGACATGACAGAGAAAGATAAGGAGAAGAATGCTTTTATTTATTTGGTAGTATTCTACCAATTTGAGAGCATCCCCCATGGAATCTCATCCCCACTTTTCAATAGAACATGAAGAAATCAGTTAGTTCCTCCACTCAAGTCCTTCTTACAGGACAAGTCCTACAGAACTTTAAAGACTTCAAATGCAAGCCCAGTGGTGGACTGAATATTATCCAAAGACTAATCTAAGCAGATTTTGGGGTGGGGGAAAAAAACCTCATCCCTATGATGAACATAGATGGAGTGATAAACTTCCCAAGCCATCACAACTTATGAAGATTCTCTATTTAGATATCAAGAAACTATAAAGCTACAATGATGGAGTGAGAACCTAGAACAACACAATTCCAGGTCCATCAAAATATATCAAAATGTAATGGTACACACATGCATATATAGATACACACACGTGTGTGTGTGTGTGTGTGTGTGTGTGTGTGTGTGTGTGTATGTCCCTAGAGAAATTTATCTGGATGATTTCAGTATAAGTTGGAAAAATATAAGAAGCAACTCCTAAGAGAATTAGCTCAGCTGGTTACTTGCTGATCTAAAACTTTCAATTATGAAAAATTTGGCAAATTTTGCCTAAAGGGCCAAGTTTGATGCCCCAAACTAAAGGAAGGTAGATGCCTTGGCTAATTATGAACTAATCATGTACTGTGAATTCAGCCAAAGACAAATAATGTGGATATAAATACTCCATCCTTTGGATCAGTGGTATCCCATATATAAAGAAACAATAGGCACTAATCTGTACATAAAGATGTTGGTGGGTCACATATTGACTTAGTTTTTAAAATGTAATATTATCTATTTTTTAAATTTAATTTGTTAAATATTTCCCAATTACATTTAATATGATTCAGGTAGCATTTGGAAGTTTTTCCATATGATAGAATCTATACATCTAAGACCTTTCCTAAAGACCCCAGGCAGCAGAGATCATGGAGATTACCACAGAAAGGGCTAAGATAATCCATGACTTTAAGTGAGCAGGACACCTCAAGAAAATGCAACAGGGAGCCTGAGACTTCTTCCAAAGAATATGTCATTTGGCTTTCTTCAACAATGAGATGATTAAAGTCAGTTCCAATTGTTCAGTGATGAAGAACTGACCAGCAGTCTCTGTGCCTCTCTCTCTCCACCCACCAAAATTGTCTCTATGTCATTTCCTATACAACACATCAAAACTTGCACAGAGAGTGGGCAGGGCCATTCTTTCTCCAAGCATATATTAATAGAGTATTGTTCAATCGTTAATTAGCCTCCCGTGCTTGGGACCTCAGTGCAACGACTCAAGAGCTTCAGCCCATTACATCCCCCACTTTCTTTTGTTTTATAACACAGGGGGTCACGCCATCCCTGACCTCTCAGGGAGGTGAGAGCCCCCAAGGAGAAGTAATCACACCCTCCCTGACTTCTCAGGAAGGGAGATGAAAGCACTAAAAAGGAGATGATCACACCCTCCCCGACATCTTGGTGAAAAGCACCAAAGGGAAGTGGAGATTGCTAGAGAGTTTCTGGGCTGAAGGGTTTTATTAGAAACAAGTATGCACAAACCCATCAGCATGGGAGGTATTACACAAACACATAGCAATAACGCAGAGGCTATTAGTGATGACTCTCCCCACAGTCAGTGCAGGCTCGATGTGGTGTAACAAACATGAATTGTACATGCAAGTAGCAGTATAACAAACAATATAAATCAACATGGTGTTGTAAAAGATTTCCAGAAGTCCTAGAAGGAGGGTTTGTAAACAACATTCACACATACGCCTTCTTCAGCAGCCAAGAGGTAGTCCAAAACCAATTTTTTGTCCATTGCTTCACATGTCAGGGAATCCAATGATTCACTCAAGTTTTTGAAGTCCTGCAACAGTCTTGTCATTTCTCAGAAAATCCAATGATTCCTGAGGTTTTTCAAGTCCTACAACAGTCCTATATCTCAGAGAATCCAATGATTCCTGAGTTTTCAAGTCCTACAACAATCTTATCATATCTCAGAGAATCCAATGATTCCTGAGAGTTTTCAAGTCCTACAACAATATTATTATATCTCAGAGAATCCAATGATTCCTGAGGGTTTTGAAGTCCAACAATTTTTGATGTCCATGAGTCAAATGCCATAACTGCTATGCTCTTTCAATGGTGGGCCAATCAGCGATGGAACTACCCAACATTTCTTGGGTCTTCTCTTTCATTTCAAGGGTCTGCTCTGTCTCCATTGGACAAGGTACCCATCTGATTCCTTCTCCATCTGTGGAGATAAAAACAAACCCTCTCCCCCAAACAGTTAACCTATTTGGTCCTTTCCATTCATCACTTTCTAGATCTCTCCACATCACCTGGCAATTATCTAAAGATAGTGGAGCTGCTCATACTGATCACTGCTCTTCCAGTGGGTTATAAAACCTGTCTGCCAGAGCCAGTGAATCTTTGTCAAAAATCAAGAAGTTAATAGTAAAAAGGGCTAGATTTAGAAGTTCTCTAGGGTTACCTGTGGCTCCCCCTTTCTTTTGTTTTTGGAGGAGGGTCTTAACGTCTGTTTCTCCTCTCTACTATAACCTGTCCTTAAGGATTAAAAGGTATGCCAGTAGTGTGTAAAATCTTAGACTGTGCACAAAAGTGTACAAAATGTTTAGAAGTATATGCAGGTCCATTATCTGTTTTTATTGCTTGTGGCACACTCAAAATGGCAAATGCTTGGATAAGGAATTCAGTGACCACTCAGGCTGTCACTTTTGCAAAAGTGAATCCTGAAAAGGTGTCTATCACAATGTGGATAAAAGACAGGCAACCAAAAGATTTATAATGGGTCACATCCATTTGCCACATTTCATTGGGTCTCAAATCACGAGGGTTCTTTCCTGGAGGCAGTGTAGGAACATGGAAAGGAAGGCAAGCTGTACAGGCTTTTACTATGCTCCCTCTCTTGTTATTCCAAAGTATAAACGTAAAGCTTGAGCAGTCTGATGATATTTAAAATGAGATTCTTGGGTTTCTTGAAATAAAGGAGTATTGGCTAACATGGTTAGAAGGCTATCTGCCTTTGAATTACCATCAAAAATAGGACCTGGAAGTCCACTATGAGAGTGGACATGTAAAATATAAATCTTACCTGGATGCTTTCTCATTTGCTCTTGAAGTTTTTTAAAGAGCTAATATATATTAGAGGCTACAAATTTTATTTGGGCTGTGGCAATTCTTTGTACCACACCTACTGAATAGATCGAGTCAGATATTATATTTATATCTCCTGGATAATAAATAAGAGCTAGAATGATTGCATACAATTCATTCTGCTGAGTGGACTGAAAAGGAGTTCTGACTACTCTCTTTATAGTTAAGTCACAAGAGTATATAGCACAAATATTATGTTTGGATGCATCTGTAACCTTTTCTTCAAGAATCCATCGCCAATTATGTAATAGTCTGGTTATCTTTAATGGAGACCCGTGGGTAAAATTTGGAGCCATGGCTAATAAAATTTGCCACTCTGGGATGGTCTCACAACACACATTAATTTGTGTATTAGTATAAACGTTGTATATCTTGTCAGGTCTTATCCCAGATAATTGTACTGCTCGCTTAATGGCCTTAATAAACTTCTAGCCACAAGCACTGGGTAATGAGTAAGGGTTTGTTCTGGTTGTACCAGAAGGTTCACCCACTCTATCACATTGTCTTCTTGATGAAGGACTGCTGTGGGTGCCTTTTGTGTAACAAAAACTGATATTTCCAAGGGTTTTTGAGTGACTCTTTCAACCACATTGGATAAAGCCAGTTCAACTTCTCTCAAAGCCTTTTGAGCTTCTTTTGTAAGCTGATGTGGTGAATTTAAAGCACTGTCTCCCCGTAAAATGTCATATAACACTTGCAATTGATAGGTAGTCCAGCCTAACACCGGTCCCATCCATAGTTATTGCCTATCAATTTCTGAAAATCATTTAAGGTGTTTAGCTTCTCTGGTCTTAAGGACAGTTTTTGTACTGTAAGCACCTTAGGGAATACTTCATATCCTAAATATTGAAAATGAGCATGTCTTTGAATTTTTTCTGGAGCTATGTACAATTTGAAGTCCCTTAGTGTTTCTATGGTCTTTTGTAGACATGTTTCTAACATTTGTTCTTCAGGTGCACATCCCAATATATCATCCATATAATGTAATAACATTACTTTTGGAAATGTTTTCTTACTGGAGTAAGAGCAACAGTAACATACATTTGACACATAGTAGGGCTGTTTTTCATTCCTTGTGGCAAAATTGTCCATTCATATCTTTTATAAGGCTCAGCTAAGTTAACATTGGGCACTGAAAAGGAAATCTTTTCGTATTCTCCTTATCCAAAGGGATAGAATAGAAACAATCCTTAATGTCTATAACCCAAAGAGGCCATTCTCCATTGGTTCTCAAAATCTAGTCCAGAGCATCCTGAGGAATCTCTGAAATCCTTTCAGAGAGTCTACAAATTCATAATTGGTTTTTATTTTTAATGTGATCAATATTAATTATAACCCACATAAATAAAACTTCTTTGGACAGATGCTCAATCATTTTTAATAGGATAAAGATACTGAGAACAAAAGTTTGAGGACCACTGCTCTAGGCAATTGAGTAAGAGATGGAAGCCCAGGCTGAAGAGTTCCCATAGTTTCCATCTGTTCATTTACCTTTCTTAAATCAGTCAACATCCTCTATTTTCCAGATTTCTTTTTTACAACAAATACGGGGGAATTCCAAGGACTTAGAGAAGGTTGTAAGTGTCCTTGGTAAAGTTGCTCCTGTATTATATCTAATAAGGTCTGAATTTTATCGCTAATTAAGGGCCAATGTTTTATCCACACTGGTGTATCAGTTTTCCATTGGATAGGAACAGGTGAAAATGTTGGCAGGCCTTCAACAGCAGCCCTGCCTAAAAAACCAAACTACTCATTTTTTCCCCTAGGAAATGTAAATATTTAGCTTCTTTATTCATAGATGTGCACAACAAAATATTCACTCCCATAGAAAATATACTTTTGTTTTTACAATAGTCTCCACTTCCACTTCATTACTCTAAAAAAAGTGACACAATTTACTGTATTTCAATCACATAAAAGAATATGTCATTAAGTATCTTCCATACTTCTGGTTGTTAACATGAAATGTTGACAAAATTGCTTTATAGTTAACATGGTATACTGTATCTGACAATATGACATATCTGTCATCTGAAATATGACATATACATATAGATGCTTTTACTACTTAACTGTCAAATTGATTTTTTTTTTATTTCATAGCTTTTTATTTAGAAGTTATATGTATGGGTAATTTTACAACATTGACAATTGTCAAAACTTTTGTTCTAATTTTTCCTCTTCTTCTTCCTACCCCCTCCCCTAGATGGCAGGATGACCAGTAGATGTTAAATATATTAGAATATAAATTAGATACACATATAGTATACATGACCAAACTGTTATTTTGCTGTACAAAAAGAATTGGACTCTGAAATATTGTACAATTAGCCTGTGAAGGAAATCTCAAATGCAGGCAAGCAAAAATATAGGAATTGAAAATTCAATGTAATGATTCTTAGTCATCTCACAGAGTTCTTTCATTGGGCGTAGCTAGTTCAGTTCATTACTGCTCCATTGGAACTGATTTGGTTCATCTCATTGCTGAAGATGGCCAGGTCCATCAGAATTGATCATCATATAGTATTGTTGTTGAAGTATATAAGGATCTCCTGGCCCTGCTTTTTTCATTCAGCATCAGTTCGTGTAAGTCTCTTGAGGTCTTTCTGAAATCATCCTGTTGGTCATTTCTTGCTGAACAATAATATTCCATAATATTTATATACCACAATTTATTCAGCCATTCTCCAATTGATGGGCATCTACTCAGTTTCCAGTTTCTGGCCACTACAAAGAGGGCTGCCACAAACATTCGTGCACATACAGATCCCTTTCCCTTCTTTATGATCTCTTTGGCATATAAACCCAGTAGTAACACTGCTGGATCAAAAGGTATGCACAGTTTGATAACTTTTTGAGCATAGTTCCAAATTGCTCTCCAGAATGGTTGGATGTATTCACAATTCCACCAACAATGTATTAGTGTCCCTGTTTTCCCACATCCCCTTCAACATTCCACATTATCTTTCCCTGTCATTCTAGCTAGTCTGACAGATGTATAATGGTATCTCAGAGTTGCCTTAATTTGCATTTCTCTGATTAATAATGATAGAGCATCTTTTCATATGGCTAAAAATAGTTTCAATTTCTTCATCTGTGAATTGTTTGTTCATATATTTTGACCATTTATCAATTGGAGAATGGCTTGATATCTTATAAATTAGAGTCAATTCTCGATATATTTTGGAAATGAGGCCTTTATCAGAACCTTTGACTATAAAAATATTTTCCCATTTTATTGCTTCCCTTCTAATCTCGTCTGCATTAGTTTTGTTTGTACAAAAACTTTTCAGTTTGATATAATCAAAATTTTCTATTTTGTGATCAGTAATGATCTCTAGTTCTTCTTTGGTCATAAATTCCTTCCTCTTCCACAGGTCTGAGAAGTACAAAGTACTCATTTTTAACCCTAATTGTAAAATGTCTCTTCCCCACAGATTGATGGGAAATTTCTCAACTATAAAAGGAGTAAAAACTCCTGTTTTACCTTCAAAAGTCCATCTCATAAGGGCAATACTAACTTCAGCTTCTATTGATCCTCCTACGCCAGACATGTAGGTGTCTGCTTTAATCTTTGGCCAGTGACTGGGCCAGTTGGCACCTCTAATGACTGTACAATCTGCACCCGTGTCTACCAATCCTTCTAATGATATGCCATTTATATAGATAATGAGCATAGGTTGGTCAGCTGTTACAGCTGCTGTCCAGTATATTCCTGGATTTTGTTAGTTGGAGTCATAATCTGGGCGACTATTACCAGATTGCTTATTAGGAGTCTGTATCAGTAAACCTGATGCTACTACTTCTCCTGGGTGACATTGTTGAAAGCAGCTTTACCCCTTTGCTATATTCTCTTTACAAAATGACATGCACGTAAACTCAGATGGGTTTGTATGATTAACAATAATATCTGAAGTATGCTTACAGTTAAAATTTTAATAAAGTATTTTAGTGAAG
This sequence comes from Antechinus flavipes, assembly GCF_016432865.1. Taxonomy (NCBI): domain Eukaryota; kingdom Metazoa; phylum Chordata; class Mammalia; order Dasyuromorphia; family Dasyuridae; genus Antechinus; species Antechinus flavipes. Next base: position 67,512,180 of record NC_067400.1, on the reverse strand, counting down.
CAGTTACTTTTCCACTTGAAATATAACAAATCAGACTATAGACTTAACCCAAAAGGTGCAAGGGAGTGCAAAATGAATTTTAATGCTCCAAAGTTCTGGGATGATGTAGTTACTAACAGCATCAAAGAAGACTTATTCTGCTGCACCTGTTTGACAGTCTCTAAATCAGAGCAAATCCATAATATAAGAAACACCATCCCTTTGTCATCAAGGAACTTTTTGGAAACTAAGTATTAAGAAAGCAAGATTCAATTTACCCATAGAATTCATGGTGTTTCTGTATGACTATATAGAAAATAAGTGACAACAAGGAAGTTGCTAGTTTACTAAGTTGGAATCTATGCATCAATTCCAGCATAAGCTAGACTTTTTTGCCCCTCATTTACCCTGTTTTGCTGCAGCAACTGCAACCCTTGTCGTCTTTATTGTGGAGAGAAGCCCACGCTTTGATAGCAGCAGCGGCAATTTGCTCATATGCTGCTATGGAGTAATTAATCTGTATTGTGATGTCTGCATAAGAACCTACACCTGTTAGTTGGTCATAGATGATTGGAGTATGAACTCCACTTTGACTATTTTGTTGGGCTTGTATCCTATAAAGCTTACTATATTCAGAAAGCCACAACAAGTTTTGTCCAGGTTCTAAGCATACCCTTGCTATAGATTTCCAGTCATTAGGGGTTAAGATTTCATAAGCCAAAATCTATAATAACATCTTAACATAAGCTGATGTAGTCCCATAAAGAGTGCAAGCCTTTTTCAGGTCTTTGAGAATTTCTATATCCAAAGGAGCGTATTTTCTACTTTCTTGACCTGAAGAGTTAAACTGTTGAATCACAGGATAAATTTGTGGCCTTAACTCATTTACATCTTTCCCTTCCTCCGAGGCTTTCAGTAGTGCCTTGTGTAATCTACTCATAGGCAGGGTTGGTGGCTGAGGGGAGGTGCTGGTGGTGTCACTGCCCCCCCCCCAACTACTCCTCCTCCCTCCATCCCTGAAGGTGGAGTTAATGGAGGAGAGTCAATTATCTGCTCCTTAGGCTGGGTTAAAGCTTCCTGTTGAGATGGAAACTCACTACACCCTTGAGCTTCACTTAAATCTCCATGCCCTGTGGGAATATGGTCATTAATCTGTCCTTTATCTTTGTTGTCTTTGTTCTCACACTTTCTCATCTGGCTGCTCTGAAAACTTTTCTTTTTTCTATAACTTGTGGGATTTTTTTTAAGGCCAACTGTATTATGTTGTATATATATAATGTTTCTTTGGAAATTGACTCGGAACCATTATCATTATAATATTTGCATAATTGATCTCCTACAAGCTTCCAATTATCTAAACATATCTTTTCTTCATTGAAGAATGAAGGAGACCTACGTTCTAATGTCCCACATCATAAATAAGCCTTTTCTCTTTATCAGTCTGAGTATGCTTCCTGCAGATTTCCTTTGGGGTGGGGTTGGGGTTGGGGCTGGAACTGGGGGAGAATCTTTTTCCCAATATCTGCCCCATTTCAGCTAGAAAAGGTTATTAGTTTAGCCCTTAACAAAGTAAGTTCCCTATTTGTCTATTAAAATACTCACCTAATTTCCTGGTCACTGGAGACTTCTTCAGTAAAAATAGGGTCCTTGGTTCCACGATGGGCTTCAAATATGATGACTGCATTTAGCACCTAGAGTATATTAAAATCAGTCAGGATAAGGGAAAATCCTTGATCTTTATTCTTTGCAGAGGTGAAAGGGAATGGCAATGCGAAGTGAGAGCAATCGCAACATGAATCTCGCCAGCAGTGCCTCTGGCTCTCACTTTCAACCACCAAATTCTCTACATAATCTCCTATACAACACATCAAACTTGCCCAGAGAGTGAGTAGGGCCATTCTTTCTCCAAGCATATATTAATAGAGTATTGTCCAATTGCTAATTAGCCTCAAGTGCTCCAGATCTCAGTTCAATGACTCAAGAGCTACAGCCCATTACACAGTGTGACTTGCTTTGGGGCAGAGACAGTTCTGGTCTGAGAGGGACTATTCACTGGTCTGCTGCTAATACCCACATCCCCACTGGGGGCTTTGGCCTCGGGTAATGACACTTTCACTGCTTAGTCTCTAGCCTTAGGGTAGTCGCTAATCTGCACATCTGCTAATCCCACTGGGCACTCCAGCCTGGGCTGAATCACTTCCAGTTTGGGAGGGAGGGGGGAGGAGGAGGGAGATCTTTGCCCAGAGCACTCCCATACCTCGATGCCTGAAGCCTGTTTACATCTTTCCCTGCTTTGCAGAGGAAGCTGGTAACCTCCTTGCCCCGAGGGCAGACCCTAAAGGCTTTAAAAAATGAGTAAAAAAATCAAAAGGACAATTGATAGCTTCTATACAGAAAAAGAGCAGGTTTGCAACCCCGAGGAGACTAATAGCAAACAGTATCCAGACAATACCCCAAAGGGGAATGTTAACTGGCCCCCTTTACATAACATTCTCCTAGAAGAGACCATTAAAAGTCTCTAAAAAGAATTAAAAGAAAAATAGGGAAAGGAAAGAAAAGCTTTGCAAGAAAGTAACAACTTCCTGAAATATGAACTGGAAAAGAAGGTAGATTTTTATGTCAGGTGTGTAGGAGAGCTATGACCCCAACCCAAATTCAAAGACTCTCAAGGCAAAAAGCAAAAAGGAATTTATTACAATCTCAAGAGAAAGGGCAATTCTCAATAGACAAGGTGTCCGAGGAATGCAATGCACAAGTTGCAAAATACAAGATTATATAGACTCTAAGGCAGAAGCAACTTTCCCCTCCCCACCACCTCTATCCCTGAACCTTATTCTAAACTGGTAAATCTATCCCAGAAACAAAAGAATACTAGTAAATAGGCTCTTTAGTACTTAAATGCTAATTAAGAGATAGGAAACAGGAGGGGAAATGTTCATCCAAGACAGTGGAATACCGGCTGCTTTTTAGCTATCCCGCAACTTGTTATTACAAAATTTCAAGTGACAATTAGAACATAAGTGGAAGTCACATCCTTGAGAGGTCTTTGTAAAGGGCTGAAACTCTGAAAAAGGTGTGCTTGAATCAGACAACTGAGAACTTAAGGCTAATTACCTATTCGATATGAGACAATGACTCTATTAACATATGTTTGGAGAAATGACTCTTGTTAAGATAATCATAGGCAAGGATTAGAGGGTAGGGTGACAGAGGCCAGTAGTTTGTCTGTCTCCTTCACTTCTCCCTCTAAAGACCAAAGACTTTAATTTATCTTGACTCTGGCTGATCCTGAGGCCTCCGAGGAAGCTAGCCTGGACTTAACAGGTCTTCACTTAGTTTATCCCATTCTGTCCCTCCTCTTTATTTATTAACCTTTGAAGACCTCTCACACATTCTTGATACATTTCTTCAACTGTCTTGTTCTCAGTTTCCAATCCCTCTGGATCTAATTTGTCCTTTTTCTCTACTGGGATCTTTGTCTAACTGGACTTCCCTCTCCAGATTGTTCAGTCTTGATCCCTCCCTCTAAAAGTAATCCAGTCAGAAATTCAAGTTATGTCAAGCTCCTGAGACTCATTCTCTGTGGAAATTCCAGTCATGTCCTTGGGGTTAAATTTTCCCTATTAAACTTCCTTGTGGGTCATTCCATGGCTGCTACTTTCTGTTGGATCAGTCTACCACAGCATTCTGCCTTGTAGTATCTTTTCCCTTCCCCCATACCACGTGGTATCTCCCCTAAATCTACTATGCTTTTCAACTCCACTTCTCTTCTTTATACCTAACTAACTTTTTTTTTTAAATATAGCTTTTTATTTTCAAGTTATATGTATGGGTTATTTTACAGCATTGACAATTGCCAAAACTTTTGTTCCAATTTTTCCCTTCCTTCCCCTCACCCCTTCCCCTAAATGGTAGGTTGACCAATACATCTAACTAACTCTTTTAGGGCACTAAATCCCTTTAAGGATTTACCCTGCCAGCTAAGGGCATACCCCAATCGCTTGAGTACTCCCTTTCTACTGGGAAATTCTACTGAGAAACTTGTCTTTCATATGCTCTTCCAACTCTATTTTGTAACTCTTTATTTTTTCATCTATCTTTTGCCAAAGAGAATGGCCATTGTGAATTCTTTACATAACTGAACTCCAAGTTCTGGTGCCTACCATCATTCGGTGACAAGCCTCACATCATAAACCATATCAGTAAAGTCTGAAATGGGACATGGGCTAATTTTCTGTTGTCTTTGGCAATTTCTTTCACTACCTGTCCATTATCATCAATTTTCACATGGCAAAAATTTAATTTCCCACAAATTCTACCTTCTTCAGCCAACAATTAGTCTAATACCAATCTATGCTAGAGTATTACTTCTCTAGCCTGAGTAATCTGGTCTGCTAACAAATCCAGTGCCATTGTCATCTGGTCAGTAATTATTTCAATCATTGCCTGGAGTCTAATGAGCCTATTCAGCACACAAATTGGGGTTCTGTGCCCCCAACTCCTATCTGGGGCCATCTATCATCCCAACCATTTGTGTCCCCAGTAAGTAGAGAGAGTAACTCTTCACAAAAGAAGATACCTATCAGGAATGTCAGCAACAACAGAAATGCTAAAAGAAATACAGACATATGTATCTAGCAACAGATTAAATGACTAGGCCAAATACTCACCTATTTATTTTATAATGACCACATATTTTCAGATAGGAAATTGCAAAATATTACATATTTAAATTGTGCTCACAGCTTTTACTGAATACTTGTTCTGATTATAGAAATTTGAAATAAGAGGAAAAAGCAGAGACATGTTATAATAGCATCAAAACTGATCCTTCAGGTCTCAGCCTGAGAGCACAAACATAATAGAATAAAGCATCCTTAGCTAATTATATGTAATAACAATTCCACTTTAAAGAAAGACTCAGGAATAATCAGATGCATTCTTATTCAAAGGAACTCTAATGGGAAACTGAGTCAAAAAGATACTACCTTAAACAGAGACCAAGATTGTCCTCCCAACTCTTGCCTCCACCTGTAACAATTCAAGATCATATTCCTCTGAGTAGCTTGTGGTATACTCCTTTCAGATGGTGTATTTCAGGCTTAATGATCCATCAGACAATCATACCTGAATTCAAAACTCCAAATAATATCAGCTAAAGTCCTAAGAGATTTTATCTCAAATACTAAGTTTCATTAATCAAAGCTTCAGGTGAATTTAGCTCTCAAATATCATATATCTTAAATAAGTATTGACTATACCTAGTTACATTGATAACAATAAAAGATTCATGCTAGAAAGTTTATAGCTTATCTTCACAATTTTAGCACACACTAGTTAATGGTAATTATCTCATACAATTTCAGAATCAGAATTCCAATTTAAACAACACAGACCCAAAATTTAAGGTGACAGAAAACTGCCCTTTCAAGTTCATCAGGAGGGCTTTAAGAAATTGGTGAAATTTAGGACACTGAGGGAAAAAATAAGAGAAATTTGGATCTAGGTGTCCAGTTGCAGCTCTGTGGCCCAATGACTAGCCCACCCTCTGTGCCAGAAATGGGGAGCATGTCAAAGATATTGGGGCACCAGCACAAACTCCAGGAGAATCCAGACCAGCCAGGGATGCCAGCCTACCCAGAACAGATTCCACAAGTCTCTTTCAGGGAAAGATACATGAAAAATCTCAGAGAAAGTTTTTTTTTTTTTTTCATTTGCAGGTTTTTTTTTTTTTTTTTTTTTCCTGTAAGCCTCAGCTTCGAACTTCAGAAGGCTTTTAGTCATATAAATTAGGCATACTTAAAAATTGAATAGAGTAACTCAACTTAGCTGGCTAAGAGATAGTACCAAAGAATTTAAAACTTAGTTTCAAAAAATCCAGAATCTGCTGAAATGTTTTAACAATTCTGTAACTTTATTTCTGCAGACCCAAATTGGCCAGTTCTGGGTCCACAGAAATATGCAGATTATGTAGACCCTAACACAGAACCCCACCCCCATCTTTTCTCCCATTGTCTGGGGGAGTCCAGGCTTATACTCTAAACTTAGAAATCTATCTAGAAACAAAAGAATACTAATAAATAACAAACTCTTTACTCATCAAGTACTTAAATGCTAATTAAGAGGTGGGGGGAAGAAAATTCCTGCAGCTTTTTAGTTATAACTTAACTAGTTATTGCAAAGTCTCAAGTCACAATTAGAGCATAGGTCGAAGCCACATCCTTCTAAGTGGTCTTCACTCAGTTTATCCCATTCACAGGGAACAACTTGAGGTTGTTGGAAATTCTATAAAATTTCCCAAGTCATTCATTCTTCTTTGGACTAAGCCCAATTCTGGATTTAACATAATGTCCTTCTTCAGGACCTGTTCAAGATTTAAAAATAGATAGATAGATAGATAGATAGATAGATAGATAGATAGATAGATAGAGGTATATCTAGCTAGTTACCAACAACAACAAAAATCTATCCATAGATAGCTATAGATCTAGACAAGCCTTGCTGTCGTTTCATTTTTCAATTGTGTCTGACTCTTTGTGACCCCATTTGAGGTTTTCTTGGCAAAGATATTAGAGTAGTTAGCCACTTCCTCCTTCAGTTTATTTTACAAATGAGGAAACTGAGGTAACCATAGTTAAGTGATTGCCCAGGGTCACTCAGCTAGAAAGTATCTGAGGCCAGATTTGAATTCACATAGATGAGTCCTTTGACTCAAGGGTTGATGATCTATCCACTGTGTCATTTAGCCTATCTATTTAAAACAAACAAATAGATAGAAATGTAAGTATAGGTGTATATAGATGGATCAACTCAATCACCAGACTACCAGCTAATCTATTTTTTTTTTAAGCCTCTCTCTTCCTGTTTCAGAAGTTGGTTGAGCTCAAGCTATTTTTGAAGTGGTAAAATAGGCAACAGAAGTGATTATATGAAATAGATTCAGGAGAGAATAGATTGTGAAATAATATTATATAAAAATAGTATAATAGAGATTCACACATGAAGAAATTATGTTATAGGCATTCATCACAGGTTAGCAAGATACAGATTAGAATGACTGGAGATGGCCTGAAGCAGTGTGAAACTTTAACCCTTTTAAGTTATTTCCCAAGTCTTAATTTGTTGAAGGCAATACACATTCAGTGATTAAGATTAGACAATAAATGAGTCACAGAATGACCTCTTTTATAATCTGAGAGGGGAAGATTCTCAGGGTTTCTGGCCAAAACAGAAATAATTGCTATTTATAACAACTGGGAGCTTTCAGGGTCCAAACTCATCAGTCCAAACCAAGCCCAAAAAGGGTTAGGTCCTTGATCCAGTCTTGCTTGGTCTGAGATCTATTGTTGGCCAATCAATAAGAGCCAGAGAGATTTTAGTTTAAGGCATTAAGAAAGAAATATAGCCTTGAGAATATCTTGAGAAGTTTCAATAATCAAAATTTTCATTACGTTGGGGAGAGTAGCTGCAGGCAAAGTTTGGAAATTCTTGGTCCAGTGGCAAGATATAGGTCAGGATGACTGGAGATAGACCACACACACACACACACACACACACACACACACACACACGGCTAGTGCTTTAACATCCACAAAAACTTTTGTCATAACAACTTGAATTAAGTAGTAGATGTGTTATTTTGTGTGCTAATCATTCTAGTTTCTTATCTCAGAAAGTTATACAAAATAACCTCTACTGAATTCCATTAGTTAGATAGTTCAATGAATAGTGTAGGACTGATGAGATTCAATAAGTCAAGAATGCATAGAGTCTTTGTTAATGAATTCATGGACTCAAACTTTTCTCCCAGTTTAGGGAAGTAGCTTATTGTGACATTTAGTAAATGGACAAAATTCCTAAGAAACTCACCACTTACAAGAGGAAAGAAGCCATGAAATGACAAAGTTCCCTAGCAGAACTCACAGTTAACTAAGGGAAAGGGAATACTTATATAGTTATAGACTCAAAGCAAGCATGCCAAATATATTAGGGGTTTTTTTGTCTGAGAAAGTTACACAAAATAACCTTTATTGAATTCTATAGCTTGGCCTCTTGACTGAATATAATCAAGTAATATCAATACAAATCAGGTAAGATCAAAATAATCCTGTTAGTGACCCTCCTACCCCCAAATACTAGGTTTTCAGCAGGGACCTGATCTTTTGCTAGGATCTTACTTCCCCCATCAAGACCTGAAGTCAAGAAAACTCATTTTCCTGAATTCAAATCTGATCTCAGATACTTACTAGTTGTATAACATCACTTAGCTCAGTTTATCTCACTTTCGCAATGATAAAATGAGCTGGAGAAAGTGGAAAACCACTTCAATATCTTTGCTAAAAAACAAAACAAAACAAAACAAAATGGGGTCACCAAGCATCTGGAAAACAATTGAATAGCAATTACTTTATGCATCTACTAGTCTTGGCCCAGTCCAAGTCTTTGTTTATCAATAGCTAAAATAAAGGTCCCATTTTAAATTGGTTAGTTTGCAAATGCCCTGGGGCTGGAGTGATCACATTATTTAACCATACTTTTAGTTCAGACTAGGAAAAATTGTCTTTTTAACTAGACTGAGAAATGGGGTTTGACAAAATGGAGACACCAGTCTGAAACCACACCTTTTTGAGGTCCCCCTTGAATATTTGGTGTTCCCATGTGGGAAATCTGGTCTCCCCTAGCTTTGTGTCCATCTTGTCAAGGTAAGCAACCCATTCTTTTTCCCCAAACACCTAGGAATGCTTGTTTGGGTCATCAGGAACTCCAAGCTCAGTAAACTTTCCTTGACTGAGGGACCCACAATCTTGGGAATTCTTGCAATTCTCAGCAAAATTCTCTCCTGACTAGGGAATTTTTGTTACCTTTTCACCCTCCCTGGAATGCTGGAGGAGGTAAGGTACTATAGGAATAGAAATTTTATGAGTTGTGGCAAAGATGGGACAGTCCTTTCCACGTCATTTTGTTTATATCTTCATCTCTGTCTATGTCATATCTGTATCATGTTTGTTCTGTGAGATAGATTCTGCAAACAAGAAGAAAAAACTTTTACATTGTAATTTGAACACTGGGAAAGATTTAACAACATCTTTAATTCCCACATTAAAAAGGGAAAAATGTCTAGCTTCTTTTTTTCCTGTAGACTGTAATTTTGGCCAAACTAGGAGCTACAGAAATAAAGTTAGTTAATTTTAAATTCTAGAACCACTAAAGTAACATTTTACCAGATTCTCAAGGTTTTATGAATAAGGATTAAGGTATTTAACAATTAGTTATTTTAAGATTACAGGAAAATTCCTGAAACAATGGGGTTAATCCTAAGAATTTTCCCCATTCTGAAACATGATTAAGTTTTGAGGGACCATTCTATAGAATTATTTTGAGGAAAAACAAAGATTAAATTATATAGAAGATTTTAAAGGGGTATAGAGGCAAGTGACAAGACTGACTGTTTTGTTGGGCAGTGAAAAAAATTAGTTGGCAGAATGCTCAGAAATGAAGAGAGTGGGGAAAAAAAGATAAATTGCAACTTTTTGCTAACATTTCCTTGACTCTTATCTTGTATTAAGTCCCCTTCTACACCATTGGGAAAGAAAAAAAAAAAAGATTCACTTTATATAAAGGTTTTAAAGTAGCAGCTCAAAAGAGAAAGCACACCAGAAGGTATTAAGGGACCCTCTTTACAATCCTTATCACTCAGCATCATCTACTCCCAAGTCCCAAGTGCATCTCATTTGTGGGGATTGCTAACAAGATCATTAAAGCCATATCCCTCTGTTAACCCCCTCTCTGATATGAAATATCAGATTAAAAAAAGGGAATACTGAAGAATTATAGGAAAATTCAAATTCTGCCCCACCTGTAAAAATGAAGGTAGGGAGCAGTGGGGAATCCATATACCTTGTTGAAGTATTTCCCAAACCCAGCTTGGAGAGTGGAGGGACAGTGGAGGTCAGTCCCCATGGTCAGAATTCCCTGAGCTCTGGCACCTGAAACTAACATCTAAAAGAGATTCTGGCACTAGCTACCCCAACCTTCAATAGATTTTGTCCAGAAACTACCTGGAAAGAATCCAGATGTCCCTGGCAGCACTTAACTTGGCAATATGAGGTGGGAGAACCAGTCAGCCTCTGTATTTGGTAAACTCACCATTCTGTTTCAGTTGCAGAAATATATTAGCTATGTGATTTATGGGAAATTATTTGATCTTTGCCCAGTTTTCTGATTTGTAAAGAGAAATAATAATTGTTGTGAAGATCACATAATTGCAAAAGTACTTAGCACAGAAACATCAACAACACAGTCCATGAAAGCACTAAGAATAGTTGGGGTAGGCAGATAGGAACAGCAAGCAAAGCCCCTTCTCTGGGGTCTGTCAATTCCCCTTAATTTATAAGCTTGACAATTTTCTTAACCATCAGTGTAAGCAAGGTCATCAGCCCAGAGATATGAGTTCATTTCAGATGTATGGTTCCCAAACAAGAAATGGGTTTACTAAGAATCTACAAGCTTGTTAATTATATAGAAATGATTTCTAATGATTGGTCTTTGCGCCAGGATGCATTTAAACTGTAGAAGAAAAATATGTAAAAGATGTTAAACAAAATCTCCTGTTTGTGAGTTTTGATAAACCTTTATTGCTTAATTTAACTTCCTGAGAATAAGAATACTGTACCTAGCCCTAAGCTGTGACAAGTAGAATTTACTATTTGAGATAAAATCTCAACCTGTGAAGAAGGAAAGAGAGAAAAGACCCAGTGAGACACTAGCAGGTTGCTCCCATAACTGATATTCTTTTGAGTTTTGAATTTGGATATGATTATGTGATACCTTAGTCAGTAACCCATTTTGAAATGAAATTTGAAATGATATTGAAAGTCATGTAGCTCAGAGATGCCATCCTGAATTGTCACGGGTGGAGGTCTTATTTGGGCAAGAGCTGGGAGGACAACATTGGTCTCTGCTCAAGGTTGGATCCTTTCTGTTCATTTTCCCAATTCTGTTTCTTTGTTTTCTGTTATGGGAATAATCTGCTAGTGTCTCATTGGGTCTCTCCTCTCTTTCCTTCCCCACAGGTTACTGAAGGAATTCTCCTGGGAGGATCCTACTCACGAACAGCTCTAGAGCACTACTGCTTCTTTGTTTCTCAAGTCCCTGTTTGGGTACTATTTGTTATGGGGAGCCACCTGCTACTGGCTGCTGAGGACCTAATTCTGATCAGCAGAATAGATCCCTTCATGTGAGAGCATGATAATGATACAAGGAGAGGCAGTTGCATTCTCTGAGCTCTCTCCTTTTGACTCTGATTTATTTCATTCCCAATTCACAAGCAACATCTGTATCAATAAAGGCTGATTTGCAGTTCCTTCAAGTGTATTATGATTCACAGCTGTAGGGGTTTTTGGAGAACCAATATTCTCCCCCACTTAATGGTACAGTCCTCTTTAACCCTTTACAAGCTTTCTGGGTTTTGCACTTAGGTATGGTCCTTAACGGTTTCCCACTGATTATTCCTGAGTCTGGCTATGAGGTGGAATTGTTACTACGTGATTGAATGTCAACTATAACTATTACCTAAAGTCAAACAGAGCCAAGGATGCTCTATCCAGTCATATATCTGTTCTCTGGCTGAAGCCAGAAAGACCTGTTTTAATGCTATTATAATCATGTCCTAATTTTGCTTATACCAAATTTCTATAACCATAGCAAGTGGTCAATAGAAGCCATGAGCACAATATAAGTATGTAAAATCTTTTCTGTTTTCAGTCTGAAAATATGTAGTCATTATAGCTAAACATTTAGGTAAATGAATATTTGGATTAATCATCTGCCTGTTACTAGATATATACCTATATGATACATTGTCTATGGGACTTAACTGTTATTCCATTGATTACTGAAACAAAATCTGAAACATTTTCAGCATGGTTCAGAGAAGAAAATTTTAGTGCAATCAGTAACTTAATGGGATTTTTTTTTGTCACAATGAAAAAATGTTATTCAAGTTTGTTACCAGTGTGGAAATACCATCTATTTGTACCATGTGTTCTGTGGTAAAGAAGTGTTTTCTTATAAATGCTTTATTTGATATATACTGTTCTGGAATTGAGTACTTAAGTATCATCCCAAGACTTTTATCCTAGGAATAGAAAGTCTGTGTTTGCAAGAGTGTTATTACTTAAGTTTCCATTGTTTTTATTGTTTGTACTTCATGCCTGAAGAGGACCATGACATCAGGGAGGTGGTGCCATAACATGCAAGTGAAGTGTATTTAAGTGAGGGAGGTGTGGGCAAGGTCATCTGTCTTATTTTCCCCTCCAGAGCCATCTGAGTCCAGTGACTAGATACAGATCAGGACGACATGGCCCTGGATGCAACAGGAGACTTTGGCTTTTTTAAGCTGAGGTCTTCAACAGTTCTCAGTTTGACTGAGGCTGTAGTCATTCAATGATTAAGGTTGGGTAGCTATTGAGGCAAAAAATCTCCTCTTTCACCCAGTCCCCCCCAAAATCTAAATAAATAAGTAGATGAATGAATGAATCTGGGAAGAGAAGACCCTCAGGATTTGTGACCAAAGCAAAATTGACTATTATTTACATTCAATTTAAGTTCAATCAGAACCCAAACAATGATCCCATGGCACTTGGTCTAGGACCTATTAGTGGCCAATTAGAATCAGATTGCTTTTGATTTAAGGTCTGATCCTTAAGAAAGAAATCTAGCCAGTAAACCTCAAGTTATCTTGGAAGGGTTCAGAGGTGTAAAAGAGAAAAAAAATGTTTCTAAGAGCATCTATAAGTTCAAATCTGGCCTCAGATACTTACTACCTGTGTGACATCACTTAGCTCTGTCTCATATTCTTTATCTATAAAAGGAGCTGGAGAAGGAAGTGGCAAACCACTCCAATATCTTTGCCAAGAAAATCCCAAATGGAGTCACCAACATCTGGAAAACAAAAACTAAACAATTGCATTATACATCTACTAGTCTTGGCCCTGTCTAGGCTTGCTCTTTGTTTACCAGCAAATAAAACCTTAAACTTGTTAGTTTGAAAATCCACTGGGGCTGGAGTGATCACATTATTTAACCATACTTTTTGTTCAGACTTAGAAAAACTGCCTTTTGAGCTAGACTGAGAAATGGGGTTTGGCCAAATGGTGAATAGGATAAAATTACAGAGTAATACTGAATATTAAATGATAGAGCAAATTATTGATTTTCCTCATCATTGTAATGCCAAAGAAACTAAGCAAGACAGAGGTTAGAGACCAATTCAATAGTTTATTAAATGGAGAGAGATACTGGGACCAGATGGATCTTGGTCCTAGGGCTGGACAAGACCATCATCTGAAAGAATCCTGCCCCGAGTACTGGGACAGCAAGCTTTTTTATAGGATAACAAGAACAATGACATAATGGGGGAGGTACCTAGGTGGGGATAACCTAATGGGTCGAGGCCCCTAGGATGACACAATGGAGGGAGGTTACTGATATTCTAATGACATCTAAAATGGATAAACCTTTATCCAGTCAAACATTAAGAAGGAATGTCTATAACCTAAAGATATAAAACCTTCATTTCATCAACCATTTAAGAGGGAATGATTATAGCCTGGGGTTTTGGGACAGAGCAACGGGAGGTAGACCTTTATCTCATCAAACATTAAGAGGGAAAACTTATAACCTGAAGCAGAAATAACAAAATAGGACAATTGGAGAAACTAGGTCACGACATTAAAAGGGAACTTTGGCACAACAATCATGTAACAAGAAATGCTCCTAAAACTATAGTTCATGAGTCCCTACCTTTGTGTTTACTTTGACTTTAGTTATATAGGAGGCACAATAAATTCAAAGGAAAGGCATTTACTAAAATGACATAGAACAGTATCCATGAAATATCTTCCCCATTTATCTGGGGCTCAAATTCCCAACAATATACACAGGCATGGTCAACTACCTTGTAAACCATCTCAAAGACCATGCCTCAAAGATTTCTACCATGTGGAGATCTTATATTTTGATCTGCAATTGTTTTTCCAGGAGCCTCATTTCAGGAAAAGCCCAGAAACACTTCCCTCACCAATTAGCACTAGGGAAATTCCTGATTTCCTTAAAAGTTAAACTGAATTATCACTGAGTTAAACTGAATTCTATAGGCTTTGTTGTTGTTCAATATAATTCCAATTAAGTCAGTGTAACCCCAATTAAGGGTTTTCTTTGTAAAAATATTATTAGTGATTTTTCATTTCCTTCTCTAGCTCATTATTACAGATGAGGAAACTGAGGCAAACAGCATTATATGATTTGCTCTAACTCACATAACTAGTTTCTGAAGCCAGATTTTAATTTAATTCTTTCTGATTCAAGGCCAAGTCCACTATCTATTGTCCCATTTATCTAGAGGCTGGGTAAAACTTTTCTTGATTGTTTTAGCTAGGTGCTAATGTCTCCTCTCCAAATAAATTCTGTAGAGTTTGTGTGTGTGTGTGTGTGTGTGTGTGTGTGTGTGTGTGTGTGTGTGTGTTCTTTATCTCCAATGTGAGCTTAGCACCATACCTGGCAAAGAGTGGGCACTAAATAAATGTTTATTGACTGATTGGTTAAATGTAGGCTACTTTAGTACTTTTCTTCCCCAAAGGCAGTCTGGTCCCTAGTCTTTGGGACTTATCCTTTTCCACCATTGTCTTTGGCCCTTATCCTTTTTTTTAGCTTCCTTTTTTTCATTATCTTTCCCCATTAGATTATAAACTCCTTGAGGGCAAAATCTCTTTACTTTTTATATTTGTAAAACATGGCTTTAGCTTGTCCTGTCCGGCAGGACATCAACAGTGGGTCATCGAGTGGAGCCGGGGCCGAGGGGGAGCAAAGGCTCTGTAAGACAACCAGTCTGTAAAGCACCACGTGCTTTGGAATGGAATCGGAGAGACAGAGAGGCAACTCAAGATTTAAGATGGTGAATGTCTCTGTTTAATGAATGAAGAGAGTTTAATTAAATAGGATTTCAGAGTGGGGGGTTACAATGAGAAGAATGTCGGACCATAGGTGTGGCGGAAATCCTAGAGTATACTGTTATCTAGATTTTGGGTGGAGATGACCGATTTCTTGGGACACACATTATCTAATCTTCAGGAATTTAGGGTGTATGCTAATCTTCTTAGCTCTTTGTCTCCTGCGTCCAAGGACATGGCAATGTTCAAGGACATGGTTTCTTGGCATATCCTCAAGAGTGGTCTCTGGCATATCTTCAAGAGCATGGTCTCTGGCATTAGCTATTTCTATCTGTTCCACAAACGGTTGGAGTTTTGGAATTACTAGGAAATAGCTCGAATCACTTGCTGCACTACACACTCACAAGAGAAACGTAATTACTTGTCGATAAGATTTTAGTTCTTAAAGCTGTATTAACAGAAATGGGATTTAGTTAAGGCACATGTCAAAGACCCCCTGATTATGGAGGGAGACCAGTCTTCCCTTAATGTACATAAAGAAAATCTCTTCATGCCTTTGGGAGGTTAAATACATTGCCAGAAAAGTGACAAACCTTAGAAAACAGAAGAAATTTCTCTATTTAGAATAAGTAGAGATGAATGTTTTTCAAGCAAGAAACCAATATGTAAATTATAAATATAGGTATAAGACAAAATATATATTCTAAAGAGATAAGAAATGAAATTGAATATCCAATCATTAGGAGCCATCAAAGCCTATGGAATTCAGTTTAACTCAGTGATAATTTGTTGGAGTTCAAATATTGGGTTCTTGTTCTTCTTTAAAATATTATAAAAGTTCTCTCTGGGTGCCTTCCTTGGAATCAGGATTTTGTAGGGTCCCTGTTCGGGCGCCAAAATGTGGTGAGTTCTTTCTTCTCAAAACACAGCCGGTTTAGCTTAGAGCCCTCCGAATGTCTCCAAATCCAAAGGTTCTGTCCTTCAGCCTCTGCCTCTGCTTTCTTCAGCCTCCAACCAACACAGAGATGGAATGAATCTCTTGTCTCCTTCACTTGGGGCTCGGCTAGCTTTCTGGTGAGTCTTTCAGACCAGCTTGGTCTCAGTGGGGGAAGTGCAGGAGCCCAGCCACCAACCACAGTGGTGTGAGATGAAGATGAATTTGGTTGTCCACTGAACTCTCCACTCGTAGCTTTATTCTCTGAAAACTCTTCTTCTGCCACCAGCCAGCCAAGTGGAATATATTCTCTCTTGCCTTGCCTCAGAGAGAGGGCTTCTGGCGTAATTCCGCTGAAATCTGACCGAGAGCCTCTGTCTGTTTCTTTTATATAAGAGGGATGAATTGTGGGATACGAGAGAGAGGGATTATGGGTTTTCTCCCATAGTGCTCTCTGGCCCAAAGAGCTTCAAGGGAGGTATGAACTCACAAAGTTACAAAGTTTACTTTGTGAAGCTGGCATACTTGTGAACTCCAATGAGTAAAGGTGCAGACACAAGCATTGTACTAATTAGTTCTACTTAGTACCTTGTTTCAGGTTCTGCCCAAAACATCTTCTTGTAAGATTAGATCAACTCTAATTAGTTAGCAGTTTGTAAGGATTCCAACAATAATTCAGTTTAACTTTTAAGGAAATCAGGAATTTCCTTAGTGCTAATTGGTGAGAGAAGTGTTTCTGGGCCTTTCCTGAAATGAGGCTCCTGGAAAAACAATTGCAGATCAAAATATAAGATCTCCACATGGTGGAAATCCCATCAAGGCATGGTCTTTGGGATGGTTTACAAGGTAGTTGACCGTGCCTGTGTATATGCACTGTAGTAACTAAATAAATGTTGATCGACTTGATTGTAAGTTATTTTAGGCTGGGTTGTTTGTTTTTTAATTTTGCATCCTCAATCCCTAGCACAGTGTCTGGAAGTTACTAAACCTTTATCTACTGATTGGAAAAAAAAGGACTGCATTTCCAATAAAAATAGTGAATCAATGAGTTGTTTTTGAATTGAACTATGGTCCACTGTGATTGCAAGAGTCTTTTTTTTCCTTGCCACCTCTATCTGTAATTTCTCATCTAGCATAGTGTTTGGCATTTATTAAATATGTGCTCAGTAAGTATTTGTTAGCTGATTGATTATATTTGTGCCTTTTCTATCTTGAAATACACTACATCATTCTTCTCCTTATTCAGATAAAAACTATTTCTGCCATAATTAAAAACTTATCATTAAGGCAATTTGTCATGGTCACATAGAATTCTAATCTTTTCTTCTGATTTGTTAAACCATTCTACATTAGATATGTAATGAGATCAATTTAATGATTATTTTTCTCTTTCATTTTCCAAGTGCTAATGCTCAAAAACAGAAGAGGTCATGGTGACAAGGCTATTGGAAGGGGAAAATCAAGCAGATCTGTATCAGAAATATAGATTTGGTCCACCTGAAGAGCTATAAAATATAATCTCCTTTTTTGGAAGAAAAGGTAAACAAAGTAAAAAATCTTCTATGTGGATTTTTTTTTCACATGTAAGGACATAAGGAAAGAATCACAAACTCTAAAAATTATTTTCTCAATACACTATAAAAATTGATATGGGTACACTTTTAGGAAAGATGTAGCAATAATCCTAAGGTTCTCTGGTCTTGGAAGTGATGTACTTATAAATGATAAATTTCTTCTCATAAGTTATTCGGCCCCAGTTTACTCTATATGACCAGGATGCTAAGGTTATAAATATTGCTGGCTGTCAGAAAATAGCCTGTTGATCAGTGATAACAAGAGTTTCTGAGATTAGTGAGCAACAATAATGAGGTACTAAAAATTGACACTGGGGCAGAAAAAAGTTGCATGATTCCCCATCACACCTAGAAGTACCTAAAGAATTGTGGGTATTGTACCTTGACATAAAGTCAGAACAGGACAATTCTTCAACTCCACCTCTAAACCATAAAATTATCATATTAGTGACATGAAGCACCTGGGTTTTCAAACTTTTTCGTATAAATCTATCTTCTTGCCCATGGTTCTTTGCTAATTTCTTTTGGAATTTAGCCCACTTTAATTAGCATTATAATCATAATAAACTTTGCCCCTTGACTTGATCATGACTCTGAGCCTGAAAATTCTTTTGAGTCACCTCACCATACTGGTTTGGAACCCTGACCTTTTTGGGGTCCCCCTTGAATCTCAACAATAAGACTTATAAAAGAATTGTAATAGGCAGAGAAAAAAATAGATAATTTTCCCCTACACCCAAGGAAAGAGTACTCATAATTTATGACATCCCAAATCCATCAAAATATCAATAATTTTTGTAGGCCAGGTGAATGATAATGATGCTCATAACAACAATAACAATAACAATAATAATAATTCACATATTATAGTACTTTAAGGTTGGGAAAATGCCTGACCTTCTCTAGCTCATTTTAGCCTCACAACTATTTTCTAAGATTGTTGTTATTATTTTTCATCATTTCTCTGGTGAAATATTGAGGTTTAGAGGGATTGGGTGTCTTGTCCCAGGTCACATAGCTAGTAAGTGTCTGAGGTGGGATAAAAACCCTTATTTTCTTTCTTTTTTAAAATTAAATTTATTTTTTAATTAAAGCTTTTTATTTACAAAACATATGCATGGGTAATTTTTTAACACTGACCCTTGCAAAATCTTCTGTTCCAAATTATCCCTCCTTCCTCTCACCCATACCACTAGTTGGCAAGTAGCCTAATACATGTTAAATATGTTCAAATATATGTTTAATCCAACATATGTATACATACTTATACAGTTATCTTGCTGCACAAGAAAAACCAGATGAAGAAGCAAAAAAACTGGGGGAAAAAATGAAAGCAAACAACAGAAAGATTGAAAATGCTATATTGTGGTCCACCCTCAGTTCCCATGGTCCTTTCTCTGGGTATAGATGACTCTCTTCATTACTGAACAATTGGAACTGATTTGAATCATCTCAATGTTGAAGAGAACCATATCCATCAGAATTGATCATCGTATAATCTTTCTTTTGCCCTCAATAATGATCTCCTGGTTCTGCTTATTTCACTTAGCATCAGTTCATGTAAGTCTCTCCAGGCCTCTCTGAAATCATCCTACTGGTCATTTATTACAGAACAATAATATTCCATAATGTTGGAATTTTTACAAACTGGTAACTCATTAGAGTTGATAGATTATTGATCTGATCTTACAAGAAGATGTTTTGGGCCAGAACCTGAAACAAGGTACTAAGTAGAACTAATTGATACAAGGCTTGTGTTCACACCTTTACTCATTGGAGTTCACAAGTATGGGAGATTCACAAAGTTAACTGTGTAACTTTGTGAAGTCACACCTCCCTTGAAGCTCTTAGGGCCAGAGAGCACTATGGGAGAAAACCCATAATCCCTCTCTCTCGTATCCCACAATTCCTCTCTCTCGTATAAAAGAAACAGACAGGCTCTCGGACAGATTTCAGCGGAATTACATGAAGAGTGGAGCTGGATTGGAGTCTGAAGAAAGCAGAGGCAGAAGCAAAGGACAATCTGCAAGAGCTCTTGGAACCAAGCAGAGAGATAGGCCTCAACTAACCAGGCTACTTTTAAAGGAGAAAATAAATGTTTGTATTTTTACCAGCTGACTGCATTTGGGTGATTATTACTTTCAACTGCAACTAAGACTGCCTCCAGAAAATCTCCTCAAGAAACCTTCTCCCCCAGAGAGAACCATCATCTTATATTATTTTAAAGAAGAACAAGAACTCCCACACCATAACATTCATATATCATAACTTATTCAACCATTCCCCAAATGATGGGCATCCATTCAGTTTCCAGTTTCTTGCCACTATGAAAAGGGCTACCACAAACATTTTTGCATGTGTAGGTTCTTTGCCCTCCTTTAAGATCTCTTTTGGATATAAACCCAGTAGAAACACTACTGGGTCAAAGGGTATGTACAGTTTGATAGCTTTTTGAGCATAGTTCCAAATTGCTCTCCAGAATGATTGGATGTATTCACAGTTCCACCAACAATGTATCAGTGTTCCAGTTTCCCACATTCCCTCCAAAAATCATCATTATGTTTTCCTGTCATCTTAGCCAATCTGATAGATATGTAGTGGTATCTCAGAGTTGTCTTAATTTGCATTTCTCTGATCAATAGTGATTTGGAGCACCTTTTCATATGACTACTAATAGTTTCAATGTCTTCATCTGAAAATTGTCTGTTCATATCCTTTGGCCATTTATCAATCAGAGAATGGTTTGATTTCTTATACATTTGAGTCAATTCTCTATATATTTTGGAAATGAGGCCTTTATCAGAAACTTTGAATGTAAAAATAAAACCCTTGCTTTCTTGATGTCAATTCTAGCCCTCTTTAGATTTAGGATAAGTAAATTGCATTTGATTCCATTTCTTTGATCTACTTCTCCAATTCAAATAGTTCAGATGTGAAATCTGCTATTTATAGCTCCGTGTAATTTAAATCAATGTATTAATGACAAAATCAGCAGCCAAATTTGACAAGTTAAAACACTAGGTTAAAATATGAGATTTGATAAGATTAAATGCAAATTTTATATCTGGGTAGCAAAAAAATCAACTTCACAAGTATGATATGTGAGAGACATAATTATATAATACTTTTTTCTGGACAAGATTTTGATGTCTTAGAGGACTACAAGCTCAATAAGTCAGTAATAAGATGTAACAGTAAATAATGTGATCTTGGGTTACATGAAGAGGGGAAATAGCTCCCAACAATAGGGAGGTGATAGTTCTTATTGTTGCTATTGGATCAGCTAGATAGCAGAGTGATCCAAGCTGTGGACCTGAAGTCAAGAGGACCAGAGTTCAAATCAAGCCTCAGACACTTACTAGCTGTGTGACCCTAGGCAAATCCATTAATCTTGTTTGTCTCAGTCTCCTCATCTATAAAATGAGCTGGAGAAGGAAATAGAAAATCTCTCCATTATCTTTGCCAAGAAAACCCCAAATGGGGTCATGAAGAACCAGATTCAATTAAAACAACTAAATTGCAATAAAGTTCCTATAATATTACATCAATTGAATATCTGGTTCAGTTCTGAGGAACACAATTTATTTATTTATTTTTTAAGTACTTGATTGTAAATTTATTTATTTATTAATAATTATAACTTTTTATTGACAGAACCCATACCTGGGTAATTTTTTACACTTTGCACTCATTTCTGTTTTGACTTTTTCCGTCCCTCTCTCCACCCCCTCCCCCAGATGGCAAGCAGTCCTATACATGTTAAATATGTCACAGTATATCCTAGATACAATATATGTGTGCAGAACTGAATAGCTCTCTTGTTGCATAGGAAGAATTGAATTCAGAAGGTAAAAATAACCCAGGAAGAAAAACGAAAATGCAAACTGTTTATATTCATTTCCCAGTGTTCTTGTCCATCATTGATCAATTGAAACTGGGAGTTACATCTTCTCTTTGTCAAAGAAATCCACTTCCATCAGAATACATCCTCAAAAAGTATCGTTGTTGAGGTATATAATGATCTCCTGGTTCTGCTCGTTTCACTTAGCATCAGTTCATGTAAGTCTCGCCAGTCTTCTCTGTATTCATCCTGCTGGTCATTCCTTACAGAACAATAATATTCTGGATAATATTGGAACAATTATAGTTCCAAATTGCTCTCCAGAATGGCTGGATGAGTTCACAATTCCACCAACAATGTATCAGTGTCCCTGTTTTCCCACATCCCCTGCTGGTCATTTCTTACAGAACAATAATATTCCATAACATTCATATACCGCAATTTACCCAACCATTCTCCAATTGATGGGCATCCATTCATTTTCCAGTTTCTAGCTGCTATAAACAGGGCTGCCACAAACATTTTGGCACATACAGGTCCCTTTCCCTTCTTTAGTATCTCTTTGGGGTATAAGCCCAGTAGTAACACTGCTGGATCAAAGGGTATGCACAGTTTGATAACTTTTGGGGCATAATTCCAGATGGAATCTCCAGGATGGTTGGATTCATTCACAACTCCATCAACAATGCATCAATGTGAGGAGCACAATTTAAGGAAGACATTGATAAACTGGAGAATATTCAGAAAGATGCAACCTGGATGATGAAAGACCTTAAGTTTTTTACATATGAGGATGAATAGCGTGAAGAAGACTCAGGGGAGAGGAAGACAGAATTTGATAACTGTTTTTAACTATTTGAAGGGATGTCATGTGGAATAGGGAACAGATTTGTTCCATTTTGTCCCACAGAGCAAAACAGAGTTTCAAGAGAACTATGTTGAAGTTGTGAAAAGACCAATTAGCACCAGGAAAAACTTCATAACAATTAGAGTTGCCTAAAAGGATGTGGCTACCTCAAAAAGGTTTCCCTTTTTGTAGTTCTTTATTTTTTTTTTATTATTTTTTTTTATTTTTTTTTTAAATTTTTTATTTAATAATTACATTATATTGACACTCATTTCTGTTCCGATTTTTTTTCCCCTCCCTCCCTCCACCCCCTCCCCTAGATGGCAAGCAGTCCTTTATATGTTGGATATGTTGCAGTATATCCTAGATACAATATATGTTTGCAGAACCGAACAGTTCTCTTGTTGCGTAGGGAGAATTAGATTCAGAAGGTATAAATAATCCGGGAAGAAAAACAAAAATGCAGATAGTTCACATTCGTTTCCCAGTGTTCTTTCTTTGGGTGTAGCTGCTTTTGTCCGTCATTTATCAATTGAAACTCAGGTCTCTTTGTCAAAGAAATCCACTTCCATCAAAATATGTCCTCATACAATATCGTTGTCGAAGTGTATAATGATCTCCTGGTTCTGCTCATTTCACTTAGCATCAGTTCATGTAGGTCTCTCCAAGCCTCTCTGTATTCATCCTGCTGGTCATTTCTTACAGAACAATAATATTCCATAACATTCATATACCACAATTTACCCAGCCATTCTCCAATTGATGGGCATCCATTCATTTTCCAGTTTCTAGCCACTACAAACAGGGCTGCTACAAACATTTTGGCACATACAGGTCCCTTTCCCTTCTTTAGTATTTCTTTGGGATATAAGCCCAATAGAAACACTGCTGGATCAAAGGATATGCACATTTTGACAATTTTTTGGGCATAGTTCCAGATTGCTCTCCAGAATGGTTGGATTCGTTCACAACTCCACCAACAATGCATTAGTGTCCCAGTTTTCCCGCATCCCCTCCAACATTCATCATTATTTTTTCCTGTCATCTTAGCCAATCTGACAGGTGTGTAGTGGTATCTCAGAGTTGTCTTAATTTGCATTTCTCTGATCAATAATGATTTGGAACACTCTTTCATATGAGTGGTAATAGTTTCAATCTCATCCTCTGAAAATTGTCTGTTCATATCCTTTGACCATTTATCAATTGGAGAATGGCTTGATTTCTTATAAATTTGAGTCAGTTCTCTATATATTTTGGAAATGAGGCCTTTATCAGAACCTTTAACTGTGAAAATGTTTTCCCAGTTTGTTGCTTCCCTTCTAATCTTGTTTGCATTAGTTTTATTTGTACAAAGGCTTTTTAATTTGATGTAATCGAAATTTTCTATTCTGTGATCAGTAATGGTCTCTAGTTCATCTTTGGTCACAAATTTCTTTCTCCTCCACAAGTCTGAGAGATAAACTATTCTATGTTCCTCTAATTTATTTATAATCTCGTTCTTTATGCCTAGGTCATAGACCCATTTTGATCTTATCTTGGTATATGGTGTTAAGTGTGGGTCCATGCCTAATTTCTGCCATACTAATTTCCAATTATCCCAGCAGTTTTTATCAAATAATGAATTCTTTTCCCAGAAGTTAGGGGCTTTGGGTTTGTCAAACACTAGATTGCTATAATTGACTATTCTGTCTTGTGAGCCTAGCCTTTTCCACTGATCCACTAATCTATTTCTTAGCCAATACCAAATGGTTTTGGTGACTGCTGCTTTATAATATAATTTTAGATCAGGTACAGCTAGGCCACCTTCATTTGATTTTTTTTTCATTAATTCCCTTGAGATTCTCGACTTTTTATTGTTCCATATGAATTTTGTTGTTATTTTTTCTAGATCAATAAAATATTTTCTTGGAAGTCTGATTGGTATAGCACTAAATAAATAGATTAGTTTAGGGAGTATTGCCATCTTTATTATGTTCGCTCGGCCGATCCAAGAGCACTTAATATTTTTCCAATTATTTAAGTCTGACTTTATTTGTGTGGAGACTTTTTTATAATTTTGCTCATATAATTCCTGACTTTCCTTTGGTTTTTGTAGTTCTTTAAGCAAAGGCTGGAAGACCATTTCTTGGGTATGCTACAGTGATGATTTCTTTTGGTTGTGAGTGGACTAAATGATCATGGACATACCTTCTCACATTAGGTCCAACATATAATGGTTCTATTACCTTTTGTAGGATACATTCACTGTAATCCATAGCTCCAATTGTGGAATAAAAGGTAATGTCTTTCTAGGTAAATGAATATCAAGAATTCCTAATCAGATGAAAAAGGATTCTTGTGGGGGAAGAGGAACCAAAGAAAAGATGGCTTGCTTAGCCCTATATAAGACAGATCTTACTTACAAACAGAAAAATAGATTTAAATGCTGTTTTTGGCCATAGATTACAAAGCTTCATCTGATAAAAACCACATTAGTAGTTGAGAAAGGATGTACTTCCCAAATTCACATTCCTCCATGGACTCAACAAACCTGAACATGAGTGATTCACTGGTTCAAATCTTCTCTATCTTTCCTTAGGCAAAAAAGCCCTACCAACTTGCTGTGGATTTGGGTTGTGGATCTGGACAAGGCACAAGAATATTTGCTCTCCATGTTGACAAGATATTGGGAATAGATTTTTATTTTGATTCCTATCAAACTCAAAGCATGAAGGAATAATAATTTCATGACCCCTTCATTCAGTTACTCCCAACCAACAGTTTAAAAAGTTACTTACAACTCACAGTTAAAGAAGCTTTAGGCTGGGGAAGAGCACTTCACCAATGAACCCATGAATAGGATTCATGAGTCTAGTGAATATGAATGGGGGAGAAAAACAAAATTATATCTTTATTTTCACTAAACTTTGGTTTTTATTGTAATCCTACATATTTTGCTTTATGCATTTAAAAGTTTTATTCTACTAGGAATTTATCAAAATGCCAAAAGGATCCATGACACAAAAACAATGAAGAACCCCTGCTTTAAAGAGGTACAAAGTCTGCCATTAGTCAAGTGTTGGAAATTTTGAATTTGGTGGGACTTGCCAGAGTCTACACTTCACTGGAATGTTGCCATGAAGGCAGGGTTGGCTCCATGTTAATATTCACTATCATAACATGACTTTGGTAGGGACCACTCTAGGATCCTCAACAGACTTTGGAGAATCCGCATAAAATTTTCAAAATAAGATTCCTTCATGCTTTGGGTTTGATAGGAATCAAAATAAAAATTTTAGAAGGCATGGAGGAAAGAGAAGATAGACTTGGAATGCATCAGTATACAAAACTCTCAGGAAAATATTCCCTCTGTCAATGCAAGTGACATCATCTAATCTTAGAGGAATGTTTCCTTTATTTTTCCCAGGGTGACAGAGCTAATATATGTCAGAAGCTTCATTTGAATCCAAATCTTTCTGCTTCTTAAGAGTTATCACTATATTATTACCACCTCTTTCATCATCATATTCAAAAGTTGTCTAAGTATTTCATCTTTTTTTAAAGTTCATACTTCCCTAATTAATAAGAATTCCTTACTAAGATAAGAATAACTTTTAAAAATACCTCTATCTTGATAGTAATTTAGAATAGCATATCAAAAGCCCATGTAGCCCCAGAGAAAGGAAAAACCAGTTGTTTAAACTTTTTATTTTGAATGTAAAATGCTTTCCCTAATTAATTTTATGAATTTTGAATTGTTCAATTTAATAAAATCAAAAGCATGAATCAAGAAATGGAAAGAAATGTAACTACTTACCCTTATTATAACACACACACACACACACACACACACACACACACACACACACAAATTTTAAATTTCTTTTCTTTCTGTCTAACACAGAATTGTTCCTTCCCTATTTCCTAGAGAAGAATCTCTTCTCTTCCAGGGGCCCACTTCTTTATTCCTTCTCTCCTAAGAGTTCCTAGTAAATATCTCTATGCAGATCCTTTCTGCACTCCAGCATGGAGATCTCCAGTGATCCCAAATCACTAATATTTGCCCAACCCTCGATTTCTTGACATCTCTTCTTTTCTAGAACTACTTTAGAGATATGTCCCAGTGATTTTTTCATGTATTCCATAGTGCCATTAAATTCCCCATTTTACTCATCTGAAATTTCAGATCCTGTGAGATGCCTCCAACTATTAAAGACAACACTAGAAAGTCAGCATTTTTACCCTTGGTTTGTGAATAGTTGCCTGGCTGCTGCAGAACATACTTTTTTCGTAACCTATTCAACATGTAAAGGACTGCGTGCCATCTTGGGGAAGGGGTGGAGGGAAGGAGGGGAAAAATCAGAACAGAAATGAATGCAAGGGATAATGCTGTAAAAAATTACCCTGGCATATCAATAAAAGATATTAAAATAAAAAATAAAAAAAAATTTAAAAAAATAAAATAAAAAAGAACATACTTTTTTCCCCCTTCCTGATTTCCTGGATTTATCCTGATCTTATTACCAATGTGGTCCTAGAATCCTGGACAGTCTATGTGGGGGATACTGGAGCTGCTCCATGAGACCATTGAAATCAACAATCAATAAGACCTATATTCTTGTGTTTTACAGGGTAACCCTGATCCCAGATGAACCCCCATTTGTAGGAAACCAAGTATCTCACAAGAACTCCAAGGACTCACTGATGAATACAGGAAAGATTTATTTCATATTCTTACAAGAATGGGTGTATTGTAATTCTGTAGAATGAGAATACACACCTACAGAGGCCAGGTCAAGTCTTTTTATGGGGTTTAATTAGACCTATTTCCTCCTTCAGGATCCTGATTTATCAGGATTCTTTCCAGGTTACCATTCTCCTTTATAAATTATATAAAATACCCAATTTTGAGCAAAATGTGACCAGAGCAGTTCTTCCTTTGGTTCTTTGAGCTCATGTTGTTGGTCATGTCTCCATTCTTTCAATCCTTTTTGATCCAAGTGGGAAATTCCTCTCCTTATCATATAGCAAGTCCCTGACTCCAAGGAGCTCACATTCTTCATTCTTTTGGAGGAAGATTACTGGAGAAGGAGAATGACAACAGGGGCTCTCATTCAAATCTAAACCTCCACTCCTGACTATTCTTTGATGTCCCTGTGGGTTTCAATTTTCTAATTTAAGTTTCATTACTCCAATTTAATTTCTGTAGAGAACTTCCAGGAAGCTATACAATTCAGTAACTGGGATGTTCCCACCTCCTAAGTCTTTTTTTTTTTGGCTGAGCAATTGGGGTTAAGTGACTTGCCCAAGGTCACACAGATAGGAAGTGTTAAGTGCCTGAGATCAGATTTAAACTCAGGGCCTCCTAAATTCTACCCACTGGTATTCTACCCACTGTGCCACATAGCTCACCCCTCCCTCCTCCTAAGATTAATCAAGATTGCATTTAAGTTTGAAATCATGAGAAAACATAAGGTCCTGTCATAATTACTGGGGCATTGTGAAATTTAAATAAGATTGAGTCCCTAGAAACTAACAGTATGCTTCAGAGAGTTAGATCATAGAAAACAAAAACCAGGGATAGTTACAGAACAATGTTTTTCATAGTAATCTATTGTTTTAAGTAATTTAAACAACATGATTTCTCTCACTAAATGGCTCTGTTGAATAATCAGCAACCCCATCTCTTTATTTTCAACTGCCATTAGTCCATTTGTTGTGCTGCTTGCAACAATTTCCATAACTGTAAAAATCAAATAAATGCCCTTCCATTTCTCACAGAAATAAAGAGGAGATAGAGAAAGGGAAGGAAGGAGGAAAAGAAGGAAGGAAAGGTGGAAGGATGGAAGAAAGGAAACATGGAAGGAAAGAAGGAAAGGAAGGAAGGAAGGGTCATTCTGAAGCACAATCAGTACAGTTTTGAAAATTACAGATTGGTTTATTAGATATTGTCCCTTAAGAAAAAAGCAAGGTGTATAAAGTAGAAATCTTCAGTTTCATGTAAATTCTTTCTATTTCACTGCAACCATATAATTTCCATTTTGTTTGGTGTTAAGTTCAGGATTTAAAACAAAACTAAACAAATTCACAAAAAAACAAGACTGTGGATAATGGGAGAAGCACCAGGGGCCAGGAGGGGGGGAAAAGACTCCTCAATTTTCAAAAGGTAGAGAGGGGAAAAGGAGAACACAAATTCCAAGGCAAAGAGTTTAAATCCAATTCCTTACAAACTTTGGGAATGTATTCTTAAAGGAAAAGTTGACAAATATTTAAACTATTTTCTAAAGTCCTAATCACACAGAACAAGCACAAGCTCATCTTCCTGTTTTTAACAGATCTTTTTTCATTCCAGTTCTGTTCCTCTCATACTCTTTCTATTTCTCTGTAGTTACACAAACCTAGTTCTCTTCTGAGACTACATTTCTGGATACCCTATATGATACTGAAAGTAAGTTTTCTCATGCCCATCTTGAAAATTTTCATATGTGTGAAAGAAAGGACTTATACTTGGTTTTAGAAACAAAACAAAAGCAGACAGTGTTTTAAAAAATGTTTATTGATTAATAAAACTAAGAGTTGGTTCTATGAAAAAACCAACAAAATAGACAAACCCTTAGTAAATCTGATTAAAAAAAGGAAAGAGGAAAATCAAATTGTTAGTCTTAAAAATGAAAAGGGAGAACTTGCCACTAACGAAGAGGAAATTAGAGCAATAATTAGGAGTTACTTTGCCCAACTTTACGCCAATAAATTCGACAACTTAATTGAAATAGAAGAATACCTCCAAAAATATAGTTTGCCTAAACTAACAGAGGAAGAAGTAAATATCCTAAACACTCCCATCTCAGAAAAAGAAATAGAACAAACTATCAATCAACTCCCTAAGAAAAAATCCCCAGGACCAGATGGATTTACATCTGAATTCTATCAAATATTTAAAGATCAATTAACTCCAATGCTAAATAAACTATTTGAAAAAGTAGGGATTGAAGGAGTCCTACCAAACTCCTTTTATGACACAGACATGGTACTGATACCTAAATCAGGTAGGCTGAAAACAGAGAAAGAAAATTATAGACCAATCTCCCTAATGAATATTGATGCTAAAATCTTAAATAAAATATTAGCAAAAAGATTACAGAAAATCATCCCCAGGATAATATACTATGACCAAGTAGGATTTATACCAGGAATGCAGGGCTGGTTCAATATTAGGAAAACTATTAACATAATTGACTATATTAATAACCAACCAAACAAAAACCATATGATCATCTCAATAGATGCAGAAAAAGCATTTGATAAAATCCAACAGCCATTCCTAATAAAAACACTTGAGAGCATAGGAATAAAAGGACTTTTCCTTAAAATAGTCAGGAGCATATATTTAAAACCTTCAGTAAGCATCATATGCAATGGGGAAAAACTGGAACCTTTCCCAGTAAGATCTGGAGTGAAGCAAGGTTGCCCACTATCACCATTATTATTCAATATTGTATTAGAAACACTAGCCTCTCAAGGACCCACACTTAACACCACATACCAAGATAAGATCAAAATGGGTCCATGACCTAG
Source organism: Antechinus flavipes (assembly GCF_016432865.1). Classification (NCBI taxonomy): domain Eukaryota; kingdom Metazoa; phylum Chordata; class Mammalia; order Dasyuromorphia; family Dasyuridae; genus Antechinus; species Antechinus flavipes. Next base: position 67,482,503 of record NC_067400.1, on the reverse strand, counting down.
GCATAAAGAACGAGATTATAAATAAATTAGAGGAACATAGGATAGTTTATCTCTCAGACTTGTGGAGGAGAAAGAAATTTGTGACCAAAGATGAACTAGAGACCATTACCAATCACAAAATAGAAAATTTTGATTATATCAAATTAAAAAGCCTTTGTACAAACAGAACGAATGCAAACAAGATTAGTAGGGAAGTAACAAACTGGGAAAACATCTTTACAATTAAAGGTTCTGATAAAGGCCTCATTTCCAAAATATATAGAGAACTGACTCAAATTTATAAAAAATCAAGCTATTCTCCAATTGATAAATGGTCAAAGGATATGAACAGACAATTTTCAGAGGATGAAATTGAAACTATTACTACTCATATGAAAGAGTGTTCCAAATCACTATTGATCAGAGAAATGCAAATTAAGACAACTCTGAGATATCACTACACACCTGTCAGATTGGCTAAGATGACAGGAAAAAATAATGATGAATGTTGGAGGGGATGCGAGAAAACGGGGACACTGATGCATTGTTGGTGGAGTTGTGAACGAATCCAGCCATTCTGGAGAGCGATCTGGAATTATGCCCAAAAAGTTATCAAACTGTGCATACCCTTTGATCCAGCAGTGTTTCTATTGGGCTTATACCCCAAAGAGATACTAAAAAAGGTAAGGGGACCTGTATGTGCCAAAATGTTTGTAGCAGCCCTGTTTGTAGTGGCTAGAAACTGGAAAATGAATGGATGCCCATCAATTGGAGAATGGCTGGGTAAATTGTGGTATATGAATGTTATGGAATATTATTGCTCTGTAAGGAATGACCAGCAGGATGAATACAGAGAGGCTTGGAGAGACCTACATGGACTGATGCTAAGTGAGATGAGCAGAACCAGGAGATCATTATACACTTCGACAACGATATTGTATGAGGATGTATTCTGATGGAAGTGGATTTCTCTGACAAAGAGACTTAACTGAGTTTCATTGGAGAAATGATGGACAGAAACAGCTACACCCAAAGAAGGAATACTGGGAAATGAATGTGAACTATTTGCATTTTTGATTTTCTTCCCGAGTTATTTTTACCTTCTGAATCCAATTCTCCCTGTGCAACAAGAGAACTGTTCGGTTCTGCAAATATGTATTGTATCTAGGATATACTGCAACATATTTAACATATATAGGACTGCTTGCCATCCTGGGGGGGGGGGGGGAGGAGGGAGGGAGGGGAAAAAACGAAACATAAGTGATTGCAAGGGATAATGTCGTGTAAAAATTATCCTGGCATGGATTCTGTCAATACAAAGTTATTATTAAATAAAATAAAATTAAAAAAAAAAAAGAAACACTAGCCTCTGCAATAAGAGTCAAAAAAGAGATTAAAGGAATTAGAGTAGGCAATGAGGAAACCAAACTATCACTCTTTGCAGATGATATGATGGTATACCTAGAGAATCCCAGAGATTCTACTAAAAAGCAATTAGAAATAATTCATAATTTTAGCAAAGTAGCAGGATACAAAATAAATCCCCATAAATCCTCAGCATTTTTATACACCACCAACAAAATCCAAGAGCAAGAGATACAAAGAGAAATTCCATTCAAAATAACTGTTGATAGCATAAAATATTTGGGAATCTATCTACCAAAGGAAAGTCAGGAATTATTTGAGCAAAATTACAAAAAAGTTTCCACACAAATAAAGTCAGACTTAAATAATTGGAAAAATATTAAATCCTCTTGGATAGGCCGAGCAAATATAATAAAGATGACAATACTCCCTAAACTAATCTATTTATTTAGTGCTATACCAATCAGACTTCCAAGAAAATATTTTAATGATTTAGAAAAAATAACAACAAAATTCATATGGAACAATAAAAAGTCGAGAATCTCAAGGGAATTAATGAAAAAAAAAATCAAATGAAGGTGGCCTAGCTGTACCTGATCTAAAATTATATTATAAAGCAGCAGTCACCAAAACCATTTGGTATTGGCTAAGAAATAGATTAGTGGATCAGTGGAAAAGGTTAGGTTCACAAGACAGAATATTCAACTATAGCAATCTAGTGTTTGACAAACCCAAAGAATCTAACTTTTGGGATAAGATTTCATTATTTGATAAAAACTGCTGGGATAACTGGAAATTAGTATGGCAGAAATTAGGCAAGGACCCACACTTACCACCATATACCAAGATAAGATCAAAATGGGTCCATGATCTAGGCATAAAGAACAAGATTATAAATAAATTAGAGGAACATAGGATAGTTTATCTCTCAGACTTGTGGAGGAGAAAGAAATTTGTGACCAAAGATGAACTAGAGACCATTACTGATCACAAAATAAAAAATTTTGATTATATCAAATTAAAAAGCATTTGTACAAACAGAACGAATGCAAACAAGATTAGTAGGGAAGCAACAAACTGGGAAAACATCTTTACAATTAAAGGTTCTGATAAAGGCCTCATTTCCAAAATATATAGAGAACTGAATCAAATTTATAAAAAATCAAGCCATTCTCCAATTGATAAATGGTTAAAGGATATGAACAGACAATTTTCAGATGATGAAATTGAAACTATTACCACTCACATGAAAGAGTGTTCAAATCACTATTGATCAGAGAAATGCAAATTAAGACAACTCTGAGATATCACTACACACCTGTCAGATTGGCTAAGATGACAGGAAAAAATAATGATGAATGTTGGAGGGGATGCGGGAAAACGGGGACACTGATGCATTGTTGGTGGAGTTGTGAACGAATCCAACCATTCTGGAGAGCAATCTGGAATTATGCCCAAAAAGTTATCAAACTGTGCATACCCTTTGATCCAGCAGTGTTTCTATTGGGCTTATACCCCAAAGAGATACTAAAAAAGGGAAAGGGACCTGTATGTGCCAAAATGTTTGTAGCAGCCCTGTTTGTAGTGGCTAGAGACTGGAAAATGAATGGATGCCCATCAATTGGAGAATGGCTGGGTAAATTGTGGTATATGAATGTTATGGAATATTATTGCTCTGTAAGGAATGACCAGCAGGATGAATACAGAGAGGCTTGGAGAGACCTACATGGACTGATGCTAAGTGAGATGAGCAGAACCAGGAGATCATTATACACTTCGACAACGATATTGTATGAGGATGTATTCTGATGGAAGTGGATTTCTATGACAAAGAGACCTAACTGAGTTTCAATGGATAAATGATGGACAGAGACAGCTACACCCAAAGAAGGAACACTGGGAAACGAATGTGAACTATTTGCATTTTTGATTTTCTTCCCGAGTTATTTTTACCTTCTGAATCCAATTCTCCCTGTGCAACAGGAGAACTGTTTGGTTCTGCAAATATGTATTATATCTAGGATATAATGCAACATATTTAACATTTATAGGACTGCTTGCCATCTTGGGGGGGGGGGGGAAAGGGAGGGAGGAGAAAAAACGAAACATAAGCGAGTGCAAGGGATAATGTTGTGAAAAATTACTCTGGCATGGATTCTGTCAATACAAAGTTATTATTAAATAAAATAAAATTTAAAAAAAAATAAAAAAATAAAAATAAAAAATATGTTTATTGATACAAAGAAAGCAGAAACTGCCATCCCAGAATAACTGAGTTGTGTAAAAATGATTGTAAAATCCATAATCCCAAATTCTCATTTTTGAGTTATACAATAAATCCAAGAAGGAAAAAAGACCATCATTAATCATTCTTAATTTTGTTTTGCTTTATTCAATTGCTCAAAGGAGTAATACACCATAAACAAGTGCATTTATCTTTCCCTATATTCCTGATTTTAACAGGTAAGGATCAAGGCATAAGAGGTGACTACTTGAGGTTTATATTTTTCAAGTTTCCTAGTTGTCTGCATCAACATTTTAAAAATATATTAAAAAATATAGCTCAAGACAAGTTTTTAAAGTCTTTGGAGGTATAGTTTGTGCCAAGATGAAATTTATGATTGTTAAAAGCAGAAAGCAATTTTCTATTAAAAGCATAAGTTCCCAGAAATGTTAAAATTCATTCTTCATTCTAAAGTAGAAGAAATTTAATTTTTTAAAATTTTCCTTAGCTTAAAGTTTGGGTTTCTTCTTAAAGGAAGCTTTTATTCTTTTGACTGTAGAAAGGTCCCCCAGTCCTTCAGGCCAGTTGTCATGGTCTGTTAAGATTAAATAAATGAAAAACCCTTAAATTATTCTTAGAAAATATGTGAATTTTTTTTCTTTTAGGAAATAAGCATATTCCCAAACCAATCCCATGCCTAGAACTGTCTTTCCAACAATTTTTTACAACTTCTGGAGGAAACCCCACCATTATTAGAACACTGAACACATTCATTAATTATGATTCAATTAATCTATATTAAGACATTATATGACATTGGTCTAAAGAGAGGTCATACTGTTTAATTAAAATACAGATGTGAATAATATGGACTGGAATATAGACTATAAGTAATTGGTGTGTGAGGATTTGTTTGTGACAGTTTTTTTTTTTTTTAAGATTTAGTTTTAGGGAATTGATTTGTATACAAAGACCAATATCTTTCCATGTTTCAATAGACCCAGAGTTTGACAATGTGGGTACTACATCCTGTCTGTCTTTCTATACTTAGTGTCACAGTAGTATAGCTTATCTGCCTTCACCACATTTATTTCTGGTTACATACATACTGAATAGTATATTTCATCTTGTGTGAACCTAGTTATCATTGGTAAAATATACGTGTGTGTGTGTGTGTGTGTGTGTGTGTGTGTGTGTGTGTGTGTGTGAACATTAAGTGAAATTGCTGGATTAGAATAGTGGGAGAGTAATAATGAATAGTATGACTTGAAAAATAGATTGAGGCGAAGTTGCGAAGAACTGTAAAAGATAAATAGAGGGGTTTGTTTATATTTTGTTCTAGAAGAAACAGTATATTTGGGACTTGACTGAGTAATTGTTTTACAATCAGATCTGTGCTTTAGGAAAAATTACTTTGGCAGCAATATATAAGATAGAATGGGATGATGAGAGACTTGAAATAGAGACTGAAAAGGAGGTTGCTGCAACCTGAACTAGGAGTGAAGAAGGACTGCACTAAGGTGAGAAGAGAAAGGGTACAATGTGAAAGATGTTGTAAAGATATCAATGGCTAGATTTGACAATCAAATTAATATGAAGGGGGAAGAAGAGTGAGGATAATGTCAAGGTTAAGAATGCAGGAGATTGATGGCTTCAATGGAAACAAAAAATTAAGAAAAAATGAGGTTTGGGGGGAAAAGATAATGAGTTCAGCTTAAGTTAAATCAAATTTGAGTTGTCTTCAGGACATATCCAATAAGCAAATGATGATATGGGTGGAATTGAAATATGGGGGGTGAGATTGGGATTGGATATATATCTGGAAGGCATTTGCATAGAGATGATGTCAAGAGTTTATAAGATGAAGAAATGAAAGAGTTCATGATGAAAATAATTTATTATAGGAATGCAAATTATTTTTATAATTGTTTCATTTTTGTTGTTTTGTTGTCCTGACTTAGTTCTCATGTAACTTTTTTTTTCAGTCTTGTTTTTCCCTCTACTTCTCTGTATTGTTTCACAAGATAATAGTATTCATAATTTCTGACTACTGCCTTCTATAACATTCTGCAAAGCAATTTCTATCCTAAAATTGTATTATCCTTCGATCCTCTATTTCTCTGTTTGGCAAGGATTGTTAACAAGGTTAAACAAGGTTAAAACAGGCTGTTTGGGCTTTCTGTGATTTGTTTTACACTCGCTTAACATTTTTGTGACTATTTTGTGAAACATGCTGATAATCAGTGTCAATGTCTTTTCCTTTACACATATCCCAATTAACAGCATCAACATCTTCTTTTATTAGGTCAAGATCGCATTAACATTTCAGACAAAATCTTCTCAATCTGATCCTCCATTTTTTACTTAATGCTGACTTGAGCATTATTCCAACAAGACAAACATTTAACTGCATAAAAAATTATTTGGAGGAGCTATATTTCTACTTAGTCAATAAACATTTATTACATGTTTACTGACTGAGTAACCTAGACTCACCAAAAAAGAGAGGGAAGAAAGAAGGGGGGGTGGGGAGGAGAGAGAGAGAGAGAGAGAGAGAGAGAGAGAGAGAGAGAGAGAGAGAAAGATGATTTTCTATATTGTGAAACTCTTTAGAGTATATTAAAAAGGTAATTTCCTTTTCAAATTTTTTTAGCACAGATTTAAAAGTTTTCTTTCCAGTAGTGTCTTTTAAAAGGGACAGAGAAATTTATATTTTAATATATTTAACATCTATTGGTCATCCTGCCATCAGGGGGAGAGGGTGGGAGGAAGGAGAGGAAAAATTGGAACAAGAGGTTTGGCAATTGTCAATGCTGTAAAGTTACCATACATATAACCTGTAAATAAAAGGCTATTAAAATAAAATAAATAAATAAAAGGGACAGAGAATCATTTTACCATTCAGAGAATAATTTAAGATGATTTAAAATCCCATTCGGCAAGTCACAAATTTTTGATTAGTCATTTTTCTTTATGACTCACCTGGTAAGTCCATTGATCCAGGATACAAAGTATAACCACCATCCACAACTACTGTGTGTCCTGTAATATATGAGGCTGCAGGAGATAACAAGAAACATGCGACGGAAGAGATCTAAGAAATAAAATATGTTTATGTTACCTTCATGTTGTGCAATTGTGTAGGTATTTACCTATATTTTTCAATCTATACATCTAATAAGCTATAATTTCTACATGAATACATACCATCACTATAAGATCTGAACACACAAGGCTCATGTTTTCTCAATGTAGAGCTGGCATAATTTTTTTTTGTATTTTTTGCTCATATTTCAGGATAAAAATTTTTTTAAATTTACCTAAGGTATTGTGTATATATGAAAGGTCTTCCTTCTATTCGTTTAAAGATGCTCCAAATTGCTGAATCCATTATCTCAACATAGTTAACTCTGGGAATCTGGATGACAGTTGGTATACATAAATAACATGAATTCTGTCTAAGAATTTACTAATCTGAAAGACTATATTAACTGAGAAGTAGCACATATACATCTCTAAAATGAATGAGTTGTGAAATGCATATTTATAGTTTTTCTGCTAACTGCAAACCAATTGCTTATGAAGATCTTCCAGCAAGTGATTTCTTTTTTTTAAAAAATGGTAAAAATATATGTAAATCAAGTATAAATATTTATACAATTACTTTGCTGCACAAGAAATATCAGATCAAAAAGGAAGAAAAATGAGAAAAAAAATAAAATTCAAACAAACAACAACAAAAGAAATGAAAATGCTATGTTGTGAACCATACTCTGTTCCCACAGTCCTCTCTGGATGTAGATGACTCTCTTTATCACTGGTCTGAATGATCTCATTGTTGAAGAGAGCTACATCCATCAGAATTGATCATCGTACAATATTGTTGTTGTCATGTACAATGATCTCCTGGTTCTGCTCATTTCACTTAGCATCAGTCCCTGTAAGTCTCTCCAGGCCTCTCTGAAATCATCCTCCTGATCATTTCTTATAGAACAATAGTATTCCATATCATTCATATATCATAACTTACTCAGCCATTCTGTAACTGATGGCATCGACCCAGTTTCCAGTTTCTTGCCCAGCAATTGATTTCTATCAGTTGAATACTTTGCCTCCCAAAAGAGTTTATCAATTAAAAATTTTAGTGGATTCACTATTTAAAGTTCTTTTAAATAGTTCCCTCAAATATTCTCTCTGACTCTCCTCCCTCCCCAATGTTCTTTAAAGATCTAACAGTCAATAGCTATAGAAGAAGAGAGAAGATATAGGTAGAGAGAGTGAGAGAAAAGGAGAGAAAAGGAGAAAACAAAATGAGATATATATGAAGAAGAAGAGAGAAAGATAAAGACAAGAGAAAAGTGGGAGGAGGGAGAGAGAGACAGAAAGACAGAATGAGAGACAGACTGGCAGTGATTTATTTAGACAGGCAGAGATTTATTACCTCTTCAGGAACACCAAATCTCTTAGCTAGGCAGTATTGATAATATTTTTCAATGTTGGTCTCTGTAGTATTTTCATAGTTTTTAAAGGCTGTTGGGGAATAAATTATTCCCTAGGATTGGGGACAAAAGGGAAAACTTAAAAAAATAAGCCAAAAAATAATTGAGTTCCAACTAGAATTATCAGCCCCCTCTCCCTTCTTTTCCTTCTTTCTCCTCCTCCTTCTCTCCTTCCCTTTCTTCCTCTCTCCTTCCCTCCCTCCCCCCCCCCGTTCATATGTATGTATGTATATATATAATTAGCAGAAGAGATTAGATATAAAGGTTTTTAGAGCTACTATTTGTATTTCTTGGTAATGTAATAGAAGTACAATTATGCTCCCTAAGCAGATTATCTACTTGCATGGAAATACACAACACCTGGGGACTCTGACTTAATTATGGGTCAGAATCTAAGCTACCAATAGTAGGAATAAACAAGGAAAGATTTTATTTCTCAATATCTTTTAGAATAAAGATCCTTTGTCCAGAGACACTTCCCATCATGAAAGTTTTATGGGGTTTTTTTTATGTTTTTTATTATACACTGAATAACTTCCCCCTCTTTTTTACATTATGTTTTATATATTTATTACTTATCATTTTGATTTGAAGTTCACTGCTTCCAGCCTCTCTTAAGAAGTTAAAATGAAACAAACAAATAAAACACATTAATAGACTAGAAAATTTCTTTATGAATTTTGTTGCATATCAAAGAATAATTTAATGACAAATAAAATCTCTCTAACTTGTCTACTGCCTAATATCCTATTTTGCAGTTAACATGAACACAGAATGTACCCAAGGCTAAGAAGGAAAATGTAACACCAAGAATACAAATTATGTACACATAATGGGTTACCTACAGGACTGATACAATTGATTCTTACTCCATGGGAGGCCCATTCTACTGCCAAAGACTTGGTCAAATTTTCAACACCAGCTCTTGCTGCTCCACTGTGCCTTTTAAAGAAAAAAAAATTTAAGACTTCATTCAACTTCTATTAATTATTTAAATTTCCATGAAAACTATATTAAGTCACAGATTATATTAATTATGTTATTATATTAATTGGTATATTAAGTCACAGAACAATTCAAAAAAGACACTGTTGTTTAGAAATATTTGGGGTTGCACCACCCTGACTACCTTTTGGAAGATGAGAGAAAACAGCTTAGCATTGAAAGCAATTTCTAGGAAGTTATCCTGGAAACCAAATGAAGTTAAAACTACCTATGTATCCACATATTGGAAATAAGTAGGGTAAGCACTCTTTAAAAAGATATTGTGAAAGCTGGAAAGAGTTACATGAATTGATGCAAATTGAAGTGAGTAGATACTACACTTGATCTTAGCCAAAAGGCCGAGAAGCGATAATTGAAGTGAGTAGAACCAGGATAACATAGGGACAGCAACATTGTACAATAAAGAACTGTGAATGACAACTATTCTCAACAATATAATGATTTAAGAAAATTCTAAAGGACTCATAATAAAAACTGGTATCTAGAAAAAGAACTGATATTTTCTCAATATAGGTGGAAGCATGCTCACTCTTTTGTTCTCTCTCTTTTCCTTCTTTCTCTCTTTTTCTTCCTTCTTTCCTCCCTCCCTCCTTCCCTCTCTCCTTTCTTTCTTTCCTTCCTTCCTTCTTTTTTTCTTTCTTTCTTGCTTTCTTTCTTTCTGTCTTCTTGCATAAAATAAATGACACAGAAATGTTTTATATTATTGCATAGATATAACCTATATCAGACTACTTATTTTCTTAGTGAGGTATGGAGAAAAGGAATTTGGAACTCAAAAAAGTTTTTTTTTTAATGTTAAAATTTGTTTTTACATGTAATGTAGAAAATAAAATAATATTTTCAAAAAGTATTATGGTAGGCACTGGGGAGACAGTCAAAATTTTGAAGGAAAAAAAAACTGATATTATGTTTCAAGGTAGTACACACCCCCAGACTAGAGCTTGGAAATTTGATTATATGAAATTGTTGATATAAAGATATTCCCTTCCATATCTTCCCTCCAGAAAAAGAATGCTGCTAAGAAATCAATCCCAACTGTGTGCTTAAAAGAAACATAACTTTAAAAACAACAACTAAGAATTTAGTTAATGATCTAAACACAATTATTACATACTTAAATTTTTCGTGATTTGTTCCATCTCATTCTACCCAAATATTCCAATTCAGTCTGTGACTTGGCACCAAAGAGGTATCTCATTGTACTGCGTTTGTTTTATCTGAAAGCTCTCATGCCTAAACAGTCTCTCAAGTTAGACTATTTCACTAAATTGCTGTTTCTATAGGGAAAGATAACAAAATTCTAGTTGGGAAAATAAAGATGGAAAGGTTTTCCTTAAATAGAGAATGAAATTTTAAAAGACAGTTCTTAGAAGAGATTTCTCCCTCCCTTCCAAAAAAAAAAGGATTTTTCAACTTACATCTAAAACATGAAAAGAAAGAGGCAGAAAAACTCAAGATGAATAACATATTCCAAATAGTACCTAAGGATTTCACAGATAATTAGGTCTACAGATAATGCAAAAAAGCATCAAGAAAGGTCTAAAACATGAAAGAATTTAAAAAAGTGTTTTAGTAGATAGTTAAAGTAAAGTATAATGAGGAAAGGCAAGGTGATGATGGAGGATATGTATACTGTGTTTGTGGTATGACATCCAGAAACAGTATAAATGAAATAATCAGAAATATTTTAGGTACCCATGAGTATTGAGCAGTCCTGAATATGAGCAGTAAGTGTGTCAATGCATGGCATTTCTTTTGGTTGCATCAACTTATAGAAGCAATCCTAAAACAAAGATGGACCTAGCACGGCTCCAAGTACATTTTAAAGGATACTTTAAAAGTGTCTTCTTAAAGCCCCAAAAGAAGAAGAAAGCAATTTGAAATCATGAGAAGCATCAAAGCTCCATTTAAAAGAGTTTAAACAGGATTCCAAAACAAAAGAAGGATGTAAAAATTCCTTACGAAGCATAAGGAAATCCTTTAGTTAACGTGATAATGATGTTCACAATAGAACCTCCATGTTCCTTCATCCAGGAATTGTAAACTGTATAAAAGACAAAAGACAATAATTTTTTTTTTTCCTGAGGCAATTGGGGTTAAGTGACTTGCCCAGGGTCACACAGCTAGGAAGTGTTAAGTATCTGAGACCAGATTTGAACTCAGGTCCTTCTGACTTCAGGGCTGGTGTTCTATCCATTATGCCACCTAGCTGCCCCAAAAGATAATAAAATTAAGTCATTTTCAGACAACATGGAGTAATAAAGGGGTGGCTGAGCAACTCAGTTTAAATCTCTGCTACCTATGTGAGTTTGGACTGTTCTGTGTGTTCCTTAGCAAACTCTTGCTGGGTAGAAAGAATGCTGGTCAAATTTGGAACTATGCCCAAAGGGCATACCGTTTGATCGAGCACTGTTTCTATTGGACTTGTATCCTAAAGAAATCATAAAAGAGGGGAAAGGACCCAAGGTCACACAGCTAGTAAATGCCTGAATCCAGATTTGACCTCCAGGAGATGAGTCTTCCTGATTCTAAATCCAGCGTATACCACCTAGGCACCTCCTTGACTATTATTAGATATGAATAAATGTCTTTGGAGGCTTCTAAAAATTCTTTATCAAATATATGATTTTCAAAGTAAGGACCAAAAGGTTCTTAGGAATATATATGGGATATAGGGGAAATATGTGTATATCAGGCACTATTAAAGTTCATCCATAAGTTATATCTGTGGAATGGAGGTAACCAGCATTATGCTCGGTATGATTTGGGGAAGGCCTCCAGGATTGTTGCTAAGGACCATCTTCAGTCTGTTTGGAGATATTTACCACAAGAAAGGCTGCAAGATGGTGAATATTTACTTATAAAGGCTACCTGCTAAATTGTAGAGAGGCTGCAATGTACCTGAGTGCAGGGAACATTCACATTTGCAAAACCGCAAATTTTTGTAAGAATTGAGCACCTCAATGCAAGTGATACTTCTTAGTGGTCAGAATGAAGAGAAACCTAACTTCTCTGAGTATTTTCCATTGTTACCTGCTTTGCAAAGGTAGAAGGTGCCAGTCAGGTTGGTTTCAATCACAGCATTCCATCCCTTTGAAGTGATCAATTCAGTAAGAGAGAGGAATTGTCCTCCTCCATTATTCACCAAGAAATTGATTTTACCGTGGATATCTAATGTGGATTTAACCAAATTGTTAACCTAAAACAAGCACAAGAAAATAAACTGGTTAAAGTGCCTAAACTAAAGTGATGAAAATTAGCATAACTGAAATCTCTCCACAACAGGCTCTAACTCAAGTGACACAAATTAAAAGAACTAAGAGACAGCACTTCACATTTATGAAATATTTATGAAGATCAATTGTTCTGCATCTTACTAATCGCTAACCAGTTCCAAATATCCAGAGATCATAATGCCAAAACTTAACTCTCCTTTCTCACTTACTGTCCGTCCAGGACTCAGCCAATGTTTACTGATGGTAATGATAGGAACCGGGGGGAAAGTGCTGAGTCTCAGTTTCATGATTTTTACATTGCAGCCAATGATACCTGCCCCACAGGCAATGCAGAAAGGAGTAGTAGATGTTTTTGTTGGTCATGTCTAACTCTTCATGATCCCCTAGTCCATGGGATTTTTTTTTTTTTTTTTTGGCAAAAATACTGGAGTAGTTTGCCATTTTCTTCTCCAACCATTTTACAAATAGGGAAACTGGAGCAAAAGGGTTAAATGACTTGCCCTGGGTCATATAGCCAGTAAGTATCTGAGACCAAATTTGAACTCACAAAAATGATTCTTTCTAACTCCAAGCTCAGTGTTTTATCTACTGAACCACCTCCCTGCCCCTTAAAAGCCTTGTTAGAAACAAAATAAAAATTAAGAAGGAAAATTTCTCAGCCCTTATCCTAGGCAGATGGTAGATAGAGTGCTTGGCCTGAAATCAGGAAAACTTGAATTTGAATCTGACCTCCTAGTTGTGTGACAGATCACAACCTCTTTCCCCCTCAATTTCTTCATTTGTAAAATGGTGATAATAATGATACCTACCTTGAAGAGTTGTGAGAATCAAATGAAGTAACATTTGTAAATCACTTAGCACAGTGCCTGGCATGTAGTGAATGCTATAATGTTAGCTATTATTGCTTTTAATAAGACAGAGAAGGTTGTGTTATTAGCTTTTATCTGAGGAAAAACTCAGAATTAGTTTGTTTGGTGATGGGGAAAATTCACTTCTTTCAACACAAAGTTAGTAATCGACTATTTTATAGGCATGTCTTCACATTTCATTTAGACTAACATTATAACTAAAGCTCAAAAAAAATTTCTGAACTATTGTAAAAAAGAACAAAGAAAATCACTAACAGATGAATCAAGCATAGACAAGAGAGGAGAAGAGTTGAGGCAAGAAGACTAAAATAACAAAATTATTGAACACAGTATAAATGGTGGAAGATCTGTATGATGATGGGATGGAGAAGAGTAAAGAGGAGTTATGTAGGAAAAATATTATGAATGTAGACAAACAAGCAAAAAAAATTAACAAATGCATTAGATATGTGAAGTGTGAAAGAGGATGATTTTGCAGTTATTTGGTTGTTGTGTTTTTTTATTTTATTCCCCATACCTAGCATAGTATTTTGTACATAGGAAGCATTTAATGTTTGTTGATTTACTTGTTTTGAAAACACTATATTTAAAAAGGAAAGAAATTTTTCACCAAGGATTTTCAAAAAGTATTTATGATTAATCTAATTGATGAAGAGAAATAAATGATTTTCCAAGCATTTTACTAATCAATAATACATTCGGATGAGAAAAATATGTCAAAGAAGTACTCAGGATCATACAGCACCCTGTTTTCATAACTTTTAAAGAAACAAAAATTCCATCTATTGGCTTTACCTCTTCTTCATTTCGAATATTACACTGAATAGGAGTAATGATGGCTGGGTTGGAGGGCTGGCGGGCAGCATTCAATTCTTCTGCTGCAGATTTTAATCTATCAAATTTACGCGAAGCGATAATTACATTACACTCTGGTAAAACAAACAAGCAAACAAAACTATCAGTAGAGATTAAAAAGTTGAATTTTAAAAAATCTTATTAACTGTTGCAAAATCTAGAACTAATCACACATATTTCAGTGAAGTCATAACCTGATGCATTTGGTTGCTCCATTAATAGATCAAAGCCCAACTAAAGTTTATGCATATTCACAGAGACAAGAATGGCCTGGATATCTCTAAAACAGCAATGATATTGACCTCTCAAAAGTCTAATATGTTTCTGCAAAATATATAATATATTATGTAAATAACTTTTTCTGCTCAATTGCTAAAGCTGTGATATGTCTGGCTATGAAATACAGATCTCTTCAGGTAATGTAAACTTACCTATATCGTGTGTTTCTTTACCACATTGCTATATTCATGATACAGTTTGCTGATATTTTTATACCTTTATAATAACAATCTTTTTCTCATGGATTCTCCTTTGGCAGTCCAGTGACGATTAGTGACCTCTTCTCAGAATATCATTTTTTAAACATATAAAATAAACACATAGGATTACAAAGAAAACTAATTATATTAATATTCATTTATCAAAATATTTAAAAGACAAGTTCATAGACTTGAAATCCATCCAAGGACTCTTTGAAATCTATTGGCTTCAGAATAAGGACCCTTGCCACAAAGAAATTCCTTGTGAATGCATCCAAGGTTTTTGTTTTTAGCACTTAGAAGACTGTCCATTACAAAGCAGGTGCTTAATAAGTGTTTATTTATTGTTTATTGATTGATTTAAAGTAAGAAAATAGCTCTTGATCTCACATTACAGTTTTCATCGCAAGAATGTTTTCTTCTCCTTTTATTTGACAAACATTTATTAAACAATTTCTATTTGCAAGGCAAAACAGCAGTGTGATATAGAGGATAGAGAGTCAGGCTCTTAGAATCAGGAAAACTGGAACTGAGATCTCTTCTCTCACACCTGCTGTCTATGTGACCATGCGTATCACTTAACTTCCTCTCGCTGCCACTCTCTCCGTGGCTCTAATTGTCAGTCTTCATGGGAAAAGAGAATTTCCACACCAGAATTTCCCAAATTGAACAAATCACAGCTCAGAGCTAGCAAAACATTTATATGCTAAAAAGAAGGAATAAGAGCTTTACACATTTGATTATTAATGTTATCTGGAACAAGGGCAAAGAAAAAAAATCCAATGAGTTGTAAGAAATTTGAGACTTGGATCCCTTTCAGTTGACTTGGCTAAATGGAAGAGGTAGCACTTAGACTGGACCTCACAGAGAGGGATTTCAACAGCTGAAGCTATAGAGAAAATGGGCATCCAGTTTGGGGGATGATCGTCATGAATGAGTAAAGCCAGGACAAAGTCAAGGAACAACTGCTTAGCTTGGCTGGTATACAGAATACATAAAAGAGAACAAAGACAAATTGGATTAGAAAGGTCACGTGGGGAAAGATTGTAGAGGGCTTTGAGTACAAGACTAAAAAAATTATATTTTATCATAAATGCAATGATAAGCCATTAAAATTTTTGAGCAGAAAAATTATAAGGTCAGATCTAGGGATTGAAAAAATGATTTTGGCAGCTACTTAAATGGATGGAGTGACTAAAGGAAAGAATGGAAATAGAGAGCAATTAAAAGTCCAGGGGAAAAAAATTATAAAGGGGAACATGAGAGTTAATAGAGTTGAGGAGATGGCCAAGAGAAATTTTTCACAGGGAGAATAGGTAGGATTTAGACAACTAAATAGATATTAGGACTAAAGAAAAGAGAAGAAAGAATTATTGTTTGAGACTTCAAATCTGAATAAACAGGTGGTTGATTGTGACCAAACAGAACTAGGGATACTGGAAGGAGAGCAGGTTGAGATAAGATGAGGAGGATGGGCTCAGATTTGGATGTGCTGAATCACAGATCCTAGTGGACCTATCTGCAAAAATGCCCACTAAGTAAGTGGACATGTAGATCAAGAATCAGGAGAGCGAGAAGCATATAGAGTTTGGAGTCATCTACCAAGAGATGATAATTGAAAACAGGGGAGGGCTATGAATCAAATCACAAGGGAGTAAAGAAGAGAATAAGAGAAACCCAGGGCAAAAACTTAGAGGACCCACATATGCAAAAATGTTTGTAGCCGCTCTTTTTGTAGTACAAGGAATTAGAAATTGAGAGGATGCTCATCAGATGGGGAATGGCTGAATAAGTTACGTACATTCATATGGTACACAAATGTAATCAAATATTATTGTCCTATAAGAAATGATGAGCAGGCTGACTTCAAAAAAGCCTTAGAAAGAACATGATGCTGAGTAAAGTAAGCAGAACCAGGAGAAGAGTGTATGCAATAACAAGATTATGTGATGATCAATTGTGATGGACTTGGCTTTTCTCAACAATGTGGTGATTCAAAGCAATTCCAATAGACTTGGGATGGAAAATACCATCTGCATCCAGGGAGAAAACTATGGAGATTGAATGTGGATCAAAGCATACTATTTTTACAAGTACTTTGAAAAATAAAATTATATTGAGAAAAATTTAAATATTAGTATTAAAAACATTTTCCTTATTAAAAAAGAATAAAAAAAGAAAGATATAATCTTAAAGTTTGGGAAGCATTTAGGAGAAGGGATGTCGTATTCTGTGATTTGATCTACTCAACAACTTGACAGGTAGAAACTAGAATTTTCTGCATGTTCTGGAAGAGAAATCTGAAGATGAAGTTAAAGACTTGTCCACAGTTACAGAAGCAAATGAACACAAAGCATGACTGAAATCCAAATCACAATTAACTCTAAGCCAAACTGGTCCCAGATAGGAACCACAATCATCTAGCAACACTTTCATGAACCAATACTATCAAGACCTCCCCCATTCCCAACCATCTGGTGATCTAATAATACTAAAGTCCCCACTGACTTTAAAGAAGAAATAAAATATGACAAACATTGCAAAAACATTGTAAAAGCTGAGAGTCTGCTCCACTGTTGTAGTGAATACTTACTGTCCTTAGATAAGAGATAAACTGAAGTTTGGTCTAAAAGGTTATCTCAACCTTGTACTTTTGTCTAAAAGGGACCACTTTCATGATTATTAAACCGTATTTGCCGGGCAGCTAGATGGCACAGTGGATAGAGCATCAGTCCTAAGGTCAAGAGAACCTGAGTTCAAATCTGATCTCAGGCACTTAACACTTCCTAGATGTGTAACCCCAATTGCCTCAGCAGAAAAAAAAAAAGTATTTGTTCATCTCCTTTCATCTATTGACCCTCCACAGGGAATGTCATCTCATTCCAGTAACAAACTAGCCAGCTATTTGGCAAATATTCCCCAGAAGCTTTCCTTTTCCTCCCTTGAATAACGCTTCCTTTCTCTACTGCTCTGCTGTGAAAGTTTAAGCTAATTTCTCTTAAATCGTGAGCAGAATGCTCCCTTTTGATCCTGGATTAAAGAATTGAAATGTTACAAAAAGTAAACCTTATAATCTCGGAAGTTGATGCTACCATCAGCAGTTTTTCCCCTGCTTTCACTCTGGCCTCCTATCTGAGATCCCCAGTCATTGGGTCCCTTACCAGTAGGCCTCTCCCAGAAGTCCCATTCTCAGTACAGCAAATTCTCCCACACTTGCCAACCACTGCCTTCTCCCTAGTGACCCTCCAGGGCCTGACCTTGTCCCCACAGCCCGCCTCCAACTAGTCCCTCTTCTCACTTCCAAGTTACAGAATTTCTGGCCTTCTCAAGAAACCCCGTTCCTCTCCCGTCATTGGTTCCCCACTTCCAGTCACAGTAGCTCCACCCCCCTCTCAGATCCAGCCCTTGTCCCCCTCCTCCCAAAGTCCCCGCAGTTCCTTCTCCCACCTCTCTCTGCAGGCCTTTTTTCAAGTTTCCTCCTCCCTCGCCTCCTAGTGTCCCACCAACTCCTACCCTACGACCCCTACTCTTTGCCCCTTTCTCTCTTCTCTCACTATACGCTCGGTTCCTCTCCCACATCACCCTAAGCCCTTTTCCACATTCCCCGCACTCTCATTCCTAGTATCCCACCACCTGCTAGCCTTCTGCCCGTATCCTTTTGCCTCAAGGCCGTCTCTCCCCCGTCTCTCCTCTCGGGTCCGCTTTGTCCCTTTCGCTCCCTCAATCTGCCCCGCATCTCCCAGGGTCCTCTGTTCCTCCTGCTCAGTGTCCCCAGTTCTGCCCCTCCCCTGCACCCCGGGCCGGGCCGGGCACACGGACACACCTAGGTGCAGCAGCTCGCTGGCTATAGCCTTGCCAATGCCAGTGCCGCCTCCGGTGACGATAGCCACTTGGTTCCGCAACAACCCCGCAGCAAAGCAGCTCTTGATCCCCGCCACTGTCCCCATGTCCTGCTTTGTCTCTGACCCACAGAGCGATGGCTCCCAGGCCCACGGAGAGACAGGCAGAGCAACCGACCCACGGCAAGCTGGAAGCCTGCTCGCCCTCGCAGGCAGACTTTTTATGAGCTTCTGGTCACAGTCCACAACAGCTTCACGGTGGGCAGAAAATCCTAAAACGGGATCGATTCCCCGCCCCCGCAGGGCCACCCACTTTCGCACCATGTGATCGTCTGGAGAGGAGAGAGATCCTAGCCCAGCAAACCCGATCTGGATGTTCGCCCCACCCTCGCGCTATGCTTTGCCCAGACACCAGCAGAGGGATCTCAAACACTGGGGAGAGAGGTGAGGCGGTTCCCGCAATCACTGCATCCTCTCCCCGCCCCCGATCCAGGTGCAGCCTCAGGTGAGAGAGTCTGGCTCCCTTTTGTTCTGTCTTCATGTTTGTTTGTTTTAACATTGATATATATATATATATAGGACTGGGCGCCTAGTGGGGAATGGAATGCATTTTCCTCAGTTAAAAGAAAAATCCATTTCCATTGTTGCTCTTGGATAAAGACAATCCATGCATGTCTGGGCTCAGCAGCTAGGACTAGAATTAATTGGCTTTTGTTCCCTTCCCTTCTCCTCTAGGGATGTCCTTACTGGTCTTGTGGGCAGCAGCCTAGGGGACAGGAGGCAAAAAAAAAAAAACAAAAAAAAAAAAAAACAGGCTTTGTCAAAGAAGGCGGTGGTAGGGACAGCGGGTCGAATGCATCCCGGTCTTCTCCCAATTTCAGGCTTGAGGGCTTGGAAAGGTGTCTTGGCGTTTGCATCTGCTTACACATTGAACCATAATGGAAAAGTCCCTGTAAAAATGATGAGAACAGGGAAGAGTCCCTGTTCTCTTAGGCCAGTGTCTTATCTTCTGCACCCACAGGGAAGAAAGGAGGTGAGGGATGATGGATTCAGCAGCATCTGAAATGAGGCAGTTTCACCTCTGGCTGCTTGATAACGGATTCTTCTTAAAAAGGGACCATGCTGGACAGTTTCCATCTCTGCAAGTATGCGAGATAGAGGCGGGAGGAGCTTTCTTACCTATTCCTGGATGATGCAAGAGAGCTAGACAGGACTACAATTCGATTTTTCCTGGGCATTTTGTGTCAAATTGAGTGTTGGATTATATTGATTATTATTGTTGTTAATCTTATTTCATGTCTGCAACACAGTAATAGTATGCAAAGGGATCTGATCTGATGATCTTTATTTGGAAATTTGGCAGGCTGTGTGATATGTCTAAGGGATGTCCTGAACAGAATAGAAAGGATGCTTCTTTTAAAGGTCAATTGTTGTAAGCTCTAGTTCTGTAAGGGGGTTGAGGGTGGAGGGGTTGAAAATCAAGAGAAAAGATAAGCAACTTGTTAACAAAAAGACAGCAACATAAATCTTTTTAAAGAGCCGGTGGTTTTCGAGAAGGTAATCTTTTTCTCTGGTAAGACATATCTCTACACAAATTAAATATAAAAATCATAAAAGTATGCCATCCAGATTTTTAACGTGGTTTCATAAAATATGTTGAAAATTTGACTGGTCTAGTAGATAGTATTTCATAGCTCCCTCCACTATAAGGCTACCCAGCCTCTGGGACTTCAGTTCCTAGAAGACAGCAGTCCCTATCCCTTCCCTATCATCTTGTACCATTTTCTATATCATCCATTCTAATTTAGTAGTAGTAGAGTTTTCCCCCTTTCTTTGTAGAGCACAGCTGGTAGTTCATGCCCTTTGAAAAAGATAATGGGCTTCTCTTTCAAAAAGAAAATCTGAAAGGAGAGCACTCAAAAGATTTTCATTCTGAAATGGTAGTTATATTGTATTGCTAGCTGACACCTGCTGTTCCCTTCAAAATTTATTAAAAGTATTTTTCATTTATTATCTCATTTAATCCTCACAATAACCCTATGAGAGCATTGCTATTTTACAAATGAAAAAACCAAGACTTCGAGGGATTGAGTTGCCCTCTTTTCTCACAGCTAGAGATTTTTGGAGAAGACTTTTGAATACAGATCTCCTTAACTTCAAGTCTGCCAGTCTTTTCACCTAATCATGCTGTTCCAGTGATGGCCTGATGGATGGTTGCCTCATCTTCCTCTCTATATTAATAGAGGGTCTTTGAAAGTGGCTAAAAATTTCATCATCTTATAATGAACTTTGTGATAAATTTCAGATAGCAGACTGGTCTCTAGAGTTCTTCTCAAAGCTGTTCCAACTTATGAAGACTTATCAAGAAAAACAGAGGGAACAAGTGAAGACTCGTATCAAATCTTGCCTTTCTGGGATACACCGGACAAGTCACTTCACAGTGTTGCCAGGCAATTCTCAAAGATTGTCCTTATATCCCAGCTGTTCATCTGCATTTCAGTGGAGTATATTTTTCCACTAGGAGCTCTGCCCCAGCAGAGTAATCCAAAACAATTTTGTAACAGAAATTTTATTCCAGAGCTTTTGTCCCTCAAAACCCCTCTTGTTGTTCAGTTCTTTCAGTATCTGACTTCTTATGACTCCATTTAAGGTTTTCTTGGCAAAGATACTGGAGAGATTTGCCAGTTTTTCTCCACTTGTTTTACAGAAAGGAAACTGAGGTAAACAGGTTTAGTGACTTGCCAGAGTTAGTAAATGTTTGAGGCCAGATTTAAACTCAGGAAGTTGAATCTTTTTGATTCGAGACCTGGCACTCTATCCACTGCACCACCTACCTGCTCTATTCCTGATGACTATTATACTTGTTATTGGGGTTTTTTTTGTCATTTATTTAATATTTTATTTTCCCCATTACATATAAAAATAATTTTTAACTTTCAGTTTAAAAATTTTTGAATTTAAAATTCTCTCCCTAGCTCCACTCCCTCCACCCTCATTGAGAAGGCAGCAATTTGACATGCATATGCAGTCATGAAAAACATATTTCAAACTTAATCAAGCTGTGAAAGAAAATCGACCAAAAAATATACCCCAAGAAAAGTAAAGAAAGCAAAGAAAAAATATGCTTTGATTTGCAATCAAATGCCATCAGTTCTTTCTCTGAAGATGGACAGTATTTTTCTGCCTAGGTTATTTGGAATTACCCTGGATCATTATATTATTGAGAATAGCTAAGTCATGCACAGTTGATTTTACTATGTATAATATTCCCTTGGTTTTGCTCACTTTACTTTTCATTTGTTCGTGTAAGTCTTTTTAGGTTTTCCTGAGAACATGCTACTTGCCATTTCTTATCTAATCACAATCATACATCAGGATTTTTCTGCCATTTCCTTATTGATGAGCATCCTATTAATTTTCAATTCTTTGCCACTACTTAAAGAGCTGCTATAAATATTGTTGTACATATAAATCCTTTTCATTTTTGTTTTTTATTTCTTTGGAAACAGACCTAGTAGAACAAACCAGTACAATATTACTAGTAGTATTGCTTTGTCAAAGGAAATGCATGCTTTTATAGCTCTTTGGGTTTAGTTCCAAATTCCTCCCCAGAATGGTTGGATCAGTAAACAACTTTACCCCTAGTAAAGTGCACTAGTGTCTTACTTTTCCTATTTCCTCTTCAACCTTTATCATTTTCCTTTCCATATTAACCAATCTGATATGTATAAGGCAGTAGCTCAGAGTTGTTTTAATTTGCATTTCTATAATCAATAATGATTCTCATCCTGGCCCAAATGGCCCCTTTGGCATCTTTGCTTATACCTACTTCTCCTTTATTGGCCATATTGGTTCTTTTACACCCTTATCAAAGAAGGGAAGTGTTAAAATAATATAAAGAGACTATTTCCCAGAGCTAAGACCCAGAAAGCAAACTGTCCTCTGAGCTTGACATAGCAAAATATTTTGGTTCTGAATGATCTCACTTTTTAAAAAAGCATATTGCTTTGACCAGAATCAGGTACTCACTGAGGAAACTCCCCTTATTTTCTAGGAACCTGAGAGCAAGAGGCAGGTGATCTGTTACATCTCTTAACCTGCTCACAATCTCTGTTTCTTATAAATGCTAAATGAACCAAATTATACACTGTCATGCTAACTCTAGTTTTGTACCCTGCTGTGAGACAATCAACTGGAAGACTGTGCCCATAGGACCCAGGAATGCCTTTATTGGCCACACGTGAGGCTGCCTTGAGAACTGCTACTACAGACCTAAGAATGATTATGTCATGGTGCAGCCCACTTTTATGTATGTAAAGCACTGCCTGTGCCCCAGCATGGTAAGCCCTCCTTCTGTTGCTTAGAGGTTTAATTCCTTGAGGGGACCCATCAACTCTGTCCCAGAGTTTCATTGCTAGCCATTGTTTGCTTGCAAGCAGAAAAGGATGGAGGACTAGAATATAGGGGGAGAAAATTCCAACTCATTCTTGAATCAAGTTTGGCAACTATGGGAGTAGTTGGAAAAATCTGATCGGGGCATTTAAAAACATTATTGATTGATAAGTTGCCAGTTTTCAGACAAGATATTTGGGTTGCTTGAGATGGATAATTGTGAGAAACTCTTTGCATTAATCTTTGGATCTGAATTTCTGATTATTATAACATAAGTTTTTAAACAGCACATAGACATAAAGCAGTTTCTCAGCTACATAAGGCTAAATTCAAACAATTCAATAAAAGTTATTCACATAATTCCCAAAATTTAATGTAATTTAATGTAATTTAATTACATTAAATCAGGTACAGATAAAACTACTTAGAGAATTCACAATGGACTAGTTCTGAGAAGAGAGATCTACATGTCACTAAGGTGACCAATAAAACTTAAACATAAGCATCTTGGAACAAAGCAATTCAGTTGTTATTACCAATATTAATTAACACCAAGAAGACTAGTAACTCATTCTTAATATCCATTTGACCAGTATATTTTGAGTCCCAGGTGTTCATGTAGTTATCTGATCCCAAGTATCTATTAATATAATTTAATACAATCACTTATATTTGGTTCTCCCTTTTTAAAACTTCAGAGAATTTCAGTTTATATACCATTTCTGTTTCTGTCCTTAGCTAAATCCTATACCTGACATAAGAATCTTTAAAAAATATATGAGAGTCCAATGATAAAATGAACTCTTGTCTTTTAAAATTATCTGAGAGATACTTTAAAAATGAGAAAATAATTTTACTTTCTGTACCATTATCATTATATTATGTGTAAAAATCCAGTTAATCCTTAATTAATAAATCCTTAATCCAGTTTTGAGAACTTATTATCAAAACATACTCAAAACCTATATGAACAAATTTGGAAGCCAAAAATATACATCTATTTATAATTCTTTTTTTTTAAATAAGTTTTTATTGATAGAACCCATGTATTTATAATTCTTACAGAAAACAGTCTAATCTTGTTGCTTTTCTTAAATTTTTCTATTCCATTTAATTAGAATACTTTTACATTATAATTTTGTTTTATTACTATGTCTAATCATTTTCCCCTTTCGAGGATATAATTCTTGTATCATAATTTGACTATAAATTCAGATGAAATTTTTAAGATGGTAATATTTTAATCCTATCATAGTAACTCAGAGATGTTCCAGTATCAATCTATTATTTAATAGATAGAGTGTTGAATTTACAAACTTCTTGATTATAGAAATTTGCTATAAAAGAAAAAAATGGACATAGTTATAACCATGTTGTCTTATTGTAATACCCTTGCCGTTTTTGTTTCCGGGCACAGGCAAATCTCAGGATTAACCGAATAGGAATTTTCTTTTCAACAAGGAAATGAATCAATGGGGAAATAGAGTCACGAGGATATTACTTAGACTGTGTCTGAGGTGGTTGCCCCAAATCTCTCTCAGAACAGGCATCCACTTTTAGCAGTTTTCAGACTGTAGCACATGCCATCTTCCATTATTGGCTTTATGACAATTCACACAACAATCCTTATAATCAAAAGCTCAAAATAACTCAATTATAGCCCTAGGAATTTTATCTTAAGTAGCAAAATTTCAGTAATCACAACTTAAAGCTTGAATATCTTTTCTAATATTTCCATAACTTCATTAATTCTTTATAAATTAAAACTATTCCTATGCTGGGGTTTCAGACATACAGCAAATATTTGATTGTTGACTCTTCATTAATACATTGAATCTTACTACTTACACACTTTCATAATTGCCAACATTTTCAAATGAAAAATTGCTATTATAATAAATAGTAATAGTAGTAGTGAGTATTACCTATTTTATAACTAAATATACCTCATTAAATAATTAACAATTTTCCACATATTTAACCTATATCAGATTACTTGCTGCCATGGGGATGGGAAGAAGGAGGTGTTGTGCCACAGTTTTCTTTAATTGTCCTGCCTCAGTTTCCCTAATTGTCCTACCTCAGTTTCCCTTAATTGTTCTGCTCAAATCCACCCTCCCTCCTAATCATCATAGGATTAGGATTAATCCATATAGATTAGGAGAAAGACCTTCTATCTTAGACATCATGACCCCAGACCTTCCCTACTTATCAGAATGTTCAATGCCTTCCCCCATTTTGTCATTGTTTGGTGCCCCCCACCCCAGTCAGAACCAGAGTGATAGTTCGTTCCAGTTCTCAATCCTCTGACTCCACCCCTGCCTCCATCTACCCTCCAGTAGCTTGGAACTGCATGCATATATATGTTATTGAGAACTCACATTGCTACTAGATTCTTGGAGAAATAGTCTCATTCAGCTCTGGAGGCAGAATGGACTCCGTTCTGCCTCCAGTAAATCTCTCCCTTTCAAATAAAATATTAAAAACTCTCTAATCTCTATCTTGCCTTGGTTTTTCCGGCACTGCAATGGGGATGGAAGGAGAAAGATTTGGAAAACAAAGTCTTACAAAAATGAATGTCTAGTTGGAAAAATAAAATATTGACAAAATGGAAAAAAAAACAGTTTTCAATTATCTATTTTTTATCACACCTTTTTAAAATTCCAATTCAAGCATAACAGTATCCAAATTAAAAGACAAGTTTTGTCTAAAAGCATTTCTGGTTTTCAAAGGCCTCTAAATTCTACAATATAGATTTAGAAATATAATGCAATTTAGAAACACAATAACACAAACAATAAATTTCAGATAACATCAATTGAATTTCTAAATTCTAACATATAGAAATCATTGACCTTATTACTTTGAACATTTAAAAAACTGCTTTAGAGTTATCAAGTATGGAACAATTAAATTCAATTAAAGAAATAATGTAGCACTTATCATATGTCAGTCATTGTTAAGTACTTTACAATCATTATATCACTTTGATCTTATAACAACAACCCTGGGAAGTGGGTACCATTATTATTTTTCTATTTCCAGATCAGGAAACTAGGACAAACAGCGAGATAAGGTAACTTGCCTAAGATTACAAAGAAAGCAAAGGAGTTCACTGAATATTCCCCTCCTCTTGCCATCCTTCCTTAGAGTCACAGCATGCTGAGTGATGAGGTGTGTGTGTGTGTGTGTGTGTGTGTGTGTGTGTGTGTGTGTGTGTGTCTATATGTGTGTGTGTATGGAGAGTGTACCTCAACATATTTTCCCTTTTTTCAGCATCTCCCTCTGTCTTTATTCTGCATTCTGTTTTCCAGTGACCATGCTTCTTATAGTAAAAACAAACTCCTAGATTTTCCTCCTTTTGATTAAAAGGACTATACTTTCCTTTCCTAATAGTGCAGAAGGAACTCAGGGACTGCTTTCATCCTTTTCCCCTACCTGTGGTCTCAAGGGGGGAAATTCATCGTCAGAATGTTGCCAATTGGAAATAGGCAACTTAATTTGTTTAGATATGGGGTGAAGATTATTAACAAAATAGGATAAAAACTGAAAAATCAGATTAAGAGGTTGCTATAAGATGCAAACCATTTAACTTTTTTTTCCCTTCACTCTCTTTTCTTCTAGGATTACTACAAAACTAGCTGTCTTCATTGCCCTAGAACAATGAAACTATTAAACTTGTCAGTTACTTAAAAAAAAAAAAAACTTTTAAAAAATGCTTAAAAACTTAATCCTTATTTTCCCTTAAAACAAATTCTCCAGAGTGGTAGATTAAAACTTACTAAGATGTTTCAGAAGCAAGTGAGTTCCTAAAATTACTCCAAAAATCACTCTTGCAATTTTAAAATGATAAATTTCCAAACTCCTTAATGATTTATCTCCAAACCTCCAGTATCTGCTAAGACTTTTTAGCTGTTTCTAGCTACAAACTTTGATTATCT
Source organism: Antechinus flavipes (assembly GCF_016432865.1). Lineage (NCBI taxonomy): Eukaryota > Metazoa > Chordata > Mammalia > Dasyuromorphia > Dasyuridae > Antechinus > Antechinus flavipes. The sequence continues at coordinate 67,455,820 of NC_067400.1, read as the reverse complement.
GACTTGATTTCTGTAATTTCAAATTGGCCAAATCAAAATGATAGGATGAAAAAGTGTCCTATAGGTTGGGGTTTGTTTTTGGTTTTGTTTTACTTTTTCTTATAACCTAATCTTCCATAGAAAGTGTAAAGTGGAGCTAGTTCTGCTCATTAGAACAACTGCTTCAGATATGAAAGTTCATTAATCTTTCCCAGTGTTCTATCCTTGTCTTCAACTAGAGCTCTTAAAAGTTTTTCTGGCTGGCTGTATTTTAAATCTTTCAAGATAACAGGATCTAGTTCACAATACAAAATGACATGGACATTCTGCATCTTACACAGATACAGACATGTATCAATAAATAAATATTGACAAATAAAATGACATGATAAATGCAAACAGCAAAATAGTATGTTGGTATATTGTATCTAGGATATACTGCAACATATTTAACATATAAGGGACTGCTTGCCATCTAGGGGATGGAGGGAGGGAGGGGAAAAATCGGAACAGAAGCGAATGCAAGGGATAATGTTGTAAAAAAAATTACTCTGGCATGGGTTCTGTCATTAAAAAGTTATTATAAAATTTAAAAAAATAGTATGTTGGGATGTGGACCTGGGAGTCTCAAAGCCTAAAAGCCTAAATCAATTTATAGAGAATAGAAAATTTTAACTCCTCCCAGTGAACGGTTTACTGACATGAAAATATATATTTTTTAATAGAAAAGATTCTAAGATAGAAAAACTGTACTGAAAGTTGAACAGGAAGAATAAAAGATAAGATATTAGTGAGTTCTTCCTCCTAATGAGAGTGAAATAACATTAGATTCTGTAGTTGAGGGGCTATTTTGTTCTTAAGAAAAAAAACCCAACACAATTGGTTTTTTGGTCATTATTTCCCTCAATCTGGCTCTGCTTCTACTTAAGCTAGAAGGTAGAGAGATATTTGCTTCTAATCATAACCCACTTCTTATGTAGTGTCCTCATCTTTAGAGGAACCACTTCACAATGGAATTTAAGTACTTTAATCAAAAAAGCCACTTGCTTTTGCTATTTCCAGGCTATTTCCCATGTTTTCAATTCTCTTTGAATTAAGGATAAAGATCCTTATCTTTATGTCCTATCTTCTTTCAAGACAGCTAAAGTATCAACTTTTACCAGAATAATATGTATGCATACACACATCCTTATATGTTGTTTGTACATCATTGTTTGCATATTGTCTCCTCCATTAATTTATTAAAAACAGAGACTACTTTATGACTTTGTTTGTGTCTACAGTGAGTGGCACAGTGTCTGCATATAAAAAGTATTTATGAAATGCTTGCTTACTTGACAAGGTTTCCAAGATGCCCTTCCTATTCAGGGGAAAGGGTAATGTTGCTGCTACACTTTCATTATCTCCCCTTCAGACACCCAGTTACCAGGAATTTTTTTTAAACTGGAAAACTTGCTCTTCATTTTCCAAGACATTGTTGCTGCTTGCTTTTCCATCTGTCTCACAAATTCATGCATTTCCTCTACCATTTAACAGATGCTCCTCCTGCCAACTGATTATGGAGGATTCCACATTTAGAATCAAAAAGTCTGAATGGTGACAGCAATGCAGAAGAGACAGCCAGTTCATCTCCCTGTATTCAAGCAAAATCAACACCCAAGCCAGAGATTCTTCTTCTGTTTTTAGACCCTCTCAATGGAAGGCAGTACTACAGCTTCCCTCAATTATTTCTTTTTTAAGTCTAAGTACCCTCACTATCAGGAAGACTTTCCTTTATATGTAATCAAAGACCCTCTTGTTCTTCCTCTTTAGACAAAGAAGAAAAATAGCTCGTTATCCTTTTTGGCATGAGAGTCCCTCTGAATCTGGAAAGTTAGATCTGATTTCTTCTTCTACTCAAGTAACAGCCACCATAATTATTACCACTGATTTTTAGAAAGGCTTCAATTTTCACAGAAGAACTAAGTCTTAGGCACTTTTGAGAACCTGAAGTGCTAACATAAGGAACAGAACTATCATGTGACTATTGTGTGCTATGAGAAAAATTGTACGATAGCCTCTAGTGTTCCCCATATTCCACTCACAACATCTGGCATGGAAGCTTCCATTCTAGCACAATTTTGACACTCTTTCCCCGAATATATATATATATATATATATATATATATATATATATATATATATATATATATATATATATGATTTTTATCAAGTAAAAGAGTTGAGATTGGTGCTCTTTAAGGTCTCTTCCAGTCCCAGATCTATGATCCTATGTGTCTTTTCCATTGTTAAAATGGGGAAAATTTCTTTAGAGTGCAGAGAAAAGGGTTGAGGATGGAACTTTGGAGAACACTGGCTTAGAGTAAGAAGGAGGAAGGGTCACCGAAGAAGAAGAGAGTATCTATTCATTCAGAAACAGAGAGACATATTGAAGACAAAGATGGGCATGGACATAGGGCAAAATTGCCAAGAAAGGAATAGTACAGCTTTAAGAAGTGTGATATCTTGCATCAAAAAGGAAAGTCAGCTATTGGCTCAAGACAGGACTTCAGTAACTAGGAGCTATGAGTTATCTTTTTGTTACAAATGTATATTATATGTGTGCCTCACCATCATATTTGAGCCCATTTTTCCTATTGAGCTATACATACTTTGGGGAAAATGTGTCCTAGACTTTTATAGGGAGGTGATATTTTATACTATGACACCTTAATCAATATCCTGCACTAAAAAGTAATTATCTACTAGCTAATTAAAATGGAAAGCATAGCAGTGGGAATTCATGTAATCAATTCTTGAACTTTTACTACTAATATTCATCTTAGAAGTATGACCAACTTGCTGATTCTGCCAGTTGTGTTGTTTTCTTCCCAACCGAATTAAAAATGTTCCTAAAAGTTGAAGGAACCATAATAAAGCATCTATGTAGTGAAGAGGATAGACTGAGCCTGGAGTCAGGAAGACTTTCTGAGTTCAAATCTAGCTTCAGATACTTAATAGCTATGTGATTCTGGGCAAGTCATTTAACCCTGTCTGCCTCAGTTTCCTCATGGAGCAGTTTGCTATTGACTTGTACTAATATGTCAGTAACATTTCATTCCTCCCTGCCACCAAAGCAATTGTCCATATATTCACATTACAACAACTAAAAAAATTATTAAATGAGGATATTATAGCATATAGCAATTAGATACTGAAATATGATTAACACACAAAATAAGAATACGATTGTTTACAGGGAAATTTTAAGGAAGACATTTAACCCTGGCTATTCTCCTGCCATGATGCTACTTCCAACCTCTCCCACCTCCTCCACCTTCAATTTTTTCATCTTTTGCTCTGGGGACAGTAATCAAACCAATCCTATTATTTCTATCTAGAAAGTCCATTTCAGTTAACTCTTCTATTTAACTATTCCTTTATCCTCCCAAACCAAAACACCTTTTCCTGCATATCACTCCTAAATATGGGTTTTTTTTCTCTTAGAATATAAGCTTTCTAAGACAAAGCAGTATCTGTCTTTTGTATCACCAGTGCTTAATCCATAAACTAGAATTAATCTGTAATATTTGCTTTTTATTCATTCATTCATTCAAATATTTGAAGGATTCTTATAAAGCAAATTACTTCTTTTTGCTTCCACCTCAAGGTAGAATTAGTTACAATGAATAGAAGTTACAGAGAAATTTCAACTCAACATTATAGAAAACTTCCTAACAATTTGAGTTATCAAAAAGATCAGAATAGGCTGCTTCAGGATAAAGATTTCCCCATTGCTCAGGCTATGTTATCTGACAGGGAAATTGTTAAAGAGTTTTATCTAAATAGCAATTAGGCTAGATGAGTCCTGAGATAATATTCTGAGATATTAATTCTAATATGTAACAATCAAGCATTTCATATGACTGTACCTTTCCCAGGATCATAGTTCTAAGGAATGTAAAATCTTGAATTAGGACTTGAAGAAACTAATTTTTCTGAGTTTTTTTTCCTTTCATTTATTAAACCCTATTTGTTTCCTAATTGATAGATATGATTTTTTTCTCCTCCAGGCTTTCTCCATAGACATGGGGTATCTGTTGCTCATCGCCACCCAGGCAGAGACTCTGTGATGTGTGAATTGTGAACTTACCTCTAGGAAAAACACTTCTTAAGAATTAGTTTGGATCAGTGCTATGATGGAGGAGCCCATGCCTGTGGAGGAAAAGAGTCAGCCACCAAGTCCTCATCATGGCTCCCTCAGGAAGGTAATGGCTGCTGCCTTGGCCCTAGATGGAGAAGCCACAATGAGCCGAAGGAAAAAGAAAAAGAAGGAATCTCGGCCAGAATCTATTATTGTCTATCGGTTAGAAAATGAAAAAGCAGAGGAGGAACAGGAAGAATATGAAGAAGGAGAACGGTCCGTGGAGGAGGAGGGGGACAGGTTCCTTGGTCACCCTATGGCTGAAGGTAAGTTTCTCTGGGGTCAGTGTTCTCCCATCCTAGAGAAAAATGACCATTTAGGAAATCAATCAGTTTCTACCATTTGGTTCATTTCCTTTAGAAGTGTTTAAAGATTTGTCTTTTTTCTTATCTGTTCTAAGAAAAGTAGTGGTGACTGCTTTTAGGCTGATTATTCAATTAAAATTGGTATGTTTTGCTTTTGACATTGTAAATTTTTGCAAACAAACACCCAAATCAATCTCTTCTACAAAGTATATTTCCAAGACACAGTTGAGAGAAGCATGGCCCTGAAATCAGACTCTGAAATCAGAGAACTGGGGTTTAAATCCTAACTCTGAAGTTCATCTATGTTTTCATTTGAAAAATGAGAGGATTGGAAAAAATGGTCTTTGAGGTTCCTTCTAGTTTTAGCTTCTGATTATATGATCCATGATCCTAAAACCACCTAATAGGATTTTTGTATCTGATAGCATGTCATTGTGCACATTGATAGTTTTTGTTCATGTATATAATAATACAAGAAAGGATGTGTCCTTCACTTTGACCATATGGTCAAAGGTTTCTCAGAGTTGACTTCATAGTTTTCAAAGATTAGCACAGAAAACTAAAAGCATTTCCATTAAAAACTATTGTTAAGCAAGGATGTCCATTCTTGCTACTCTTGGTTAACATCATTTTAAGAAAATATTCTAATAGCAACAAGGCATGAAAAAGAAAGTGAATTAATGAGCATTTTTTGAGCACTTACCATGAACTGGGCTAAATACTGAAGATAAAAAGAAATATTCACTCATTATTTTTACGGAACTCACACATTTATTGGGGAGAGACAACACATATGGAAGAGTTCAGCTAATGGAAAAGACTGGAACTCCTAAGGGTGCAATAGCTGATCAGATAGTAATACCCAGATATAAGTATTAGCAATGAAGATATTAAAATATCATGTTTTGTGGATATTATCTACAAATCTTAGGCAATTTATAAAACATAAAATATCACTCCCCTATCTTTCCTTTATGAGTATGGAGTTGTTGATTTTTATTTATCTGAGCTTCTTTTTATGTTAGTAAATTTATTTCTTCCTTAGGGAGGAAAAAAAAAAATCTGATCATGTCCTCTGACAATTACCCCACTGGGAATTATGAACTTTGAGATATGCATTAGTTTTATTTCATTTCATTTTGTTTTTAGATTCTGAATATAAGATTTTACCTGATAGAATTATCACAACCATTTCCCCAGTATTTCTCTAGAAAATATTTGTAAAACATAAAATAATCAATCAAAACTGTATGGTGGAAATAAGTAATCCTCTTTAGTATAGTGCTATCACAAGTGAGATGGGGTTTCAATTCTACAATAGGGAACCAGGGCATCTAAGTATCATAGTGGATAAAATTCTGGGCTTGAAGTTAAAAAGACTCATCTTCCTGAATTGAAATTTGGTCTCAGTCAATTATTAGTTGTGTGACTGTGGGCAAATCACTTAATCCTGCTTGCCTCAGTTTCCTTATTTATGTAAGATGATCTGGAACTTAAACCTCTGCTTGTTAAACTAAAGTATGAATGGTGAAAAGGGAGCACCTTAGCTAATTAAGGACTTTAGCTGAAGGCAAACTAAAAGTTTTCATTGTGCACAAAGGCCAGAGAGTGACTGGCAGTGAGCGTGGGATTAAAGGAGCACAAGTAAATCATGCATTTTTGAAACTGAGCACAGATCTGATACCATGCCCAAGAGTGATAACATCTCACATTCAAATTACCCACAGAGGCTGCATGCCTTAGGAGAGGAGACCCAGGGAGATAAAATCAACAACACAACCAGTAGTAAACTTCAGTTGCTTTTTCACATCTATACCTTGGCCACATGTTTCTTATATATATGTTTATCAATATGTGTGCTTTAGGTGTGCTGATTCTTTCACCTGATGTGTTTGTTTATGGGCAATGGTGTTCCAAAATTCTATGGAGGAGATGGTTTATAGTTACTTTTTTAGCTATAAGATTTCATTTTCCCTGCTTAGCACAGAGTCTGGTGCTAGTGCCAGGTTTATAAAGATTGATTTATTTTGATTCAGTCTTATCTTGTGAATTATTAGTAAAAGTAAACACATATGGGAGAAAAGTGTCATTACTGATGATTTGATGAACAAAGTATGTTGGACTTCAGGGGAGCTTGTTGAGATGGAACCTTGTACAAGTATGAAGGAAAGAGTTTCTGTGTGCTACATTTATTTATTTGTTTTTTATATTATTGCATATATGTTTTTGAAAGATTTTTGTTAGAGTTATAAAATTATGATAAAAATGTCATTGACTGAATAGATGAATGAAAATAGTATGATTTTCTAACATTATTAGAAGTGTCAAGTAATCACACTGAAGTAAGTGAAAGAAGAAACAATAAATATATTGGTTCTACTCTGGAAGAAAAAGCAAAGTCTGTGGTACTTCCGGAGTTCATATACATACATTGCTTAAAGATGTACATATCACTTTTATCAAAATCATCTTCAAAGAGTCATTATTGCTACTCTATAAAGCAGTGGGAAAGTGACTCCACTGGAACACATACTGATAATATTACCTTAGTGTTGTGATCAACTTCTTAAAACCCACTCTCTAGGACCAAGTTGCAGAGAAAATGCTGACCTCCATTAATTGATAGTGTTTGCTCATCTAGGACTTTCACATACAAGTAAAATTATAAATCTAGTCCTAATCCTTATGGATGAATAAACTGAGGCTCAAAGAGGCTACCTGGCTGCTCATGGCCCACAACTAATCAAGGTCAGAGACTGATTAACATCTCTTTCTCCTAATGGTATGATTTTCCAATATGCTGTCTCTCAATAACAATAATGACTCACTGTTCTGTAATGCTTTAAAAGTTTACAAAGTAATGAACATACCCTTATATTTTATCATGATGAATTTGCTGAATAACTAAATTTTTTCACAAATCTAAACTCTTACCAAAATTAACTGAATTTCAATTTTGACAAATGTTCTTATCATACAGTATACAAAGGTCCAAAGATCTGCTTGAGCAAGCCAACTGTTTAATGAGTGGCAATGCAATGATAGGTCTTGGGAAATTTCCATCTGAAATATGGCAAATGAGGTAATGAGAATTTCCTCTTTTATTCCTTCAGGTTTGTGGAACATACCCCAAGACAGCCGCTATGTCACATTAACAGGCACCATCACTCGGGGTAAGAAAAAGGGTCAGATGGTAGACATCCATGTTACTTTAACAGAGAAGGAGCTACAGGAATTGACCAAGTCAAAAGAATTAGCAAACGATGCTGCCCCAGAGGGAAAGAAAACCTGCCAAATTGGAGCAGACCGCGGTCCTCATGTGGTCCTGTGGACAGTGGTCTGCCTGCCGGTGATTTTTGTCCTTTCTTTCATTGTTTCTTTCTACTATGGAACCATCACTTGGTACAACATTTTCCTGGTATACAATGAGGAGAGGACCTTTTGGCACAAGATTTCCTGCTGCCCCTGCCTCATCCTTTTTTATCCAGTCCTCATCATGGCTGTGGCTTCTTCTCTGGGTCTCTATGCTGCTGTGGTCCAGCTCTCGTGGTCTTGGGGAGCATGGTGGCTGGCTGCCCGGGACATGGAGAAGGGCTTCTGCGGCTGGCTCTGTAGCAAGCTTGGCTTGGAAGACTGCTCACCCTACAGTATTGTTGAACTGCTGGAGTCTGATAACATCTCTGGCAGCCTCTCCACCAAGGATGCTACTCAGGGGGAAGAAACCTCTGCTGTCTAACTGCCCCATTTCTTCCCCTACACCAAACCCCAGCTTTCCAGAGTGGACCAACAGTATGACTCTTTATGTGCCATTTCAAAGTTGTAAAGAGTACATGGGAACAATACTGGACCAATGATACCTTCCTTATTCTCAGTAAACTTAGCTTTCCCTAGACATTATTTCTAATATCTGTCAACCTGCCTGTTTTGGTGGTTCAGTCTGGAATCCCATGGTGACAAGGATAGATAGAGATGGAGTGAATGACTGGGTGGAGAAACAGTGTTTCTCTCTTCCCCATCCAAAGGATAGAGAGGATGGTGGAGAGGAGGATGATTACAAGGACTCTGATAGCAGCCCAGATCCTCATTTGGTTAGGTTTCTCAACTCAATATACTATGTAACTCAGGAGACTCTGTAGGGAAAAGGGACCAAAAGGAGACCAAATTCATTAAGAAAATTGGAGTGGGGGGGGGGCAGTGAAATGACACAGTGGATAGCACACCAGCTCTGAAGTCAGGAGGACCTGAGTTCAAATCTGGTCTCAGACACTTAATATTCCTTAGCTGTGTGACCCTGGGCAAGTCACTTAACCCCAATTGCCTCAGCAAAAAAATAAAAAAAATTTGGAGCAGGAAGTGAAATTAAGTATCATTTAGGAGAGCAAAAACAATCATACTTCACAGACAATACAACAGCAAAAAGCTTGAAATATAAAGTTACTATCCTAAGACTTTGAGAGTTTAGCCTCAAAGGGTGATAATTTTGATTTTTCTTTAAGCTGCATATTACAGAAAGGGGACTAGAGAAATAGCAATGTGCACTTTGTAAATAGAGGTATAGAATATAATTTTTCAGGGGAGAGGGGAGGGTGGGAAAGCACTTGTGTAATTAGCAGCATAGCTCTCTTAGAATAAAGGTTGGAACTAAATATAGTACCAAAGTAGAAAGCATATGTAGCCATTCATGTGAAAAAATCAAAAGCCTTCTGATGGAGTAGAGTCAGCCCATTTTGGAAAAAGGCAGATCATTTCTAGCATTCAACAGAAGATACAGGGGAGCATGTGGTAGAAAACTTTAATTTGTCTTCCTGGCACTAAAGGATTAATTCCCCAAATTAATAGTTTTAGGTCATTCACTGCCCCTATAAAATGGTCCACCTTTCCCTGTCTCTTATTTAGAGACTTATTTTTATTTTTAAATCTTACCCCTAAAAAGGAGGTAAAGGTTAGAATTGCCAATCTGTGTTTGCTGTGGCTCAACCTTCTTTGATATCCCTGCTCCCAGTCTACTTGGGATAGCAATATAACAAAGCTAGAGCCTAACTTAGGGCATATCAGCCCAACTTCTGGTGCTGTACCCCACACCCAAGGAGGAGTGAAATGTGATGGGGATTTAGGATTTTTTTTTAAGTTTTAATTTTAGCTGTACATTTCTGAAGAGCAAAAATGATAACACTGGTGCTTTGTGTTTTTTGCAGAATTTGGTATGTTGGTGTAATAGAAACAAAACAATAAAAAATGTTAATAATTTAAACATTCAGACTTTTGTGTTTTCAGTGCTAAGAGACTAGGTCTTAAATGCTGAGGTCCAAAAACTAAAGGTGCTATCCATGCCATATGTTTACTTTATTAAGTCTTAGAGTCTGTCAGAGCCCTTTTCTGCTCCCACTGATAATGCTGGATTTCAGTTAGCAAGAATCCTTCAAAGGCTTTCAATTCTAAAACTTTTTTTCAGTGGCCCAATGAGTTTATAGCTATTCTGTACATTTTTGCTTACATAATAAACACAATAGATATCACAGTTGAAGTAAACAACCATAGCAAAATGGAGCAGTTCTGATCAGGAAGAGGAACACCAAAAGCAAAAACAACTCCCCCCTCCAAAAAACAAAATAAAACAGAAAAAAAAATATTCCCAAAAAATCAATCCAGAGGATGTTCCAAGCCAATTTTAACAGCCATACTTTAAATTGTGTGTGTGTGTGTGTGTGTGTGTGTGTTTATATATCTTAGATTTCCACACATAGACATTATGAAGTACTCTGATAATCATTAATAAAGAATCAGAAATGTCAGTTGAATGGAATCTTGCTTTCAATCAAATCTCAGTTTGCATGTGGAAGGATGATATGACTATCAATTAAATAAAAAAAGTTAGACTTAGTGCTTTTTATTTGTATAAGAGTCAGAGCTGTTTGTAAAGATTTCTGAGAAGAGATTTCAAAGCAGTTAGAGTGAAATACAAATTGTGACAGAGACACGAGGAGAGGAAAGCTGTAAGTATGTAGGGGAAGCTGGCTCCTCAAAATCTTGCTGATTTCCAGCTTGCCTTCCAATAAACTACAAAATTTCACCTCTATTCTGGAAAAAAAAATCCATTTATCCTTGGGTAGTTTCTGATATGTTCCAATCACTAAAACTCCAATTAGAAGCTAGAGAAGTTATGAGAGAACAAGACATAATAAAACAAAATTTAGAAAATGAAAAAATAGAAAAGAATATGAAACTTCTCTAAGAAAAATAACTGATCTAGAGAAAAATCAAGAATGAACATAAAAATAATCAGATTATTTGTAAGTTGCGATAAAAAGAATCTTTATACAATAATACAAGAACTATTTGAAGAAAATTATCCTGAAGCATTAAAACAAGAGGAGAAAGTACAAATGGAAAAAATCTATTCATCATCATCTGAAAGAAACTTTATGAGGAAAACCTACTGAAATATCAGAGCCAGATTCCAGAACTCACAGGTCAAGCAGAACATATTACAAACAACAAGGATAAAGAATTATCCTTCAATTCAAATATGACAATGTCACATTTAGCGTCACACATGACCTGGCAGCAGGATATTGAGAGAACAAAGGTCTTGGTACAACCTATATCAAAGAGTGAAAGAGCAGGTGCTATGGCCAAAAATACCATACCTAAGTTAAGAGTAATTCTGAATAACAACAACAACAAAATAACAGCATTCAATCTAATTGTCAGGTTTTTCTGGATTTTGTTGCAAAAATATCTGAATTTAATAAAAAATTTGACACAAAATACAAAAGAAATACAAATATTCAAGACTAATTACTAATAAGGACAAGTTGATTATTTTTATATATGGAAATGTAAACCACATGTCTAAAATTGTCATTAGCAATAGGGTAGTTTGAGTGAAAGATTAGGGTAGCACTGAGTATGATATGATTCTAAAAAAGCAAAAGATTAAAATAGTAATTATTTTATATAAATGAGGTACAAGAGGAAGAACTGAAACAAGAATTAGATGACACAGAAATTACTGTCATTGGAAATGGATTAAAGAGGGCAAAGGGGTGTGTGTGTGTGTGTGTGTGTGTGTGTGTGTGTGTGTGTGTGTGTACACATGTATCTATGCATAAGTCTTCTAAAAAATAAAAAAAAGATGGGGGAGAGGATAAGGGAAGAATTTTTAGAGGGAATAATACATCATATCTGGGTTAAAGAAAGAACAACAAATACATTTAAAAGGGACACCCTTCTATAGACTAATGGGAATGGGATAAAGAGGGAACAATATTTACATATAATATTGAACTCTAAAAAGTCTTCTAAATTCAGAAAGAAACAAGAGGGCAAGGGGAAAGGGGAGGAAATAAGGGAGAGATCCTTGGAGGGAATGTAGATCAAGCAATAGGAGAATAAAGTAGCAGGTAAAAGCAAAGTGGTAGAGTCAGGAGGGATTAAAAAATAAAAGATACACAGAAACATAAAATAAAGATCAGGAGTGGAATTTGTTATGTAAAAAAAAAAGCAAGGGTTATCATCATAATCTCAGAAATCTCAAGCTAAAATAGGCTTAATCAAAAGAGAAAAATAGGAAACTACACTGTTAGCCATATTAATCAATATTGTTTTAAATATTAGACAATATAAGGGTGGAATATTGCTGTGATAGAGGAGATGATGAGTTGGTAGAATTACAAAAATAGGGAAAGAGTTGGACTTATGAAGGAAGATATTTTCTACTTTCAGAGAAACAGAAGACAAATAAGCATAGTACAGTCTTACATGGATGTATATGAATGTATGTGTTATATGTATGATTATAGATATCTATTATGTCTGTATGTATGTGCATATGTATATATACGTGTGTGCGTGTATATATGTATATATGTATACACACATATGTATGTGTGTGTGTATACATATATAGCATGTTTTGGAGTAGGAGCAGGAAGGGGGAAAAGAATAATATAAAAAGGGCACAGCAGATAACAAAAGAAAACCTACAAGAAAAAAAAAAAAGATGGACAGCTCTGAAGACAAGAATTTTTACAAAGTCTTTCTTGAAAGGGAAATGTATTCCTTTATATCTTGAATCCTCTCATGTTTTGTTGTGCATGTGGCAATTATTTTCTTTGTCTATTTTGTATTTGTTTAAAATAAATAAATAAAATAGAATTCACCCTTGCATTCTGTAGTCTTTGTCCTAATAGTTTATGTACTAATATGCTTTGTCCCAAGACTGTTTTCAACTCTTTTATTGAATATTCTATCTTTTAAGGATGCTTTGAGATCTAATATTATATGTTGTAACAAGACCACTTCCAGTCAAATATTCTAACCATCATATTATGTCCTAATATTCTACATTCTAGAACTAGTTCCAGCTTTAATATTCTGTATTCTAACAATCTGTGTTTTAAGGTCCCTTCCAATTCTAACACAGTAATATCCTATTTTCCAAGGGTACTCCCAGTTAATAATGCTCTCAACTATAACACTCTTTGTTCTTATATCTCATTTTTCTAATTCTGCTTCTTTCAGCTATTAAATTCTAAGTTCTAAGATCTGAATTTTAATGGAGCTCCTAGTGCTTACAGCACTTTTCCCATTCTCAGTTCTGCTTTCTATGGATGCTCCCAACGCTAACATTTTGTAGGATGTCCCAAAAAGTTTTTATGCAGTTTTAAACCATGATGTCTTAGAATTACACAAAGATTTTTTAGAATACCCTATAGCCTATTTTCCAAGGGTTTGTCCAAGCGTAACATTTTTTGTTCCAATAGCCTATAATGATCTCTGTCTTTTGGTCCCATCTAGCTCAGGTATTCTGTTTTCTAAGGATATTTCCAGCTCTTAATGATAAATTCTCACCCTTTTAATTATTATTCAACAATAATTGAATATTCTACTTTATAAAGCTTCTTACAGCTCTTCTAATTTCTCACAATCTGTGACCCATGGTTGTTTTTAGCTTCAAGTTTAATATTGTTTTCTAAATCCACTTGGTCTTACATTCTATATTCTCACAATCCATCCCTTACAGTCACTTTTAACCACAATACTTGAATAGTCTTTCTCCTTTTTATACCACTTTTTTACAGATTAGAAAACAGACTAAGATGTTAAGTGCATTGTCCAGGATCACATAGCTAGTAAGTCTATAAGAGAAGTTGAATTCAGGTCTCCTTGAGGGAAATGGAGTGCATTCTAGCCACTAGGAATAGCTTTCTGATGACACAGAGATAGGAGATGGAAAGGGGCACTATGAAATGTCTAGAAAATAAATTGAAGTCAGATTATAGAAGGTTCTACATACTAGGCTGAATAGTTTGTATTTTATCCCAGAGTTAATAGAGAGTGGATCACAGAATCATAGGATCATAGATTTTGAGCTGGAAAGGACTTTAGATATCACCCACTTCAATATTTCATTTAACAGAGCATGAAACTGAGACCCATGGAAGTCATCTGACTTGCTGTTAGTCATACAGAATATAAGAAGCAGAAACAGGTTTCAAATGAAAGTCTTCTGATGCCAAATACAGTACTTTTCCATTTCAAAAGGATGGTAAATAAGCCACATGCTATCTCCTAATACAGAAGCAGCAAGAGTAGATGTGTTTTAGTAGAGGACTATGGGAAAGCTTTTTATTCTTTGGTTTATTATCTAATTCCTACATCAGGAGACTTCTCCAAGAATGGGTTTTAATTTGACATATTAGCTCTGTGAATATGTCATCCTCCTCTGTCTTCTGTTCCCCTTCCAATCCCACTACCAATCCTGTCTAACTGTGTAGTCTTTGTTTTCTTCTCCTGTGTGACCCTGAGCCAATCACTTAATCTTATTTTCTCAGTTTTCCTCATCTGTAAAAGAAGCTGGAAAAGGAAATGGCAAACCAATCTAGTATCTCAAAAAACCCAAATAAGGGAAAAAAGAGTCAGACATGACTATGACTGAGCAACAACAACATAATCAAAGAAAGGAGAATAAAGTAAATAATGCTCAAACTTTGTCTACTTCTTTTTCCTAGCTTTGCTCTTACTTCAATTCCTTTCTTGATAACAATTACTTTAAGAAGATTATAAAAAAGTTTTAGAACTTTTTATCAATCAAACTGCCAAGAAATTACTTTATAGAGATAGAAAAAATAATAACAAAGTTCATCTGGAAGAACAAAAGGTCAAGAATTTTAAGGGAATTGATGATTAAAAAAAAAGCAAAGTCTGGCTATACCAGTCCTAAAACTATATTATAAGGCAGCAGTCATCACAACCATTTGGTACTGGCTAAGAAATAGAGTAGTTGATCAGTGGAATAGGTTAGGCTCACAAAACACAGTAGTCAATTACTGCAGTAATCTAGTATTTGATAAACCCAAAGACTCCAGCTTCTGGGATAAGAACTCACTATCTGGCAAAAATTGCTGGGAAAATTGAAAAATAATATGGCAGAATACCTAACACCTTATACAAAGACAAGGGGATTCATGATTTAGACATAAAAGGTGTTATTATAAGCAAATTAGAAGAACAAGAGATAGTCTACTTCTCAGAGTTGTGGAGAAGGAAGGAATTTATGGTCAAAGAAGCATTAGCTGATATTATGAACTGCAAGAGAATAATTTTTATTATATTAAATTTAAAAAGGTTTTGTGCAAATAAAACCAAAGCAGCCAAAATTAGAAGGGAAGCAGAAAATTGGGGGGGGGGGGATTACAACCAAGGATTCTGATAAAGGCCTCATTTCTAAATTATATAGAGAATTGACTCAAATTTATAATACAAGCCATTCTCCAATTGATAAATGGTCAAAGGATATGAACAGACAATTTTCAGATGAAGAAATTAAAACTATTTCTAGAAATATGAAAAAAATGCTCTAAATCACTATTGATTAGACTCATTAGACAAATGCAAATTAACACAACTCAGAGGTACCACTACATACCTCTCAGATTGATTAAGATGACAGGAAAAGATAATGATAAATATTGGAGGGGCTGTGGGAAAACTGGGACACTAACACATTATTGGTGGAGTTGTGAACTGATCCAATCATTCTGGGAAACAATTTGAAAAAAGTTATCAAACTGTGCATATATTTGATCCAGCAGTGTCTCTACTAAGTCTGTATTCCATAGAGATCATGAAAAGGGAAAAGGATCCACATGTCCAAAAATGTTTGTAGCAGTCCTTTTTATACTGGCAAGAAATTGGAAACTGAGTGGATGCCCATGAATTGGGGAATGAATGAATAAGTTATGGTATATACATGTTATAGAATATTATTGTTCTGTAAGAAATAACCAGAAGGATGATTTCAGAAAGGCCTGGAGAGACTTACATGAACTGATGCTAAGTGAAATGAGTAGAAGGAGAATATTGTATACTGCAAAACCAAGATTATGTAAGGAAAAACTGTGATGGATTTGGCCCTTTTCAACAATGAGGCGATTCAGATCAATTCCAATGGTCTTGTGATGGAGAAAGCCATCTGCACCCAGAGAGAGAACTGTGGGGACTGAATGTGAATCACAATGTAGTATTTGCAATTTTTTAATTGTCATTTGCTTACTTTTTTTTCTTTCTCATTTTTCCCTTTTTGGTCTGTTTTTTTTGTGTGCAACATGATAAATGTCAAAATATCTGTAGAAGAACTGCATGTGTTTAACATATATTGGATTGCTTGTCATATAGAGGAGGGGTTAGGGGGAAAGAAGAGAAAAATTGAGAACACAGGATTTTGTAAGGGTGAATGTTTGGAAATAAAAAGCTTTAATCAAAAAAAAAAGAAAAAAGCTATTATTAATTTTTTAATTTAAAAAAATAAGGAAAAAAGATCATTGAGATTTTTTTTTAATGTGGATAGCAAAATCCAGAAAGAATCACAATCAGAAGAAGCAAAACAACTTTGAAAGCTACAGTTTAAACTTCGTAAATATAGTACTTCAAAAGAAAAATAAGATGTATGAAAAAAAAACTACAGTTTTATGTAAATCTTTTTTTCTATTCTGCAATATGTATGTAACTTCTATTTTGTTTGGAATTGAATTTTAAAAAGAAGAAGAGAGAAGAGATAAGGAAAAGAAATGGAAGAAATACTATGGAGAAAAGGAGTTGTCCAAAAGACCTGGAGAAGACAAGATACTTTTTCAATTTTTTTTAAAAGGGAAGAAAGTAAAATTTACTTTATAAGCCAGTGAGTTTAACTTCAACTTCTTTATAATGTTAATAATGAATTCTTAAAGAAATAGTGAACATTTAGAATCTGGTCTAAAGTTCTCATCCTAAAATACAAACATGACCTCACTGTCCCGTTTTCAGTAAATGGCCCTTCATTTCAGTTCTGTTCCTCTCACACTCTTCCCATCTCTCTGCAGTCACAGAAAACTGGTTCTCCTTTGAAGACTGCATTCCTGGATACCCTGAAGGATACTGGAAGTATCTGCTCTCAAGCAATAAAAATTACTATAAAGGTCAAGATTTTACTTATGTGTGAGTGTGTATGTGTGCTTAATGGAGGTTTTACTTAGTTTGGTTTTAGAAAAAAAAAAACAGACATTGTTAAACATAAGTTTATTGATCCAAAAATGCAGACATATTCACCTCCAATTAATTGAGGTATGTAACATGCTTGCAAAAGCCACAATCTCATCACTATTCAGATTTGCTCTCCCACTTTGGAACCAAACAACAGAGTTAAGATGGAAGAGAAAACACCACCATTATTTTTTTTCTTCATTCAACCTTAAAAGGATAAACAAGTACATTTAATCTTTGTATATATTCTTAATTTTTACTGGTCCCAGGATCAGGGCAGGAAAAAGTGATCACTTAAAAGTTTTTGTTTGTCTAATTTCTAAGTTATCTGCACCAACATTTTAAAAACATACAGGCCAAATCACTGTTTTTAAATTCTTTTAAGGCATAATTTGTACCAAGATACAATTTATAATTTTTAAAAAGCAGTAAACAATTTTTCATAAAAAAAGACAAATTCCCAGAAGGCCCCAAAATTCATTCTTTAGCTGAAAGCAGAAAAGATCCAATTTTCTTATTTTCCTCACTTTAAAGTTTTAGATTTCTCCTTAAAGTCAGCTTTCATTCTTTTGACTGTGGAAAGGTCCCATAGTCCATCAGGCCAGTTGTCATGATCTGTTAAGATTGAATGAGTGAAATAGTGCTCGAGTTATTACTGGCAAATGTGTGAAAATTTTTCCTTTGATGCAATATGCATATTCCTAAACCCATTCCATGCCTAGAACAGTCCTTCCAACAAATGCCCTAAAAATAGTTGGAGCAATCTACCATTATCAGAACACTGAGAATATTCACTAATTATGATTTAATTAGCTCATATCATTAAGGCACCATGTGGTTAGTTATAATAGAGGTTATATCATAATCAAAATTCAAAACCTGAGTATGGGAAATTATTGGTGGGTTTGATTTTTATGTTTATGACAGCATTTTTTTTTATTTTTAAAAGAAAGATCTCATTTTAGGGCTATAGCTTTTATGCAAAGGAGGCTTATATTCAGACCAACACACTTAGCATTTTGATGACATTGGTACTGCTTCCTAGCTAGATGGTAGAGTATTTAGAGCACTGGGCCAGGATAAGGAAGATAAGTTTTAAGGAAGATAAGTTTAAATATGACTTCAGACACTTACTAGTACTGTGACCCTGGACAAGCCAATGAATCTGTTTGCCTTAGTTTCCTCATTTGTTAAGTGGGGATGATAGCACCTATTTCCCAGAGTTCTTGTGAGGATCAAATGAGATATTTGTAAAGCTCTTCGTACAGGGCCTGGCACATAATAGGCATTTAATAACTACCACAACCCTATCCTTTAGGTTTTCTTTTTTGTTCCTCCCCTCTCTGAAAATTAAAATGCTTCTTTATTTTATCTAGCAGGATTTTTGCCCATGTTATCCCATACATTCTTTATAAGACTTCTGCTCAACATATTGAAATCCTTTCTCTTGACTATAAATTTGAACTTAAGAAAAAAATTGATAATTATCGCTGCCTTCTAGTTAGCTTGGTAGACCTCCACAATTTATTTTGTGCATTTAAAAAAATATAATTCTGAGAATTAGAATCTGACTCCACCACATTGATGAAAGGCTCTAGGACACACATTTAGCATTCTGTGCTTCAGCAGTACAGCAGTACTGTAGTCTATTTGCCTTCACTACATGAATGACCCAATTCTCTGATTATATATTTATTGAATAACATTTTTTAATGTCATTTTCTGTATTCAAGTCATAATTGATGTAGAAAAAAATCCATAGCTTATTTATGGCCAACTATATCTTTCCAATGTCCATTAACTCAAAAAATTTGACTCAATAGAGATTGTGATATGCCCTGAGAAGAAAATGGCAAACCATGCTAGTATCTCTGCTAAAGCCCCCAAAAGGACACAGAGTCAAACATAACTAAAAAACAATAGCACTGAAACTGAAAATCACTGAAAGGTATCATTAAGAACAATGTGTGCCATTCTGGAGAGCAATTTGGAACTATGCTCAAAAAGTTATCAAAATGTGCATACCCTTTGATCCAGCAGTGTTTCTATTGGGCTTATATCCCAAAGAAATACTAAAGAAGGGAAAGGGACCTGTATGTGCCAAAATGTTTGTGGCAGCCCTGTTTGTAGTGGCTAGAAGCTGGAAAATGAAAGGATGTCCATCAATTGGAGAATGGTTGAGTAAATTGTGGTATATGAATGTTATGGAATATTATTGTTCTGTAAGAAATGACCAGCAGGATGAATACAGAGAGGACTGGCCAGACTTACATGAACTAATGCTGAGTGAAATGAGCAGAACCAGGAGATCATTATATACCTCAACAATGATACTGTTTGAGGATGTATTCTGATGGAAGTGGACCTCTTTGATAAAGAGAGCCTTAATTGATCAAAGATGGACAGAAGCAGCTACACCCAGAGAAAGAACACTGGGAAATGAATATAAACTGCTTGCATTTATGTTTTTCCTCCCGGGTTATTTATACCTTCTGAATTCAATTCTCCCTGTGCAACAAGAAAATTGTTCGGTTCTGCAAACATATATTGTATCTAGGATATACTGCAATCCATTCAACATGTAAAGGATTCTTGCCATCTGGGGGGAAGGGGTGGAGGAAGGGAGGGGAAAAATCGGAACAGAAGTGAATGCAAGGGATAATGCTGTAAAAAATTACCCTGGCATGCGTTCTATCAATAAAAAAGTTAAAAAAGTAAAAATAAAAAAAATAAAAAAAGAACAATGTGTGATTTCTTAACTGTAATCCTAATCCAGTGTACTCACAGAGAAAACAAATGATTTTCTATATAGTCAGATTCTGCAAGGATTCTAAAAGAAAGCTTCCTCATCAAATTATATAGCAAAAATTTATTCATTTTCTATGCCCTTGGAGGAAAAGAGACAGAGACAAAGACAAAGAGAAAGGGACAGAGAAATCATTGGACAAAATTTAAAAATCCAAAGACAAGACACAAAGTTGCTGATTACTCATTTTTCTTTATGACTCACCTGGTATATCCCAACTTTGGGAATAAAGAGTACTGCCACCATCTACATTCACTGTTTGTCCTGTAATATATGTGGCACCAGGAGATAACAAGAAACACGTCATGGAAGAGATCTAAGAAATAAAATATAACTATTTTACACTCGTGTATGTAACATGATGTAGAGATACTGATGTGCATACACACATTTTCTTACTTCACATATATGTGTACCTATGAACACATATGAAGCTATCTCACAGAATCAGGATTGTAGACCAAACCAATTTTTATTTGTCATTTAATATACCACCTCCATAAAATGAAACCCTCTGTAACATCCACGATCACATGGTTATCTGAACACTGTTTTAACCAATAGTTACCTGGTTCAATTTTATTCAATTTTATTTTTTGTTAGTTTTCATTGTTGGGAAATTTTTCCTTCTGCTGAAAATAAATATGACATAGGCCCATGGCCTCACACATGTATAGGGTTCTTACTTTAGATACTCTTGAATATTATATCTTAAAGCAAAATTCAGACTACAAATGTGATTTATGTAGCCTAACTACGCATTGCTTTATTACTGTTGTCTCAATAACTATGGAAATTATCAAACAAAAGGGTAAAAGTAGAAAAGTCAAAGACCACTTTTAGTCTATATGGGATGAATTAATGATGAAATATGAAGTAGTACACAGTGGGGATTGCCTGAATAAAATCATATATATATTCAATACATTATGTGGCAGCAGTAAAATTAATTTCAATTTGTCTTATATATGATTAACCTATAATGTCTGTATTATTACATATCATCACTATTATATCTGAATATGTGTATGTGTGCAGTGCTTTAATTTTCTCAAAGTAAAGCCAGCATGTTTATGTTTTTGGATAAAAACTTTTTGTTGTTTTTAAATTGATATTATCCTTCCAACTACATTTGAAAAGTCTTCCATCCATTCATTTTGAGACACATGCTCCAAATCCCCAAATTCATTATTTTGAGATAATTAATTTAGGGAATCTGGATTTTAGTTAGTATACATAAGTAAATGACTTTGACCTTCATTAGAACTTACTAATCTGAAAATTAATTGAGAAATGGCAAATACGCATTCCCCCAAAATGACTGGATTGCAAAATGCATATAGTTTTGATAGTTTTTTCCTAATTGTATCTGAAGGCTCTGAAAACAGAGATCTTCTCTTCTGTCTATTCACACAACCTTATGTGAAGTTCTTCTTACAACTGATTTCTATCACTTGAACACTTTGCATCCCAGAGCTTATGAACTCAGAAGTTTTGTGGATCTATTAGCTAATTAAAGTATTTAAGAACTCAATGGGAAGCTGCTCCCTCAGTGACTCTGATTCTCCTTCCTTCCCCAATGTTCCTTGAAGTTCTAACTTTCTATGCCTGTATAAAAAGAAGAGGGCTAGAGAGAGGGAAAAAGGATAAGAGAAGGGGAGGAAAGAGGATGAGAAATAGATATGGAAAGAGAGGAGGAAGAAGAAAAGAGACAGATGGATACAGAGAAAGAGAGAAAAAAAAAAAGATTACCTCCTCAGGAACACCAAATCTCTTAGCAGCACAATGCTGAAAGAATCCTTTAATTAAGCCATTTTCAAAGTCTTCATAGTTGCTGAAGGCTGAGGCAGAATAAATTACTCCCTTGGTTGGAAGACAAAAAGGGAAAATTTTTAAATAATTAAACCAGAATTGAGTTTCAACCAGACCTAACTATAAAGAGATTTGAACAGTAGAAGAGATTAGACATAAAAGTCCCCAGAACAACTATTTATGCTCCTCAACAATATTATATACAATTTGTCTTCCCCAAGTGGATTACCATCGATTAGCACAGAAGTAAATATCAACTAGAGTCTCTGATCTAGTTGCCCAGTCTGTTCATAGTAAGAGAAAACAAGAAAAGACTTTATTTCTCAATACTTCTTAGAATGAGTTCCTAACTTAAAAAAAAAATCAAATTTCCAGATACTCTTTACCTTTGACTTAGACTGAATATTCTCCTGCTAGTGTATATATATATATATATTTATAACTCTTTATTTTAATATTTTTTATTTTGATAATAGCCTTTTATTTTCAAAATATACACAAAGATAGTTTTCAACATTCACCTTTGCAAAACTTTGTGTTCCAAATTTTTCCCCCTCCTTTTTCCCTTCCCCTAGACAGCTTCCACTCACCTTACCATCTTGACTTGCTCTTGACTATCTCTAACCTCTCTTAAAGAGTTATAGCCAAACAAATAAAACGCATGAATGAACTAAAAGAATTCTTCATGGATTTTAGTGCATATCAAAGATTTTGACAATAAATAGAATCTCTAATTTGTCTACTGCCTAATGTCCCATTTTATAGATCTATTAAAATAAAATGGACCTATGACTACTAAGGAAAATATCACAGTAAGTAAACAAATTGTATATACATAACTGGTTACATACAGGACTAATGCAATTGATTCTTATTCCATAGCAGGCCCATTCCATTGCCAAAGTTTTGCTCATATTTTCGACACCAGCTCTTGCTGCTCCACTGTGCCTTTTAAAGAAAAAAAATTCTTTAAGACTTCATTCAACTTCCACTAATCATTCATATTTACATGAAAACTAACTGGTACATTAAGTCACAGAAGAACAGTTCAATTAAGATACACTGTCTAGAAACGCTTGGATTACATAACTACTGAATGTTTTTTGGAAGAGATGAAACAGTTTAGCATTTCAACATGTTCTAAGAAGTTATCCTAGAAACTAAATGATTTTTAAAAAACTTCCTATGTATCCACCCAAACTTATGAAAAAAGCAAGGAAACAACTCTTTAAAAGATATTTTGTTAGGCACTGTGATATATACTCAAAATCAAAAGGAAAACAAAAACAACTTGGATATTACAATTAGAGGTAGTGTGCAACCCATGGTTGGAGCTTGGAAATTTGATTATGCAAGACCTATCATTGTACTGTTTTTGCTTTACCTTTCATTTCTAATAATTAATCATAATTAATTTCATTACTAAAAAGTCTTTCAAGTTTAGCCTGTTTCACTATTTTATTTTGATAAAAGGAAACAGTTTGAGAATAGAAGTAAAAACTCTACTTGAGGAAATATAGTATGAAAAGATATTACCTTAAAAAGTAATGAACAATTAAGGAAGGATTGGGAGCAAAGATGGCACAGAAACAGCAGAGACTCACCTGAATTCACCCAAGTAATGTCTCAAAAATTCTGGAGTGCCAGAACACACAAAAGAATGGGATAGAAAATTTTTTCAGCCCAAATTAATTTAAAAGATCAGTAGAAATGATCTGTCAAAATGGGGCAGAGAACATTTCAGCCTCGGCTGTGCCAGAGCAAACCAGCAGTAAGCCTTGGTTAGTGAATCAGTGGCAACAGGGATGGTTTCTGCACCTCTCAGCCCCACTGAAGGTGAGGAGTCAGATAACTGTTCAGAAGGAGATTACAAGTATCCCTTGTGCTCTGGGATTTGAGTGATCACAATCACTCTTTTATAACTAGAACTGTGAAAATGGTGCAAGCTCCCTTCTGTTCACAACCTCTAGTGTGCTAGTCCCTGGAGTGTGTGTGGAATAGAGAGATAAGGTGAAGAACTTACAGGAATGTATGAATTCTTTTTCTGTATTTTATTTTCATTATTTCTATATAATATGTACAGGCCCATGTTTACTTGAGCCTTGGCCAGCTATAAACAAATTTACTTAACCTGAGCTGATGACATGTATCAGTATTTGACATTTATCAATATTTAGTCTATTAACTTGACCACTATCTGCTTGATTAAGCCTGAAGGCCTGATTTTCTGTTTCCCAGAAATCAGGTGATTTGGGGGAAACAGAAACCTTCCATTCCAATCTTTCCAAATAGCAACAACCAATTAGTTGCCTCCCCCTCTCCTTCTCAATGTTCTCTTACTTGTGATGTAATCTCTTGTATAAAAGCTGTGTATCTTTACTACTTCTTTAGCCCTCCTACCACAAGCTTTCTATTTCTTATCTCGTGATGGGATGGCTCACCCTCTGGAGGTTTTAATAAACAACTTTTCTGCTTTCTACTGAGTGATCTGAGTAGTCTTTTTGGGTAAGAGTCTTCTACATCTCTCACAGATGGAAACACAGGTGTGTGACTGGATACAAGTTTAGAAAATACAAGAGTTCTGCATCTGGTGTCAGGACAAAAATTTACAGGTCCTCAGAATTATCTCTGAAAACAGCTACACAAAAACCCTGAAGCTTGGGACAATTTGCCCTCCATTGTACAAGCAGAATTCTAGTTTAGCATGGAATTAAAAGTCAAGAAATAGGCTGGGAAAATGAGAAATAACTGAAAAAAGATCCTGACCACAGAAAATTGCTATGGTAACAGGGAAGATCAAAACACAAAAAAACCACAAAGTCAAGACTCCTATATTAAAAGCCTCATAGAAAAAGGTGAATTAATCTCAGGCCATTGAAGAGCTAACAAAAGGATTTCTAAATCAAGTAAAGGAGTGAGTAAAAAATTGGGAAGAGAAATGAAAATGATGCAAGAAACCATTGGAAAAAAGAGTAGACAGCTTGGGAAAGAAGATACAAAAATACTGAAGAAAAACATCACTTTAAGAAAATAGAATAGATCAGAAAGTAAAAAGGAACAAAATCCAATGAAAAGAAAAATTCTTTGAAAAGCAGAAGTGACCAAATGAAAAAAGACATACAAACATTCATTGAAGAGAACTCTTTAAGAATCAGAATTATCCAAATAAAAAAAAACAAAAATTAATTGAAAAAAACAACTTCTCAGTAAGTAGAATTGCCTGAATAGAAAAGGAAATTTTAAAAAATCTCACAGAAGGAAATAATTCCATACAAATTAAATTTATTCAAGTGGAAGCTAATGAGACATCAAGAAAAAAATCAAATAAAATCAAAAGAATGAAAAATTAGAATTAAATGTAAAAAATCTCATTGGAAAAACAACTGACATGGAAAGTAGATCCAGGTGAGGTAACTGAATTATCGAACTACCTGAAAGCCATGATAAAAATTTTTTTTTAAGTCTAGATATTATCTTTCAAGAAATTATCAAGAACAGGCAGCTAGGTGGCACAGTGGATAGAGCACAAGCCCTGAAGTCAGGAGGACCTGAGTTCAAATCTGATCTCAGACACTTAACAGTTCCTAGTTATGTGACCCTGGACAAGTCATTTAACCCCAACTGCCTCAGCAAAAAAAAGAAAAAGAAATTATCAAGGAGAAGTGTCCTGATAGCCTAGAACCAGAGGGCAAAATAGTGATTGAAAAATTCCATGGTTTACTTCCTGAAAGAGTTCCCAAAATGAAAACTCCCAGGAATATTATAGCCAAATTCCAGAGCTTCAAGGTCAAGGAGAAAATATTTCCAAAAATCAAAAGGAAACAATTGAAATATTGTAGGTCCATAATCAGGGTAACACAAGATTTAGCAATTTCTTCAATAAAGGGGTGAGAAAGAGAAATGCACTGGGAGAAAGGGAAAGGGAGAAGTAGAATAAGGTAAATTATCTGACATAAAAGAAGCACTTTTACAGTGGAGTAAAAGATGGAAAAGATAGGAGTCAGGGTGGAATGCATCAGCTTTACTCTCATCAGAATTGGCTCAAAGAGAAAATAATATCCATACTCAAATAGAGCTTATAGAAATCTATTTTGCCATACTGGAAAGTAGAAAGGACAGGGAAAATAATATAAGAATCCTAGTGAGTAAGAAATCTTAAGTAATCTAAGTCATGTCTTTTGTGTAACTTTTTTTTTCTGAAAACTTTGAAATGTGCTCCTTGTTATCTGATAGTATCAGGAAGCATTAGGACATTTGGCCATTTTCTTGTCACCTTAATTAATGCATATCCTGTATGGCTGCCTGTGTCAACTCCAGAAACTGGCCAGTTCCTGGAGTGAACATAATTTTCCTAAATGAATAAACAAATATTCTCTTTGATTGGCCTCTTGCAATGGGGAAATCTTGTACCTTAGGGGATTTCTCTGTCTCAAGAGTCATAGGTTAAATGAGAATATTTAGTGCAGTACCTTCGTTGTTCTCAGCCTATCAAAACCACTTAGTAGAAAGGGACTTTGAGAATTCAGTTAGCAAGTCTGGTGACAGTTGTCTAACAACCTCCCACTCAAGACTGAATAGCTGTGACCTGGATCCTCCCAAACAAGGAATTCAGATGTTGGTGTTTTCTCATAGTGGTGATGATGGATATTGTATGTTATATGTTTTTAATATTGTCTTGTTGATCACCATGTTTGTTAATTGCACATTCTTTTGTACTGTTTCCTCCTTTCTTATATTTTGTTTAAATCAAGGATTGAGCAGTAATAAACTTGTATCCACCCTCTTTAAGACTATATATGTTATATTGTATCTAGGATATACTGCAACATATCCAACATATAAAGGACTGCTTGCCATCTAGGGGAGGGGGTGGAGGGAGGAAGGGAAAAAAAATTGGAACAGAAACGAATGTCAATATAAAGTAATTATTAAATAAAAATTTAAAAAAAAATAAAGTTTAAAAAAAAAAAGACTATATATGTTGTAGCATTTCCATTCTTTCTGTTATTATTTGCTTGCATTTTTGTTTTCCTTCTCGAGTTTTTTTTCCTTTCTAGATCCAATTTTTCTTGTGCAGCAAGATAACTGTATAAATATGTATACATACATTGGATTTAACATATACTTTAACATATTTAACAAGTATTGGACTAACTGCCATCTAGAGGAGGGGATGGGGGAAAAGAAGGGAAAAGTTGGAACAGAAGGTTTTGCAAGGATCAATGTTGAAAAATTACCCATGCAAATGTTTTGCAAATAAAAAGCTATAATACAAAAAATAAAAAATAAAGAAATAATTACTAGATGGGATTAGAGATGGGAACATTAAAAAAAAAAAGACTATGTATGTTGAATGAGAATTCCAAACCACAATTAATCATATATTAATCACAGAGAATGGCATGGAGGGAGGAAGTGATAAAAGGGAGAGCAGATTGAGAGAGGTAAAAGTCAGAAACAATGGACTTTTGAGAATGGACAAGGTAAAAAGAGAGAGAAAGTAGGAGAAATGGCGGGGGGGAGTAGGATGGAGGGAAGTATATAGTAATCATAACTGGGAAAAATTCATAGCAAATTTTCTGATAAAGACCTTATTTGTCAAATATATAAAAAATGGAGTCAAATGCATAGAAATAAGAGCTATTTCTTAATTGATAAATAGTCAAAGAATATGAACAAGCAGTTTTCAGACAAACAAAACAAAGCTATCTATTGTCATATGAAAAATTTATCTAAAACACTATTGATTAAAGAACTGCAAATTAAAACAATTCTGAGCTCCCACGTCATACCTACTAGATTGAGTAATAGAACAAAAGAGGAAAATTTTTAAAAATGTTGGAGGGGATAGGGAAAAATTAAAACAGTAATGCACTGTTCGTGAAGTTGTATATTGATTCAACCATTATATGGAGCAATTTGGAACTATCCCTCACTGGTTATAAAATCACATACTCTCTTTGACCAAGCAATACCATTACTAAGTCTATGCCCCAAAGAGATAAAAAAAAAAAAGGAAAAGGATCTATATCCTTTCTATATGTACAAAAATATTTGTAATAGCTTTTTTAGAAGTGGCAATGGCTTGGATCCATTGAGGGGTTAAATAAGTGGTTGTATATCATTGTGATATATGAAATGACAAAAAGGATACTCTCAGTAAAACCTGGAAAGATTTACATGATCTGATGCAACATTAAATAAGCTGACTAGATGAATAACAGGAACATTGTATAATGATTAACTATGAATGACATAGCTATTCCCAGGAATACAATGATCCATGACAATTCTGAAGGACTTTATGATGAAAAATTCTATCCACTTCCAGAGAAATAACTGATAGAGACTGAATGCAGATTATAACATACTTGTGCTTTACTTTCTTTACTTTTCTTGATTTGTTTGGTTTTTTATCTGTGATTTTATTTGTTATGGGAAAAAAATCTCAAGGGAAATGACACACACTCCAAGCCTACTTAAGGATTTCACAGATAGTTTAACCTGCAGTATTGCAAAACACATTAAGAAGGGTCTAAAATTTGAGAAAGTCTGAAAAACTGGCTTTATCCTAGAGTAAAATTCTAGATCTCTAGAATAACAAAGTAAATCATGGTAAGGAAAGGCAGGGTGATATGGAGGATATGCACACTGTGTCTGTGGTATGACATAGAAAAAGTGTATAAATCAAAGTATCAGAAACATCTCTAGCATCCATAAATTAGGAGCAATGCTTGGCAAATCCTTTGCATCATTGTAAACCTTAACAAAGAAGCAATCCCATACCAAAGATCAACCTAAACCTTGTGCCAAGTATGTAGGAATACTTTTTAAGTATCTTCCTAAAGCCCAGAAGGAAAAAGAAGGCAATCTGTAGTCACAAGAGGCAATAAAACTCCATTTAAAATAGTTTAAACAGTATCTCTACACAAAAGAAGGAAGTAAAAATTCCTTACGCAGCATGAGGAAATCCATTATTTAATACGGCAATGATGTTCACAATAGACCCTCCATTATCCTTCATCCAGGACTTAAAAACTGTATAACAGACAAAAGACAGTCCAATTAAATCATTTCCAGACAGCACAGGACAATAGAATAGGGAGTGATCCTGAAATCAAGTATCTCAATCAGTCTCTGCTCTACCATTTGCTATTTAAGGAATGGACAAATGACAGCTCTGAGTTTTCCATTTATCATTTATAAAATGAAGGAATTAGATGAAATGATCTCTTAACAATCCTTCCAGGGGTAGATCTTTGATCCCAAGTATGCTGCTATCCCACCAAGCATGCTTTTTTTTAGGATATTCAATCACCAAATCAATACAAATTAACAAAACATTATCCGATTCTTTCATAAAACTCAGCTAGGTAGCATTTAGATTGTGCTTTAAGTTTGCAAAGTATTCTATATGTCTCTTCTCATTTGATCTTTACAACTCCCTGAGCCTGTGGCATTATATTCCCATTTTCAGATGAAGAAACTAAATTATAAATTTCATCTGTTTAAATATAAGCTCCCAGAATGTCAAGATCAGAATAAGAACTTTCTGAGCCTAGTTCAGGGATGGCAAGCTCTCACTTATAGACCCATCTAGCCCAGACTGCTACCCCCAGAATTTTGCTACACCCATTCATTCCTACTTCTTCATTTGCTCTATTATAGCCCTCAGTGGGGATGTCAAATGGTTCTTCCCTGTAGTCCTTAGGAAACTGTTGCTGGGCATAAAGTTCCATTAACCCTTTGATTTATCATCTCCAGAGTAAATAATGCCATATAAAGTTTACTCTTAAATCTTTCCTTAGATAAAAGCCTCTTTTTCACATTCCTGTGTCTTTTTTCTGATGTCTGACAGGTTACAGTTCAAATCATCACACCAAGCATGTTTTGGGGGAAGTCTTCCAAGTTCATTGGCTGAGGATCAGTCTGTGTGAAAATATTCAGGAAGGCTGCAAGATGATGAATATTCTAGCTACTCAGGAAGGCCAGCATTAAAGTGTAGAGAGATTTCAATGTACATCAATGTAGGAAATATTCACATTTAGAAAGTCATAGCTTCTTTAAGAACTGACCCTTGCAATGCAAGAAATAGAGAGATTTATGATTTCCAAAAGAAAAAAAACAAAACTTAGCTTCTTTGAGTATTTACCATCCCTACCTGCTTTGCAAAGATAGAAGGTACCAGTCAGGTTGGTTTCAACCACAGCATTCCATCCCTTTGAAGTGATGTGTTCAGTAGGAGATAAGAATTGGCCTCCTCCATTATTCACCAGAAAATTGATCTTACTATGCACATCTAATGTCGATTTAACCAAATTGTTGACCTAAAACAACCGCAAGAAAGTGAATTGATCGATGAGCCCAGATTGTTACCAGTAACCCACTAATAAAGTAAAGCATGACTGGTGTTCCTCCACAATGGTGTTCTAACTCATTCAAACATCAGATGGAGCAAAGTACCAACAGTTCAACAACCTGTCCAGACAGATGTGTCCATGAAGAGCAATTATTCAGCTTCATACTAATGATTAGCCAAGTCTAAACATCCAGAAAGTAAAGCAGATTTTGAGTTGATACTTGAAGAAAGACAAAGAAGATAAAAATTTGAAGGGAGGAGGAGAAGAGTATTCCAAGTATGAGAAATATTCTGATAGAAGATGGGGATTTGTTGTGGACAGAAAATGCCATCTGTATCCAGAAAAAGAACTAAGAAGACTGAATATAAATCAATGCACGCTATGTTCACTTCTTTTTGTTGTTGTTGTTGTTTTTAATCTCTCCCATGATTTCTCCCTTTGGTCTGATTTTTCTCTTCCAACATGATTCATAAAGCAATATGTATTAAAAATAAGAAACATACTAAAAAAGGAAGATGGGGGGTTCTCTTGGGAGAAACACTTAGTGGTCCAGTGTAGGTGTATCATGGAGTTAGTGAAAGGGAATTAAAGGTAAAAAGTCTGGAAAAGTAGAAAGGGGTAGGTAATTATAAAGAGCTTTTAATGCCAAATAGAACTTTACTTTGTTTTTGAAGGTAAAGGAAATTTACTGAATAGGGGAGTGACATTGCACTATAAGTAAATTATTTTGGCAAGCAAAACAAGTGTGTAGAGAGCAGACAAAAGTAGGTGCACCCATTCAGGTAAGGATTCATTAGAGCCAAGTCTTGTGAATGAAGAGATTTCTTTTGACAATCCACATTTGGAATATGGAAATAAATTCACTAATCTCTTTGTGTTGATAATTTTTCATTTTCTTTTCCTTCAATTTTCTTATGCCATTCCTCTTAGAACATTTGACTAAATGAAGTCTGTTTCCTGTTAATATTAAACTCCACTGGCTTAAATAGGATATCTTAAATGGTAGTTTTAAGGAAAGACTTTTTACATTGCAGTGATAAAAAACCAAAAGAGAAAAAGAGCCTACAAGAATTTCCCTTACACCTAAACCTTCATATAAATCCTTTCCCCTCAGTTATCCCACTTGATTTCTTTAAAAGGTAACATTATAGTTGTATAATTGTTGGATTTTTACAAATTCAGTGGTTAAATCTATTTCTTAATCTGTTTACTAATTTATTCTTAGTTTTAGCAATCTTAATTGAAGGAAGCATGGGATATTGAATCTATTTGCCTATTTGCCTAGGCTTATATGATTTTAAAAAGCCACAAAAGTTGTATGTTTTTTTTAATATCTCTATTTCTCTAATATAATTTCCTCTATAATGGCTTAGTTAGATATTCCAATCTTTTTTTTAATTGTATTTTTTTCAATTACATGTGAAGACAATTTTAGACATTCCATTTTTAAAGCTATTTTGAAGTTCCAAATTTTCTCCTTCCCTCCTCACCAATTCCTCTCTAACTTGGTAGGTAATTTGATATACATTATATAAAACATTTCCATATTAAAAGAACTATGAAAAAAAAGTAAAAATAGTATGCTTTGATCTATATTCACACTAAATCAGATCTTTCTCTGTGGATAGCATTTTCCATGAATCCTTTGTAAATGTCTTGGATAACGGTATTTCTGAGAAGAGCTAAGTTGTTCATAACTTATTAATTGCACAATTATGCTGATACTGTGTGCAATTTTCCCCTGATTCAGCTCATTTCACCTTGCATTAATTCAAGGAAGCCTTTCCAGGTTTTCCTGAAATCTGCTTCCTCATCCTTTCTCATAGCACAATAGTATTTCATTACATTCTTGTTCATTACATTGTAATTCATATACATTACAACTCATTCAGGCATTCCCCAAATGATGAACATCCCCTCAATTGCTAATTCTTTTCTATCACAAAATGAACTGTTACAAACATTTTTGTACATGTAGATCTTTTTCATTTTTTTAGGATTTCTTTGGGATATAAACTTAATAGTGGTATTGCTTCATCAGAGGCTATGCACAATATAATTGCCCTTTGGACATAAGGAAACTAGTCTTTGTTCAGGATTATTTTAATGAATCCTATATATATGCATAATAAAATCTAGGTTTTTGCTTTTACAAGTTCCATGTTGTGATAGATTTAATGAGCAGTAGTTACTTAGCAAACATCTGGAAAAAGACCTCTATACATATTTCTTTCTTTTTGTGTTTTGATAAAATACTAAAGAAGGGGGAGCTTTTGAACTTTGGAGAAAAACTCAATTTTTTTTTTTTTTTGGTAATATGGAAACACACTGATTTCAAGATGTAATTAAGAGTTAATTGTCTTAACTTTATTTTTAGTTTTCAGCAAGACCAACACTGTAACTAAAGTTATTAGGGAAAAAATTCTCGTCTATTAAAAAAAAAAAAGAAAAAGAAGTATGAATGAGGGTGGTGTTAGGTGAGTCTTTAGGGAGGAATGGAAGAAGGTAGAAGTGGAAAGATCAAATAGAAGGCTATTAAATTAGTCTGCTGAGAAGTGAGATGAAGCAATCTTGGGTAGAAAGGAGACATATAGGAGAAATATTGTGAATGTTGAAAAGCCAAGATATGATAATGGATTGGTTAAGTCAAGTGTGAATGATGGTTATAGGGATGAGTAAAGAATGACTATAATGATGAGTAAAAGAACTGTTGCATTTTTATTTTTCTATCCCAAGAATTTAGCATAATATTTTGCACATAGTAAACATTTAATGTTTTTTGGATTTGTGTTGACAATGCTGTGCTTATAAAGACAAGAAAGTGCATTACAGAAAGACTTTTTAAAGAAGTTTCAAACAAAAGTATTTATGATTAATCAGCCATTAATCATCAATTTCCCAAGTCCATTTAAAAAAAAAAAAACTAATCAGGAGTACATTATGTCAAGGAAAAATATATCAAAGAAGTATTTAAAATCATACCACTCTCTCAACACAATTTTCATAACTTTTAGAGAAAGAAAAATTAAAGGTATTGGTTTTACCTCTTCTTCTTTTCGAATATTGCACTGGATAGGAGTAACAATGGCTTTATTGGAGGGCAGGCGCTCAGCATTCAACTCTTCTGCTGTAGATTTTAATCTATCAAAATTACGGGAGGCGATAACTACATTACATTCTGGCAAGAAAACCAAACAAAAAAACAAAACAATCTTATTAGAAAATAAAATAAAATAGATGTTTAAAAACAATATTTTCAGCTATTTCTATTTTTTTTTGCCAGTAACAATAAAATTTGTTTCAGTGAATTCATTTGGACTCTTAAAAGTTTTTATCCTCATTCTACATAGTTCTTTTTTGTCTTTCCATAAACCCATTGTATTTTTGGATGTCCTATAAGAATTCACAAAGACAGGAAAGACCTGGACATCTCTTTTTTTAAAATATTTTATAATAACTTTATATTAACAGAATCCATGCCAGGGTAATTTTTTTTACAACATTATCCCTTGCACTCGCTTCTGTTCCGATTTTCCCCCTCCCTCCCTCCACCCCCTCCCCTAGATGGCAAGCAGTCCTATATATATTAGATATGTTGCAGTATATCCTAGATACAATATATGTTTGCAGAACCGAACAGTTCTCTTGTTGCACAGGGAGAATTGGATTCAGAAGGTAAAAATAACCCGGGAAGAAAAACAAAAATGCAAATAGTTCACATTCATTTCCCAGTGTTCTTTCTTTGGGTGTATCTGTTTCTGTCCATCATTTATCAATTGAAACTCAGTTAAGACCTGGACATCTCTAATACAACAGTAATAATGATCTTCCCTACCCCTCAAATCAAATGTGTTCCTGCAGAATGTATAATACAAGTTGTAAATAATTTCTTCTGCTCAACTGTTCAACCTGTGTTTGGCTGATCCTATAGCCAAATTTCTTCAGATAATTGAAACTTACCTATGTCATGTGTTTCATTACCATATCGCTATAGTCACAATATAGCTTGTTGATGTGTTTGTATACCTTTGCTATATAAGATAGGAGTACTTAACCTTTTTCTCATGGTTCCTCTTTTGGCAGTCTGGTGAAGATCAATGACCCCTTCTTAGAATAACTTTTAACCGCATAAAATAAATTCATAGGATTACAAAGGAAACTAATTATATGAGCATACATTTATCAAAATGTTTAAAAGACATGTTCAGAGAACCCCTGAAATATATCCATGAACCCTTTGGGATCTGTTGGCCAAAGAATGAGAACCCCTGCTGTAAAGAAAATCTTTGTGAATGCATACAGATTTTGGGATAGTGCCTGTCCTAGAGTTGATACTTAAAAAATAGATTGATTAAAATAAGAACATACCCCTTAATCTCACACTGTAGTTTTTAACTCAATAATATTCTCTTCTCCTTTTAATCAACAAGCATTTTTATTAAGGAGTTGCTATTTGCAAGGCAAAAGAGGTAATATGGTACAGTAGATAAAAGGCCAACTTTTGGAATCAAGAAAATTAGAATTGAAGTCTCTTCTCTGACACAAATAACTGCCCTCCGACCCCTCCCTGGTCCTATTTTTTGATAGCTGAGTTCCTGCGGATAAGCTTATCTTAGTCCTCTCATTGGTCCCCTCAATCCTCATCCACTTTTCTTCTCCGAATATCTTCTCCAGACTTTTTTCCACGATGACCGCACGAGCCCCTTTCTCTCTCCTCACACTATACCCTCGGTTCCTCTCCCACATCACCTTGAGCCCTTCTCCACATTCTCCGCACTCTCATTCCTAGTATCCCACCACCTGCTAGCCTTCTGCCTGTATCCTTTTGCCTCAAGGCCGTCCCTCTCCCCCGTCTCTCCTCGAGGGTCTTCCGCTCTGTCCCTTTCGCCGTCAGCATCCTTCAATCTGCCCCGTATCTCCCAGGGTCCTCTGCCTCTCCTGCTCAGTGTCCCCAGTTCTGCCCCCTCCCCTGCACTCCGAGCCGGCACAAGGACACACCTAGGTGCAGCAGCTCGCTGGCTATAGCCTTGCCAATGCCAGTGCCGCCTCCGGTGACGATAGCCACTTGGTTCCGCAACAACCCCGCAGCCAGGCAGCTCTTGATCCCCGCCACTGTCCCCATGACCTGCTTTGTCTCTGACCCACAGAGCCCCGGCCCACGGAGAGACAGACAGAGCAACCGACCTACAGCAAGCAGTCAGTCTGCCAGCCTTCCCAAGAGAACTTTTTATTCTCTCTTGCTCAATCCCCAGATGTTCAGGGGTTGGCTGAAAATCTTGGGATGGCATCAAATGTCCGCCGATGGAGAAGGACCACCCACTTGTGCACCTTGTGATCGCCGTGGGGAAGAGAAATACTCGTCACACACACACACACACACACGTCCCCGCCCCGCACCCCATCTCCACCACACTTTTCGCTCCACCCTCGTGTTTTGTTTGCCCAGACGCCATCTGAAAGGTCTATTAATCTTGTTGGAAAAAGTGAGGTGATTTATGCAATCCCTGAATACATTCCTCAGTCACAGACAGCCACTGATGACAGATTTCAGCTAAGATTTGTTTATGTTTTTAATTTTAATGCCAAATGTAAAGAAAAGAGAAAAGAGAAGAGAAGAGAAGAGAAGAGAAGAGAAGAGAAGAGAAGAGAAGAGAAGAGAAGAGAAGAGAAGAGAAGAGAAGAGAAGAGAAGAGAAGAGAAGAGGGAAGAGAGAAAAAAGAAAAAGGAAAAAAATCCGGGGCAAGAAAGGAGCAGTTTGAGAGAAATAGGATGCACCATCAATTTTTTTTAAAAAGCCATTTCCATTTATATTCTTGCAGAAAGACAATCCATGCCTCCCTGGGTGCACCAACTGCAACCAGAATTTATTGAGTTTGGACTCCTTCCCATCCCTCCAGAGACTGGGCTGGTCCTGTAAGCAGCACACTAGCCGGGCAGGGGAACAAAAGTCAGCTAAGGAGAGATGTGACTGGAGCTGCGGTTTAATTGCAGGACCTTCCTTCAGTTTCCATATGTAATAGTCGAGAGTTTGGATAGGTGTCCTGTTGTTTGTATCTGCTTAAACATTGGATCATAATGGAAAAGTTCCGGTAAAAATGATGAAAGTATCTTAAGGTTTCCTTAAGCCAGCACCTTTCTGCGTACACACACAGGGAAGAAAAGAAGTGGGGGGAGTGAGAGGTGAAAGATTCAGCAGCGTCAGAGATGAAACAGATTCACCCCTGGCTTCTTGATAACAAATTCTTCTTTTAAAAAGCAGGGGGGGTGGGGAGGAAACCATGCTAGAGAGAATTTCCATCTCTGCAAGTATGGGAGATGGAGGTGGGAGGAATATCTTTCTTTATGCTTTGGCAATCAATGCAAGAGGGCTGGACAAGGCTGTAGCTCGATTTTTTCCTGGGTATTTTGTGTTGAGTTGAATGTTGCATTATATGATTCTTCTCTTTATATTGTTCATCTGGCTTTATTCATGCAACATGGCTGGTTTGTAAATGGATCTGATGTATTTTTTGCTTGAAAATTTGGCAGGGCTTTGAGATGTGTCTAAGTGATCTCTTTCCTGTATGTAGCCAGAAAAGGAAATATAATTGTTATAAGAAATATTTCTGTAAAGGGGGTGAGGGTCTGAACTGGAATACAAGGACAAATACAGATTACATAAAAACAAAATATATCACTACAAATCTTTTTTTTAGGTTATGCACGTACAAACATGTTAAACATTTCTACATTGGTTGTGTTGTGAAATCAGACTCAGAGCAAAATGAAAAATCCATAAGTGTAATGTTCTTCTCTAAAATATAATGTTCTTTGGGAGCAGGTTTCTTGGGGGGCTTCTGGAGGCAGCCTTTGTTTCAGTTGAGAGTAATCACCCCAAATGCAGTCAGGAGTTAAAGTCCAAATCCTTTATTGTCTCCTTCAAAATAGCTTGGTTAGTTTTTTTAGAGGCCTATCTCTTTCTTTGGTTCCGAGAGCTCTTGCCACTAGTCCCCTGTCTCTTCCAGCTTCTGCCTCTAGCTCTCTCTGAATCCAAAGTCTCCAGCCAGCACAAAGGTGAAATATGGAATGAATCTGACTCTGCCTCCAAGAGTGGCCTTGTGGGCTTCTGGGTCTGGCCTTGAGAGCTTCTTGCTTATATAATGTGCCCTGAGTATACTCCAATCATTACATCACTAGGAAACCATTATTTGTTGTAGGATTAATTAATACTAAATTAGATTTAACCATTGTCTCCTCAATTCCACTTAGTATCTTGTTTCAAGTTTTGGCCCCTAACATCTCCATGTTGAATCAGATCAATCATACTGAACCATGCTAAATTAGATAATTTTTGTCTTTATCAATTTCACTGTCTTAGTACCTTATAAGAATAACATCTCCCACTTTCTTTTGATTTAGAACATAGTGGTCATGACCTCCCTGACTTCTCAAGGAAGTGAGAACCCCCAAAAAGGAGGTGATCATGTCTTCCCTGACATCTCATGAAGGGAGATGAAAACATCAAAGGAAATGGGAAATCAAATCAAATTAGCAGGTTTCTGAAGGAGCTTACTTGAAACAGATATACATAAATCCATCAATATGGGAAGTATTACACATAATTACATAAATTACATAAGCACATAGCAATATAACACAGATTAGTAGTGATGTAACAAATAACATGAATCAAAATGAGAAATTATACATGTCCATAAGTCCTAGAAATAGTCCAAAAGAAATCAATTGTCCATTAATTCATGTGCCAGGAATCCAATAATTCCTGCAAGTTTTGAAGTCCTACAATAGTCTCATCTTGTGTTAGGGAATCCAATGATTCTGCAGATTTTGTTCTTGGGTCTTCTTCTTTGTTTTGAGGTTTTTCCCTTTTTCTGTCTCTCTCTGATGGACAAGGCAAATACGACTCATTGGCACTCATCTGATTCCTTCTCCATCTGTAGAAATACAAGCAAACCCCTTTCTCCCAAGCAGTTAATCTATCTAGGCCCTTCTATTTACCACTTTCGGGGTTTCTCCTCATCATCTGGCAATTACATTAAAGCTGTTTGCACTGGATATTGCCCTGTTGGTTTAAAAAAAAGCCTGTATTCTCCCCAATTGTAATCCCTTTCTGCTATCTGATTGCTTTTCTGCTGATAGATCATGTAATCTCTTTCTCCCATATGATTGCTTTTCAGATGATAGATCACTTTAGAGTCCTGAACTTCTCTGGGTATAACCTCGGCTGTCATGGTCCACCCATCTTTTGTATGATATCTTGGGGCTGGGCCCTGCCTCTCATTTCCCTGGGTCAATCTACATTCTGAAGCCCAGTGGAAGCCCTTGTGGCATTTTGGATATTGGATTTTAGACCTTCTCTTTCTCTGTCTTCTCACTCTATCTCCATATCTACATTGGGCTCTCAGATGTCCAATCTTTCCAAACTGAAAACATCAACAAGTTTCTCTAGAAGTCCCTTGCCAAGAGGGACCCTGTTTTCCCATATTCATCATAGTCTGGGTATAACAAGCATTTGTGCCCATGTGGCACAGCATCTTATGATCCCCTCTAAAGGAGCATCTTTGTGTAGTCCCCATATAATTCTTCTGCAAACCTCATTAGCATTTTCCTTAGCCAGTTGTCTTATCATAATTTTTGTAGTTGTATTTTCTCCAATGATTCTTGTGATAGCTGTTTGCAAACATCCCACAAAATCTGCAAAGGGTTCATTGGGACCTTGCTCTATTTTTGCTTACCTCAATCTTTCTGTCCGGGGAGAGAACCCCAGGCTTTTATAGCAGCCTTAGAAATTTGCTTATACACTGTTATGGGATAATTAATCTGTGCTGAATTCTCTCCATACTGACCTTCACCTGCTAGTTGGTCAAAAGTGATTTGTATGTTAACTCCAGTTTGCCTATTTCATTGGGCTTGAATCCTACATAATTCATGATACTCTGAAAGCCACAAGTTTTGTCCAGGTTCTAAACATGTCCTTGCTATGGATTTCCAATCATTAGGGGTTAGGATTTCATAAGACAAATTATCTAGTAACATCTTAACATAAGATGATGTAGCCCCATAAAGAGTGCAACCCTTTTTCAAATCCTTCATTTTTTCCAGATCAAAAGGAGTGTATTTTCTCCTTTGTTTACCTGAAAGGTCAAGCTCTTTAATCACAAGGTATGCATTTATTTTTAAATCAGATATATCCTGTCCTTCATTTTTTGCCTTAACCAATGCCTTTTTGTAACCTCATCATAGGCTGCTTCTTAGGCTGCTTCATGGGAGATGCTGATGTGTTTCTGCCTCTCCCCCTCCTCCTTCTCCCTCCACCTATGAAGGGTTAATTGAGGGATGTAGGTTAGGGTCTGGGAAATGCTCCTGTTGTGAAGTGCCACACTCAGAATTGTACTTAACTCCATTCTTATCTGATTCTTCATCCTTTTCACCTAGTTTAGTTGGCACCTCTCCCTCCTGCTCTTTCTTCTTTTTCCTTATTCTATAACTTATATAATTTCCCAAAGCCAGTTGTATCAAATTTATATATTAAGTTTAATTTTGGAAACTGAGTTTGGATTGGAATTGTAGCATTCACCTAGTTGCTCTCCTACTAATTTCCTGGATCCAATTTTTTTTCCATAGAGAACCAAGAAGATGCATACTGTGCAATTTCTAAAAGTTCAGTGATCTGCTCCCAAATTGTAATCAAATCTTGGCTTTTCATAAGTCTGACAATGCTCTCTAAACATTTTCCTTGAAGAGGAAAAGCAGGCTGTTTTCTAAACATCTGTCGCATTTTAGTTGAAATACGATTTTAGCCTTTTAACAAATTTTCCTTGTTTATGTTTGTACAAACCCTAATTTCTGGGTTGAGGAGACTTTTCCACTGAAATCAAGATTGGAGGCTTTTCCACTGAAACCAGTATTGTGTCTGTCCCACATTCGGGTGCCAAAATGTAGTGTTCTCTTCTCTAAATTATAATGTTCTCTGGGAGCAGGTTTCTTGGAGGGCTTCTGGAGGCAGCCTTAGTTTCAGTTCAGAGTAATTACCCCAAATGCAGCCAGGAGTTAAAGTCCAAATCCTTTATTGGCTCCTTCAAAATAGCTTGGTTAGTTTTCTTAGAGACCTATCTCTCTCCTTGGTTCTGAGAGCTCTTGTATACAAGTATATCTTTCTAATAAGATTCTCCCCACTTTTTATTCATAATTTGGTTTTTATATCCTTTGCTAACCTCTCAAATTTGGCTAATACTTTTTACTTCTTTTTTCATATATTACATATAACATATATGTATATATACACACATATGTAATAGCATGCTGGTGATTAGGCTAAATATTCATTTACTGAATGATTATACATTTTCAAATGAAAAACAGCAACATTTTACATACTTGTCACTTATTCTGAATATAGAAATTTGTTGTAAGAGAGGAAACAGCAGAGAAATGATTCTAATTGATTTCAAATATAATCGAAACCATCCATCACACTTGGACTTAAACTCAGTTTTAATCTCAAGAGATTTTGTCACAAAAAGCAATCTTCACAAATAACAAATAAACAGAACTTTAAGTAGGTTCAGCCTCAAGGATTACATATAATAATAAGAAATTCATTACCAAAAATTCACAACTTATCTTGGTATCTAAAAAGATGATTTTAAGTATTACCTTATACAAAGAATCTAGCCTTAAAATAATGAATAATCAGCAACCAGAGACTTGGAATACAATCAATTAAATTAGCCTTTTCACTTAACAATTTTCATTTGCTTCCTTTTATTCCCCTTTTTGAGTTTGAGGTGTTAAAAAAATAATTAGAAACCACTTCTATATAACAGACTTATAGATTGCCCATAAGCCCATTCTCTATTTGAGAATTATATAACCCAAAATAAGCACTTTTCCCAAGGCTGATAGAATTGGTTTTAAAATGGTCTAATGATATCTAGCAAGTTTACAAATTAAAGGAAATCAATAAATGGGTCCCTATTGGACCCCAGAGCAGGGGTAACCTGTCCTGTCCAACCCCTCTACTGCAAATGCCCTGCTGTGGGCCCTATTCTTTTTTTCTTTTCTTTTTTTTTTTTTGCACCTCTGAACCCTCCCAAGATATCTTGGGATTTACTGGCTAAATTTCTTTCTGAAAAACCTGGTCTTAAACCAAACCCAATCTGATTTTAATTAGTCATCAATAGGTCCTAGGACAAGTCCCATTTGGTCATTGTTTGGGTCTTGATTGATTCAGATTGAAAGTAAATAGTGGCCATTTCTGCTTTAGTCAAAAGTCTTTCCCTCCCAGATTCATTCGTTCACTCTATTTATTCTGAGCCAGATCAGAGTAATCAATGATGCTATATTTTGGCTAAGAGACTCCCAGTAGGGCCTCTCTGCCCTGGACTGCTTTGGGTCTCCCTGTGCTGCTCCTGTGCTGGGTGGTCTCCCTCCTCCTTTCCCTCATTAATACAGACCTTTTCCTAGAAATTTATTACACTCCAAATATTTGTGAATTGTCACTCCAGAACTAGTTTAGAGGCTTGATCTGGTGTTCATCTGAAGGAAGTCAGGAAAAGCTCAAAGACCTGTTTACTCTCTACCATCTTAGCTCCATCTTTCATTTATTTATTTGAATTTATTTGAACCAGGTGAAAGAGGAGATTCTTTGCCTCGATTATTACCTAGTCTTAATTACTAAACTTGTGGCCTCAGTCAAACTGATCTGTTAGCTTAGCTTAAAAAGGCCAGGGCCATTTCCAGTCTTCTTGATCTCTATCTGGCTGCTGGACCCAGATGGTTCTGGAGGGGAAACTGAGGCAGGTGACCTTGAACAGCCCTACCTCACTTAAAAACAATTAACTTGCATGACATGGGGTCACCTATTTGGTTCTCTTCGAGAGAACCCCTTATCTTATAAAGGGGAGGCAGAATCTGCACATCCCAAGTCAGACTGGTCTAAATAAACAAAACCAATCCAGATAAGGTTTTCATCTCGTCCCTCTTTCCCTATATATAATAATCACCAATTTTAGATTATAATATTATGACAATAACCCCAAATAATTTAACAATCTCACAATTTTCATAAGTGACAGCCAAATACTCTTTGCAGTAATGTTCTCTTAACTCACTTGCAAAGGTAGAAATATCTAAATCCTTAAATTACATTTAAACTTTAATCTAGGTTCTACAATCTCAGAAAGAACCCATTATTTATCAATCCATGTGGTAGGCTTTCTTCCCTAAACTATTGCAGCTTTAGAATTTCTCTGGGAAGGGTTGGGCTTTCCCTCTGTTCCCTCTGTTCCCTAGTTGTATTAGGGAGAAAAAAAAATTCTTAAAATTCAGATAGAACATAATTTATTAAAAAAAATGCATGGGAATTTAATGTAATTTACTCTTGAGTTTCCAAATTTAACACACATCAATCTGAAAAGCTATTTTAAAATTAACAAGTAATTTAATTTGTGAGATTCCCAAAATCTAATAGATTATCTTTTGGTTGTTTCCCAATTCACACAAATCTTTTCACTTTTTGTGAGTCAGGAAAGGGTTAAGTGCCCAATTTTACTTCAAGATGCAGAACTTTTCACCTTGAAATTTTCATCAGCACAGCCCCACAAATCTGACTCCTAAAAATGATTGCTTAAGTTTTTGAAGTAGCTGCATATTGCTTTTTTGTTTTCCAAAAAGTTTCCAAACTCTTAAATCCCTTCCTGCCCATAGAATGTTATTGACTTTCATTTCCTTTTTTCTTTTCTTTCCAGAAACCAGTATGGTCATCAACATATTATAACAGAATAATCACTAGGGAAGGGGAAGCTTTTCCAATGCTTGATCTAATTCCTAACCAAATTAATT
Source organism: Antechinus flavipes (assembly GCF_016432865.1). Lineage (NCBI taxonomy): Eukaryota > Metazoa > Chordata > Mammalia > Dasyuromorphia > Dasyuridae > Antechinus > Antechinus flavipes. The sequence goes on along the minus strand of NC_067400.1, from coordinate 67,413,010 downwards.
AGGGGATTTTGTAAAACCCTGGGGAAAAACAATCCACCTTAATTGATGTTTATTTCTATTAAAGGGATTTTTCCCATTCAAAAACAAATAGATCTATGCTTTGCTAAGAGGTAAGTCCAGAAGGCTCTTTCAGGTCAACTTCCAGAGCTATCCAAGTTCAGATGGCTAAACAGGGAATTTAGTTGAACCATGAGGGAGACCACAATTGGGTGCCTTACGAGTACAATTTCATTAAGTACCTATAAGGAGTCCCCTCTGTCTCTTAAGGGGAATGGGATATTGTTTTACACACACTACTTCTTTCCAAAGTAATTAACCTTCTGGGGGAGAATTCCTAATCTATCTCTATTCCCTTCCCTTTCCCAGACTCCTGGATTTACTTTCTTCTCTTCTTTCTCCATAAGTGACCACAACTTATGACCATAACTTGTTGGTCCTGCACTATTAGTTCAAATCATATAATTAAATCCCTTCCTAACAAATCATTTCCTATCTCAGGCATATAAAATGGTACCCATAGTATTCTATGTTTGAACCCACTTTTTTCCGGTTGACTTATGTGTATTTGTGGGAAAACACATCTTAGACTTGGGAAGGGAGGACATTTATATGTACTCTTCATTTTGCCACCTTAATAAATGTTCTTCGCTAAAAGTTCATTGATATCTACTAGCTGATTGAAATGGGAACTAACCAATGGAGGCTCATGAGCAATAAATACAAAATTCCCAACCTCTCAGCATTATCCCTGGATTCCTAAGGGGAGAATAAACCAGCTATCCTATGGGAACCCAGTCTATTGAAACAAATGGAAGTTCTTAAAGTAACCCAAGAAAGGGTTATACACTATATTTCAAAGTTGGTGAGGACCCTGTATTCTGTTAGATCATTCATATTCAGGCTTCTCTCTTCCTTTTCTGGCTCTCTTTCCTCCTCTGTACCTTGTCATTTCTTAAATTATCATCCTATGAAATTTTCTCCATTTCTCTGAGAGCTCTATGATTTCCAGATGCTCCAGACACTATCCATAGCCCTCCTGAAAAAGAAAATAATATTCTTTCTCAAATCTTATCATCATCACCAAATGCCTTGGTTTCTGATAGCTCCTCAGAATGCATTCTGACTTATCTGATAGCTCCTCAGAATGCATTCTGACTTATAAGAAGACTGGAAATGGCCCCATCCTTTATATTTGAATAATGTTGAAAATTTGATCTAAGAAACTGTGCTACTTTCCAGAATTTGGTGTGGGAGCCCTATCTATCACCAGCATGTTGCTTTGGACAGGCAGGCTATGCTTGGATGCTGAAAAGTAATAAGAAATAGGGATGGAGTAAAATTTGAAGTAAAAAAATTGCCAGTAGTATAGAGAAAAGCCAGTAAGACTACACTACTGATTAAGAGTTACTGTCTCCATATATTCTAGAGTTGTTGACTTTGAAGAAATACATTGTTCCTTTGTTTTCTTTATAACTTAGTAAGGACTCAAGGATAATTATCTCAGAAATAACTCCAAATGCCAGAACAGGCTTCCCACAATGGAATCTGAAGTCGAGAATGTCCAGGAGCTCTAGCAGATTACATTGCTGGAATGGACAGTTGCTACATATACCAGATAGTTTCTAATTTAGAGGGATGAGCTCAGGCCTTTTCACTTTAGAACATACTGTCCAAATGCAAATTTAGATAAGGCAAATAGCTTCAAGCTAGAATTATATAAAATGGTACCACATGGTTTTATGTGTTAAAAGTTAGTTTGTGTCTGGGAGATTTCATGAACTGATACATAGTAAAGTGATTCCACAATTTATACAATAAATACATCATAAAAACAAACTTCAAAACTCTGAGCAATACAATGACCAGACATGACTCCAAGGGACAGATGATGAAGAATGCAGCCCACCTATGGAGAGAGAGAAGTAATAGGCTCAAGAAGAACAAGATACATTTTTGGTAAGCAAGCAATATAATGTTTATTTTTCTTGATTATCCATATTTGTTTATTTTAAATTTATTTTATTAAAAAAAAAAACAGAATCAGAAAAACAGAAGAGGAACACAAAACAAAATAAAACAAAACAAAAAAGAGAACATTCTCATGTACCCAGCAAAACATCAAGAAGGATTCAACTATCTAACAACCAATTATCAGTTAAAGAAAGTATATATTAGTAGAAGAAATTAACTTCATGAGTGTTCTTTGTACATTTTCTTTTGTTCTCTGCTGCATATCTTTTTTACTTTATTCTTTTTTTCCTCCTTTCATCCTCCCTTCCCCCCAACTCCCAAGCAGGCTATAGTTGAGAAAGGATATATTTATGTATACACATGTAGATATATATATATACATACTCACTTTTCCCCCACCCCTACACACATACATATCTTTTTTATCCCTGTTCACTCTTTTCTTCAATTCTGCTCCTAACTTTCCTTATTATTACTTAACCTCCACCCACCCATGGATATCTCCTTTGTCTTCTTCCCCCACCCTTTGCTTCCCCATCTGCCCATCCCTTCCCTTATTTCCCTTATTTCTTTATAGATTTTGGAGAATGCTATACCTTTCAAGGTGTTGCCTATTTAATCCATTCCTGATGTGAATAAATTTTCAGAACTAAGAGCCTTCCTCCCCTCTCTAATGCTTCTGTGTTTTTTCTTTCTCTGCTCCTCATTTGCATAACATAATTACTATTTTTACCTTAATGCTGCCCCAATCTTTCTTTTGATTTACAATATTGTTGATGTGAATCTTAAACATATGGTATACATTTCCCAAGTTAAAAAAAAAAAAAAATTTGTCCATGCTGAGTTCTTTGAAATTGATCTTTGATAATAGTTTTTACATATTAAATTTTCTATTAAGTTCAAGTTTGGTTGCTAAAAAGTGCTGAAATCTTTTAAGTTCATTAAATATATGTTTTTTTCATTCGATATTACAGATTATTTTGCAGGAAATGATATTTTCTGGCTGTGGGCCTAGTTCTTTTGATTATCAGTAGATATGATTACAGGACCTGCGTTTTTTTGTTGTTGTTGTTGCTTCTTATAGGTCCTGTACAATTCTAATTGTAACTCCAGCATATTTCAATTTTTTTTTCTTGTTTCTTGCAAAATTTCCTCATATCTGGGGGTTTTGAAATTTGACAATAATATTCCTATGTGTTTTCCACAAAGGATCTCATTGAGGAGGTGATCAATAGATTTTTTTTCTGCTTCTACTTTCCCCTCATATTCTATCACTCCAGGACAATTTTCTTGGATTAACTTTTTTTTCCCATAATCTTGCTTTTTTTGGTTTTTTTTTTCTTTTTTTTAGATTTTTCCTCAATGTCTTTCATTTGATTTATAAATTCTTTTTTGAGTTCTTCTATTAATTGTCTCTGGGCAGGGAGCCATTCCATATTATTCTTTGAGGTAGAAGCTTCAGTTTCCTCCTCCGAAACTTGTCTTCCCTCTTCCCATAATAAGTTTCTATTGTGGGCTTCTTTCTTCTTTGCTAGTTCATACACACACACACACACACACACACACACACACACACATATGGTTTTATATATATGGTAATATATATGGTATTGGTGTAAGCATCTGTAATTATCAAGTGGGAAAATTTTAGTTTCCCTTCAGCTCTTCCTTCTGACTAGGAATCCCAAACCAAGTGCTCCTCCCTCCAGCAAGGGCCCGTAGCCAACAGTGTCCCTGCCGCACTGCCCTTCACCCACAAGTGCGCAGGTTCTTTCTCATCCAGGGCCACATCTCGGCAGTGCAGCTGGGGTTGGTATTCTCAATCAACCAAGATTCCCTCAATCTCTCCGGACTCAGACCCACACTCTGTCCAAGAAGTGAAAGCTCTTTTGGTTCCAAACCCAGCTAGCTGGAGGCGTTTGCGCTTCACAAAGGCTAATGCCCAGTCTGGGAGTCTTTGTTCGGATCTTGTCAGTTTACACCTGGAATATCCTGTTCAACCCTAAGTCTTCTTGATTTTTCATTAGTCTATGTTTGCCCTGAGATGTAAATTTGTTCTATTTGTGGGGGAAATCTGAAGAGCTTGAAATTTACCAACCTACTCCACCATCTCCCCATTACCCTCCCATAGTTGTTTTTTTGTTTTTTTGTTTTTTTAGAAATAGAGGGGTTTTTGGGGGGGAAAATTCTGTGAAAATACATTTATGTAGAGCTCAATAATGTATGTTCCACTTTCCCAAAACCACCATAAAAGAGTCTTTATCCCTACTCTATACAGCAGTGGGATAAGTGACCCCACTAGGACACATACTAACAATGTTACTGAACGTCTCAATGCTGTGGGCAACTTCCTAAGACCCAGCTCTATAAGACCAATACTGACCTACATTGATAGATAATGTTTATACATCTAGGACTTTCATATACCAGTGAAATTACAAGTTCAGTCTTTATCCCTATGGAAGGATAAACTGGGGTGCAAGGAAGCTAATTGTCTACTCACACCACACAATTAGTCAGTGTCAGAGCTGTGATTAATGTCTACTTTTTCTAACAGTATGTTTTCCACACACACAGCCTCCCAATAATAACTTGTTTCTATAACACTTTAAAAATTTAAAAAGTAGAGAGTATATCCTACTATATTTTATGATGATGAATTTACTGATTATTTCAACACAGACCTGAATGACCTATCTCATTAATCTAATTTCTTACCAAAGCTAACTGGATTTAAATCTTATGAAATGTTCTTCCTCCACTTATACAAAGGTCCAAATGAATAAATCTGCTTGACAATATCTTGGAAATTTTATCATTTGAGACACAACAATCTTGACCTTTCTGTCTCTTCTGCAGATTTGTAGAATGTGCTCCAAGTCAACTGCTATGTCACATTAATGTGTACTATATCACTCGGAGGAAGAAAAAGGGTCAGATGGTTGACATTTATGTTACTTTAAAAAAGGAGCTACAGAAATTGACTGATTCTAAAGAATTAGCAAATGATGCTGCACCAGAGGGAAAGAAGGCCTGCCAAACAGGAGCAGACCAAGGTTCCCACATGGTCTTGTGGACAGTGGTCTTCCAGCCTGTTTTTGTTCTTTTGTCATTGTTTGTTTCTGTTATAGTACTGTATGGGTGGTTTGTCTAATAAGTGGAGATGAACAATCAATTGACAAACTCTATTTGTCTCTTCTAAAAAGATCAGGTACTAATCACAGCATCCCCTTGATACTCTGGCCAAGGCTCTACTCAATATCATTGTCCTCAGGATCAGGATCATTCTAATTAACAAGAGTCCTTTAAAGGCATTCAATTCTAAAATTTTGTATCAGTAGCCCAGTGAGAATATCCATTCTTTGCTTATATAATAATGCAATAGATGTCACAATTGAAGTACACAATCATAGCAAAATAGAGCAATTCTGATCAGGAGGAAGAACATACAAAATAAAAACAACCTCCCTGTCCCCTGGGGGAAAAAAACAGGAAAAAATTATCCCCCCAAAATCAATCCAAATGCTCTACTCCAATTTTAACAGCTAAATTTTAAAGTGTGTGTGTGTGTGTATATTTACAGCCATTGTTTATATGTAAACATTAGGAAATACTCTGACCAGTACCTGACAATTATTATTAATGAATACGAAATATCAGTTGAATATAAACTGGCTTCCAATCAAATCTGAGGCATTTTGCCTCAGGAGGCATGAAGGAGGTTTATGACTCCTAAATGATTAAAAGGAGTTAGATTTACTGCTGTGTATTTGTATAAGGGTCAGAACTAATTGCAAAAACTTTTGCAAGTTTTGAGAAAAAACTTCAGAGAACTTCTAGACACAAGGAGGGGAAAGCTGCAGATAAGTAGGGAAAGCCGGCTCCTCAAAATCTTTCTGATTTTTAGTTTGCCTCCCTAAAAACTACAAAATCTAATTTCTCTCCCAAAAGAATTAATTCATTCTCGGGTCATTTTAGATATGTTCTAATCACTAAAACTCCAATTTCTCTTGGCTATTGTACTTGGCTAAAAGTATTTCTTGACTATTCACTACTTGTAATGAGTTTTTAATGTAAACAACATTGGTAGGAAGATGTTAAATAGGTTTTGAGATAAGGGACACCCTTACCCATAAGAGCAACTAGAGAAGCAGCTTTCCTTCTGAATCCCTAAAAACTATACTCCCCAAGAAAGGGGAAGAGGTGGAATGAAGGGAGGGAATTTGGAACTCAATTTTTTAAAATAAATGTTAAAAATTGTTTTTACATATATTTGAGAATAAAATAATGATTTTCTAAGTCCCACCAGAACAACTATACAAATATTTCTCCTAACACCTGGGGGGGATACAAGTCCATATAGATTTTTTTTTTCCAAGATATTCATATGTAGCATAGTCTCACCAAATTCCAACTTTAAGGCCTTCCTTGTTTTGGTTCCAGACAGTTTTTTTCCCCCTCAATACTTCCCTGCTGGGATGACAGCAACATCCAGTCTAGAATTCTATCTCCAGGGGTCACCATGGCTCAGGCCCCTAGATCTAAGAACTTCATTCTATGCACCTAGAACTGAAGAGATCAAACAGCATGAACCCCATTTCTTTGATTCTTGGGACCAGCTTATTTAATGGTGCTCATATTGCAGGTAAACAAGTCCCTCAATAGAAATGGTGGCCATGCTTCCCTCAGGAAGACTTAATGAAGCTTTAAGTTCCAGCTATAGAGCCAATGAAAGTTGGTTCTATCTGAGTTGGGGAGCAGCACTGAATACCAAGAAGATATTCCTTCTTTACAGACACTGATGAATCAATGAAAAAAAGCATGAGAGAACATTTGGGGCATAAATTGCATGCTTATCAAATATGTAGATGACACAAAGGTAGCAAAGATAGTTAAGAATTTTGACACACTAGAGCATTAGGTTGGATCTAATAGGATATAATTCAATAAGGATAAATGTAAAGTCTTATACTTGGATACAAAAATCCTATCTCCATAAATATAAAATGAGGAAAGTATGTAGGAAAAGAAATAGAAACAGAAAAGGTCTGGGGGCTTTATTGGATTACAGCCTCAATAGTGTTCAGCAGAGGAATGTGAAAGCCAAAAAAGCTAAGGATATCTTGGTCCTAGTTAGAAGAGAGCTGTCAGTAATGGGAAGGGGCAATGGAAGGCTTCCCTCAAGAGAAGTGGCTCCCTCTCCTTGGAATTCTTCCATGTCCTTGTCATATATGTACAATTGTTTGTCAAGTATGTTATAGCAGATACTCTTCATGTGTGGTCATTGAAATTCCTTTCAAATCTCAGATTCTATGCTTCTATGATTTTGTAAATTCAAAAGACTAATAAGGAAATCTACTTTTTCCATCTTAACAGAGAGTTTCAGATGACTGCAAAATATATGAAAAAATGTTGGTTTGTCTTTTCAACTGCAATTTATTTTAAGGGATATCACAAGGCAAAGGATAGGAGAAATCTTGGAGAAGTTACAAAATTATATTAAAAAGCATCAATAAAACATTTATTTTTTAGGAAAAGAAAAATCATGAGGAATGGGAGGTAAGCATTATGAGATCAACAAATGGTATTCTCACTTTCAGAAAAAAATATTTTCAGAAATAGTAGATCCATGAGTTCAACAACAAAGTTGTACAAAGGATTGTTAGATGAATGGTTTATGATTACTTGAAAAATAAAACGGTAATCTCTGGTTTCTAGTTAGCATAGATATCATGAAAAACAACTTATGGAAGAAGCAGGTATGAAATTACTTGAGGATATAGTCACTAAAAGACTCTGATTTTTTAAAAAAGGCATCCCCAAAGTCATCAGGCCACTTGGAAGTGTTAAGGGTGTCTCTTGGCATTTGTCCTCCTTGTTATTTTACCAAAATGGGTCTAATCTTAAAAGCAACATCGTTAGCCCTGGTAACTACAGCTGCCAGGAGATAGTCAGGCCTATTAGCTTGGGGATGAGTAAAATGTATAAAATGGTCCCTGTAGGAAGCTTCATTGACTTTCTAGACTTAATTGGACCCTGTATCGTGAGCAAGTCATCTGTGTACTGATGTACACTGTAAATATTGCCACTGTACTAGCAATATTTATCTTTGTGTGACTCAGGGACAGATCAAGACAACTGTCACTGAGAAGCTATCCAGAAATCCTTCATGCCACAAGTATCCTTGCTTTATGTTTCATCAGTTGCCAATTCTTTGCCACCACAAAAAGAATTACTGCAAAATTATTTTTATATGCTGTTCTTTTCCTTTTTATTGAATTCTTTGGGGCACAGATCTAGGAGTGGAATTTCTGGATCCAAAGTAATGCAGTCTTATAACCCTTTGGGCATAGTTTCAAATCATTCTTCAGAATGGTTAGACTAGTTCAAAGCTCCACCCACAGTGCCTTAGTGGACCTATTTTTCCTTATCCCTTCCAGCAGATGTAATTTTCATATTCTATCATGTTAGTCAATTTGATGAGTGGGAGTGGTATTTCAGAGGTGTCTTAATTTTCATTTCTATAATTATTAGGGAATTGAGGCATTTTAAATGACAATTAATAGCTTTGTCTTTTTCTGAAAAACTATGTATTTATATCCTTTGACTTTTTATCTATTGAGGAATGGCATGTGTGTGTGTGTATGTGTGTGTGTGTGCTTCTAAGTTTCCTATATACTTGAGAAATTGGACTTTTAACAGAGAAACCTGCTATAAATATTTTTCCCAGTTTTCTGTTTTCCTTCTAATTTAGGGTGCATTGTTTTTGTTGGTGTAAAACCTTTTTAATTTAATATAATCAAAATTATCCATTTTGCCTCCTGTGATCGCTATCTTTTGGTCAGGCATTCTCTCCTTATCCATAGATATGACAAGTAATTTTTTTATATGCTCCCCTAATTTGTTTCTTATAATGCCCTTTGTAACTAAATCACATCTTATTATGTTGTATGAGATGTTGGTCTATGCCCTGTATATGCCAGATTGTTTTACAGTTTTCCCAGCATTTTTTTAACCAAATAGTGAGGTTTTTTTCCCAGTAACTTGGGTATCTTCAGCTTATTGAAAACTAGGTTATTGTGGCCATTTACTTCTATATATTATGTACCTAATTTATTCCTAAAACTGACACTTTATTTCTTATAAAGTACCAAATTGTTTCAATGATTACCATTTTGCAGTATGGTTTGAGATCTGATATAGCTAGGCCTCCTTCTTTCACTTTTTTTTCATTGATTTCCTCGATAATTCAGATGAATTTTATTATTTTTTTTCCTAGCTCTACAAAATAATTCTTTGGTAGTTTGGTAAGACATTGAATAAGTAACTTAATTGAGATGCTATTGTAATTTTTATCATATTGTCTATATTTCATTCTATATTAAAATCTATAATCTAATGTCCTTATCACCCATATCATTCCACATTAAATATATTTTTAATGAACAGGCAAAGGAGAAAGAACTCAACTCACCTGTAGAAAGTTACTATGGAAATCAAGAAAACCAGGATTTGTTTGCAGAGATTAGTGAAGAAAAAAAAAAAGCTTCTCCTACCCCAAAGAGTAACCTCAAATTAAATGAGAGATATTCAGGAAAAAATTGAAGAAAAATAAGAACAGTTGAGTAAAACAAGAAACTTATGAAAAGAAAGTCAACCAAATATAAAAGGAGATGCAAAATCCTGCTCTGTGAAACAATGTTATATAAATACTAGCTCTTATGATGATCTTTTTCCTGGTCATGCTTTGACTCTGGGTTTTATCAACATGCCTCAATTGTCTTCTCCATTGGGATCTTCTCTCAGCATCTGCAGCTCAAATCATGGAAAAGTTCTACTCCATATCAATCCCCTTTTCCTGTTGTTGAATCCTCTCATGAGCTTCCAATTCATTGAAAGATCCAGGCCAGCCATTCTTTCTGAACTTTGCCTATGTCCCATCACAGGTAATTTTCCCCTTTCAATCCCCTTTCCATTTCCTTTCTATGAGTTGTCTCCTCCCATTAGAATGTAAGCTCCTTGAGGACAGGAACTTTTTTTTTTTTTTTTTTTTTTGCTTTTACTGATATCCTCAGCACTTTGCACAGTTCCTTAAGTAAATACTTAATAAATAAATGCTTGTTCCCTGAGTGTTGCCCAATGAAATACTGCCACTCACTTTTTACCAGGGAGATGAGGTGATAGATTCAAGATGTAAGACAAGACTTGTATTTTCAGAAATTGCCAGTGTGAAAATTTGTTCTGCCGGTTCTGCTTGATTATGCATTCATTCTTATTGAGAGCAAAAGCCAGAGTAAAAAAAAAGACAGCTCTGAAAGCTACAGGTTGAATTTATTAATTACTGTATTTCAAAAGAAAAATAAAATGTATGAAAGATAAATCTATAGTTTTATGTAAATCTTCTTTTTCTATTCTACAATACATATTTCTTCCTTTTTTTTTTTTTTTTTTTTTTTTTTTTGAGATGGTGTTTAAAAAACCAGAGGGAAAAAAAGAGAAATAGGAGAAACACTATGGAGAAAGGGAATGGTCCAACAGACCTGGAGATTACAAATTATTTTTTTCAATTTTCTAAAAAGGGAAGAAAGTAAAATAAATTTTATAAGCCAGTAAGTTTAAATTCAACTTCTTTATAATGTTAACAATATATTCTTAGAGAAATAGTGAACATTTAGAATCTGGTCTAAAACTCTAATGTTAAAGTGCAAACATGGCCTCATTATCCCCTCTTTTTAACAATGGCCCATCCTCTCAAATTCTTCCCATTTCTTTGAAGTCACAAAAACTTGGTACTCTTCTGAAAAATCTGCATTTATGGATACCCTGTATGATACTGAAAGTGCCTTCTATCTTACACTGAAAATTATCGTAAAGGTCAAGATTTTGATATGTGTGTTTGTATGTGTGCTTAATGCTAGAAATAAAACAAACGCTGACATTGTTTAACATAAGTTTATTGATCCAAAAAATAGACCTTCACCTTCAATTAACTGAGGAATGTAATGTGCTTGCAAAAGACACAATCCCATCACTATTCAGATTTGCTCTCCTACTGTGGGGCTAAACAATAAAACTAGGAAGGAAGAGAAAGGACCATTATTTTTTTTTTTCATTCAATTCCTTTAAAAGATAAACAAGTATATTAAACTCTTTGTATATATTCCTTATTTTAACAAGTAAGAATTGAAGCAGGAGAAGTGATCAATTAAAGTTGATTTTGTCTCATTTCTTAGTTATCTGCATCAACATTTAAAAACATACAAGTCAAACCACAGTTTTAAAATTCTTTCAAGGTATAATTTGTACTAAGATATTATTTATAACTTTTAAAAAGCAGTAAAAATATTTCCATAAAAAGGACAAATTCTCAGAAGGTATTAAAATTCATTCTTTAGCTGAAAATAGAAAAGACTCGATTTTCAGTTTAATATTTTGGATTTCTCTTTAAAGGAAGCTTTTGTTCTTTTAACAGTGGAAAAATCCATCAGGCCAGTTGCATTGTTGACAAATGTGTAGACTTTTTTTTCTTTTAGGATATATGTATATTCCTAAACCCATCCCATGCCTAGAACTGTCTTTTCTCTACAAATTTTCTAAAAGTAGTGGGGGCAATCCCATCATTATCAGAACACTGAGCAGATTCACTAGTTATGATTTAATTAACTGATATTAAATCATTATATAACATTAGACTGAACAAAGATTATATCATGCAAACAAAATCTTGGTTTTTATGTTTGTGAAAGCATTTTTTTATTTTAAAAATATCCCATTTTAGGGATACAGCTTTTATACAAAGATTGACCTATATTCAGATAAAAATACTTTAGTGCTGGAATAGAATCAGCAACTTGAAGATTTTGCTCCCTAGCTAGAGGTTAGTATGTAGAGCATTGGGCATGGAGTAAGAAAGATGAGTTCAAATATGGCCTTAGACACTTAATTATGGGATCCTGGATAAGTTAGTGAACCTCTGTTTGCCTCAGTTTCTTCATTTGTGAAATGGGAATAATAGCATCTACTTTCCAGAATTGTGAGGATCAAATGAGATATTTGTAAAACTCTGTCTGGCACTTATTAATACCAAAATCTCATCCTTTCTCCGAATAGGTTTACATTTTATCCAGCAAGATTTCTGTTGTTTTCCTAGTCTCATTTTTAAATTCTCTCAAGATAATTTAACTTAGAGTTCAAATAAAGTTTTTTTTTCACAATTGTTTTCCTTTCCTCTTTCTGCACTGATTTATAAGGTAATAGCATTCATAATTTCCCACCATCCTCCTCTGTATGAACTTACATCCTAAAATTGTATATTTTGATGCTGGATATCTCTGTTTGACAAAGATCTCTCTGTTGTTAAAGAGATTTTGAGCTGCTTTGGCTTTCTTGCTGTGATTTCTACTTCATGCTGGTTAAATTTATTTATTCAATATGACAAATGTTAATGTCTTTTTCTTTATACTTATTCCAATTATTAGCATCAACAATTTTTTTTAAGTATCCCACATTGGTGTTATCATTGCAAGTGGTATTCTTCTCATCCTCATCTTCTATTCTAATTTAGGACTGATTTAAAGCTTTGTTCTACCTAATCAAATAATTGCCTGCATATAGAATTATTTGGGGGTTCTATTTTCATCCACATAGTTAGTCAAGAGAGTCAATAATACATGTTGATTGATTGATCCAGACTAAAATGAGAGAGAAAATTGATTTTCAACATAGCCAAGGAGGGGAAGGGGCGGATCTGAGGAGGAGAGAATTGAAAAAAGGAAGGAAGAAGGAAGGAAGGAAAAACAGGTAAAGAAGGAAGAAAGATCATTAAGGCTTTTTTTTTTTTTTAAGCTCTGAGAGCAAAGGCCAGAATCACAAAGAGACAGGACAGCTTTGAAAGCTACAGGTTGAACTTATTAAATACAGTACTTCAAAAGAAAAGTAAGATGTATAAAAGAGAAATCTACAGTTTTATGTGAATCTTTTTCTATTCGGCAACATGTATGTAACTTCTGTTTTATTGGGAATTGAATTTTTAAAATTCAGAGAGAAAGAAAAGAAAGGGAATAAATACTATAGAGAAAAGGAATAGTCCAACAGACCTGGAGAATACAAGATTCTTTCCTTTAAAAATTTGAAAAAAAATAAGTAAAATAAAGTTTATAAGCTAGTGAGTTTAAATTCAACTTCTTTTTAAAGTTAATAATGAATTCTTGAAGAAATAGTGAACATTTAGAATCTAGTCTAAAATCCTAATCTTAAGGTGCAAACATGGCTTCACTGTCTCCTGTTTTCAACAAATGGCCCTTCATTCCAGTCTGTTCTTCTTACATTCTTCCCATCTCTCTGCAGTCACAGAAACCTGGTTCTCCTCTGCATTCCTGGATACCCTGCAGGATACTGGAAGTACCTTCTCTCAAGCAATAAAAATTATTATAAGGGCAAGATTTTACTTATGTGTGAGTGTGTATGTGTGCTTAATGGAGGTTTTACTTAGTTTGGTTTTCAAAAAAAAATAAAAACAGACATTGTTTTTTTATTTTTTTAATATTTTATTTTATTTTATAATAACTTTATATTGACATAATCCTTGCCAGGGTAATTTTTTTTACAATATTATCCCTTGCACTCGCTTCTGTTCCGATTTTTCCCCTCCCTCCCTCAATCCCCTCCTTAGATGGCAAGCAGTCCTATATATGTTAAATATGTTGCAGTATATCCTAGATACAATATATGTGTGCAGAACGGAGCAGTTCTCTTGTTGCACAGGGAGAATTGGATTCAGAAGGTAAAAACAACTCGGAAAGAAAAACAAAAATGCAAATAGTTTACATTCGTTTCCCAGTGAAAAACAGACATTGTTAAACATAAGTTTATTGATCCAAAAATGCAGACATATTCACCTCCAATTAACTGAGGTATGTAACATGTTTGCAAAAGCCACAATCTCATCACTATTCAGATTTGCTCTCCCATTTTGGGACCAAACAATAGCGCTAAAATGGAAGAGAAAACACCACCATTATTTTTTTTTCTTCATTCAATCCTTAAAAGGATAAACAAGTACATTTAATCTTTGTATATATTCTTAATTTTAACAAGTCTAAGGATCAGGGCAAGAAAAAGTGATCACTTAAAGTTTTTGTTTGTCTAATTTCTTAGTTATCTGCACCAACATTTTAAAAACATACAGGCCAAATCACTGTTTTTAAATTATTTCAAGAAATAATTTGTATCAGATATAATTTATAATTTTTAAAAAGCATTAAATAATTTTCCATAAAAAGGACAAAGTCCCAGAAGGTAATAAAATTAATTCTTTAGCTGAAAGTAGAAAAGACTCAATTTTCTTACTTTCCTCACTTTCAAGTTTTAGATTTTTCTTTAAAGGAAGCTGTCATTCTTTTGACTGTGCAAAGGTCCCATAGTCCATCAGGCCAGTTGTCATGGTCTGTTAAGATTGAATAAGTGAAATAGTGCTGAGTTGTTACTGGCAATTGTATATAGTTTTTTTTCCTTTGATTCAATATGCATATTCCTAAACCCATCCCATGCCTAGAACAGTCTTTTCAACAAATGTCCTAAAAATAGTTGGAGCAATCTACCATTATCAGAACACAGAGCATATTCACTAATTATGATGTAATTAGCTCATTTTATTAAGGCACTATGTGACACTAATCTCAATAGGTTATATCATGTAATCAAAATCTGACTTAAACAAAATGATTATGGAAAATAATTGGTGGGTTTGATTTTTATGTCTGCGACAGCATTTTAAAAATTTTTTATAAAAAAAAATCTCATTTAGGAATACCACTTTTATTCATGTATTCAGACCAACACACTAGCATTTTGATAACCCTAGTACTGCTTCCTAGCTAGATGCTACGGTATGTAGAGCACTAGGCCTAGGGTAAGGAAAATAAGTTTAAATATGACTTTTGTCACAATTGATGTAGGAAAAATTCCATAGCCTATTTATGGCCAATTATATCTATTCAAAGTCCATTTGTAACTCAAAAAATTTTGACTCGATAGAGATTATGTTAGCATTTAACCCTGAGAAGAAAATGGCAAACCATCCCAGTATCTCTGCCAAAGCCCCAAAAGATCTCATTTTGGGAATGTAGCTTCAATGCAAAGGAGATCTATATTCAGACCAATATACTTTATTGTTTAAACACATCTAGCCTTTTGATGACACTGGTTCTGCTTCCTCGCCAGATGGTACAGTATGTAGAGCACTGGGTCTGGGGTAAGGAAGATAAATTCAAAAATGGCCTCAGACATTTACTAATACTGTGATCCTGGGAAAGTCTCAGTTTCTTTATTTGTTAAATGGGTATAATAATACCTATTTTCCAGAGCTCTTGTAAGGATCAAATGTGATATCTGTAAAGCTTTCAGTACCATATCTGGCATGTAACAGGCATTTAATGAATACCCAAATTCTATTTTGGGAGTTTTCCTTTGTTTCTCCCCTCTCTGAAGATTAAAATGCTTGTACATTTTATCTAGCAGGATTCTTGTCCATATTACGCCATAAATCCTTTATAAGAGTTCTGTTTGACAATTCTCAAAGAAATTGAAACTATTTCTAGCCATATGAAAAGATGCTCCAAGTCATTATTAATCAGAGAAATGCAAATTAAGACAACTCTGAGACACCACTACACACCTGTCAGACTGGCTAGAGTGACAGGGAAAGATAATGCGGAATGTTGGAGGGGGATGTGGGAAAACAGGGACACTGATACATTGTTGGTGGAATTGTGAACACATCCAACCATTCTGGAGAACAATTGGGAATTATGCCCAAAAAGTTATCAAACTGTGCATACCCTTTGATCCAGCAGTGTTTCTACTGGGCTTATACCCCAAAGAGATACTAAAGAAGGGAAAGGGACTTGTATGTGCCAAAATGTTTGTAGCAGCCCTGTTTGTAGTGGCTAGAAGGTGGAAAATGAATGGATGCCCATCAATTGGAGAATGGCTGAATAAATTGTGGTATATGAATGTTATGGAATATTATTATTCTGTAAGGAATGACCAGCAGGAGGAATACAGAGAGGCCTGGAGAGACTTACATGAACTGATGCTAAGTGAAATGAGCAGGGCCAGGAAATCATTATATACTTCAACAACTGCGATGTTCTATTTCTCCTTTAAAATATATAAGATGAAGGTTCTCTCTGGGGGAGAAGGTTGGTTTCTCAGGGAGGTTTTCTGGAGGCAGCCTTAGTATCAGTTCAGATCAATAATTACCCCAAATGCAGCGAGGTGGTAAAAATACAAATGTTTATTTCTCCTTCCAAGTCTTGTCTCTTTCCTTGGGCCCGGATAGCTAGATTCTTAGAGGCCCGTCTCTCTGCTCGGTTCCAAGAGCCCCCTCCGAATTGGCTCCAAATCCCAAGGTTTTTGTCCTTCAGCCTCTGCCTCTGCTTTCTTCAGCCTCCAGCCAGCACAGAGATGGAATGAATCTCTTGTCTCCTTCACTTGGGGCTCGGCTAGCTTTCTGGTGAGTCTTTCAGACCAGCCTGGTCTCAGTGGGGGAAGTGCAGGAGCCCAGCCACCACAGTGGTGTGAGAGGAAGATGAATCTGGTTGTGCCTCTGAGAGAGCCTTCTCAGTCTTCCGCTGAACTCTCCACTCGTAGCTTCTTCCTCTGAAAACTCTTTCAACTGGCCCCTTTGAAGCTCTATTTATGCGAGACAGAGGAATTGTGGGATGCAAAAGAGAGGGATTATGGGTTTTCTTCCATAGTGCTCTCTGGCCCTAAGAGCTTCAAGGGAGGTGTAAATTCACAAAGTTACACAGTTTATTTTTTGAATCTCCCATACTTGTGAACTCCAAAGAGTAAAGGTGTAAACACAAGCCTTGTATCAATTAGTTCTACTTAGTACCTTGTTTCAGGTTCTGGTCCAAAACATCAACTCTAATGAGTTAGCAGTTTGTAAAGATTCCAACAAACAACAATACTATATAATGACCAATTCTGATGGACGTGGCCATCCTCAGCAATGAGATGAACCAAATCAGTTCCAATGGAGCAGGAATGAACTGAACCAGCTACATCCAGGGAAAGAACTCTGGGAGATGACTAAGAACCTTTACATTGAATTCCCAATCCCTATATTTTTGCCCGCCGGCATTTTGGATTTCCTTCACAGGCTAATTGTACAGCAAAGTCCGATTCTTTTTTTACAGCAAAATAACGGTTTGGACATGTATACTTATTGTGTATCTAATTTATACTTTAATATATTTAACATCTACTGGTCATCCTGCCCTCTGGGGGAGGGGATGGGGGGAAGGAGGGGAAAAATTGGAACAAAAGGTTTGGCAATTGTCAGTGCTGTAAAATTACCCATGCATATAACTTGTAAATAAAAAGCTATTTAAAAAAATAGAGAGATCTGTTCAACATATTGGAATCCATTATCTTTGCTATAATTTGAACCTAAGAAAAAAATTGATAATTATTGCTGCCTTAAAGTTAGTTTCCTTGGTAATCCCATATATTTTATTTTGTGCATTTAAAAATATAATTCTGAGAATTAGAATCTGGCTCCACCATACTGAAGAAGTCTAGGATATACAAGAAGATTAAGAACCCCTCTTTTAGCATTCTGTGCTTCAGTAGTACAATAGTATTGCTATCTATTTTCACTACACGAATGACCCAATTCTCTGATTATATATTTATTTAATAATATTTTTATGTGATCAAGTCACAATTGATATAGAAAAAATTTCAGACTATTTATGACCAACTACATCTTTTCAATACCCATTAAGTAATTTAAGAATTTTTGACTTTAGATATTGTGATATGTCAGAATTTAACCTTTTTTGCTTCAGTTCTCCCAACTATAAAATGAACTAGAGAAGGAAATGGTAAACCTCCCCAGTATCTCTGCCAAAAACCCAGAGTGTCAGATATAGCTAAAAATGATTGAAAATCATTGAACAATATTGGTGTTAAAAAGATGGCTGTTGGGGCAGCTAGGTGGCAAAGTGGATAGAGCACCAGCCCTGAAATCAAGAAGATCTGAGCTCACTTCACAGATACTTAACACTTTCTAGCTGTGTGAACCTGGTCAAGTCACTTAACTCCAAATGCCTCAGCAAAAAATAAAAATAAATAAATAAATGAAGAACCATGAAATGTGATCCGTTAGGGCAGCTAGGTGGTGCAGTGGATAGAGCACCAGCCCTGAAATCAGGAGGATCTGAGTTCAAATTTGACCTCAGGCACTTACCACTTCCTAGCTGTGTGATCCTGGGCAAGTCACTTAACTCTAATTGCTTCAGTTAAAAAAAAAAAAAAAAAAAGAGAGATGGTTGTTGTAGGATTATTAAGAACAATGAAAAGAACAATGCGTAACTGCAATCCTAATTCAGTGCACTTGCAGAGAAAAAAATAAAACCTCATTTTCTATATAGGCAAATTCTACAAAAAGAGTTAATGTTAAAAGATAAATTCCTTATCAAATTATGTAGCAAAAATTTAATAATTTTCTCCCCTTTGTTGCCCTTGTTGGGGAGAGTGGGGGCAGGAAAGACACACAGAGAGAAACAGAAACAGAGACAGAGGATTCATTGAACAAAATTTAAAAGTCCAAACAGCAAGATACAAAGTTGTTGATCACTCATTTTTCTTTATGGCTCACCTAGTATATTTCAAATTTGGGAATATGAAGTATTCCCACAATCTGCATTCACTGTGTGTCCTGCAGCAGGCGATAACAAGAAACGTGTGATGGAAGAGAACTAAGAAATAAAACATAGCTATTTTATAATCATGTGTGTAACATGACATAGAGATATGAATGTGTATACACATATTTTCTAACTACATGTATATTTGTATATATGAACCTATATGTAGCTATCTCACAGAATCAGTATTGCAGACCAATTTGTAGATATCACTTAATATACCACCTCTGTAAATTTTTACAGTTTATTTACAGTTTACAGTTTATGTAAAATAAAACACCCTCTAACATCCATGATCAAGCGGCTATATGAACACTGTTATAACCAATAGTTGTCTGAATGCCATTTTATTTTTTGCTACTTTCATTGTTGAGAAATTTTTCTTCTGTTGAAAATGGGTATGATGCCCTTTGATCCAGCAGTGTTTCAAATGGTCTTATATCCCAAAGAGACACTAAAGAAGGGAAAGGGACCCGTATGTGCAAGAATGTTTGTGGCAGCCCTGTTTGTAGTGGCTAGAAGCTGAAAAATGAATGGATGCCCATCAATTGGAGAATGGCTGGGTAAATTGTGGTATATGAACGTTATGGAATATCATTGTTCTGTAAGAAATGACCAGCAGGATAAATACAGAGAGGACTGGCGAGACTTACATGAACTGATGCTGAGTGAAATAAGCAGGACCAGGAGATCATTATATACTTCAACAACAATACGATATGATGATCAATTCTGATGGACATGACCCTCTTCAACAATGAGATGAACCAAATCAGTTCCAAGGGAGCAGGAATGAACTGAACCAGCTACGCTCAGCGAAAGAACTCTGGGAAATGACTAAGAACCACTATATAGAATTCCTAATCCCTATATTTTTGTCCACCTGCATTTTTTATTTCCTTCACAGGCTAATTGTACACTATTTCAAAGTTTGATTCTTTTTGTACAGCAAAATAAAGGTTCGGTCATGTATACTTATTGTGTATCTAATTTATACTTTAATATATTTAACATCTACTGGTCATCCTGCCATCTAGGGGAGGAGGTGGGGGGAAGGAGGGGAAAAATTGGAACAAAAGGTTTGGCAATTGTCAATGCTGTAAAATTACCCATGCATGTAACTTGTAAATAAAAAGCTATTAAAAAAAAAAAAAAGAAAAAGAAAATGGGTATGATGTAGCATATAGGCCCATGGCCCTAAACATGTATATTGTTCTTATTTTAGATACTCCTGAATACCATATCTTAAAGCAAAATTCAACGTACTTATGTGCTTTATATATTCTAAGTATGCATTCCTTTTTTGCTTTTGTCTGAATAATTCAAGAAATTACCAGAGGGTAAAAGTAAAAATGTTAAGGTCCAATTCTTTTTAAAAATCTGTATGAAATGAATTCATGGTGAAATATGACATAGTACAGAGGGGGCTCTGAATAAAACCAGATATGTATATATATTCAATGTATATACAAGCTGAAATCAATAAAATGAATTTACATTTGTCATGATTAATCTACCACATCTATATTATTACATACCCTTATTATAATGGAATATATACACATATATACACACATATATCATATATGTATATATACGTGTGTGTGTGTGTGTGTGTGTGTATATATATATATATATATATATATATATATATATATATATATATACACACACACACATACACACATGCATACATACAACTCTATTTTTCTCAATGTAAAGCAGGTATTATCTTTGAGATAAAAAAATTTTCTGTATTTAAATTAACCTTAGTTACTGTCCCTTCCACTACATGTGAAAAGTCTTCCATTAATCAATTCCAAACTGCTAAATTCATTATCTCAAAATAATTAACTTAGGGAAGCTGGATGCTAGTTGGTATACATAATTAAATGACTTGGACCCTGCCTAGAGCTCACTAATCTGAAAGACTACATTAATTAAGAAACAGCAAACATGCATTCTCCTCAAAATGATTGGGTTGGGAAATTAATATGGTTTTGACAGTTTTCCCTAAATATATTTAAAGGCACTGAACACCAAGATCCTCCTTTCTGTCTATTTACACAGCCTTGTGTGAAGATATTCTTGCAAGTTATTATCAGCAGAGCACGTGGCATCCCAGAAGAGCTTATCAACCCAAAACGTTAGTGGGTGCATTAACTATTTAAAGTTCTTTTTAAAATTGAATGAATATACTGTAATATATTTAACATGTGTAGAACTGCTTGCCATCTGGGGGAGGGGGTGGAGGGAGGGAGGGGAAAATCAGAACAGAAGTGAGTGCAGGGGATAATGTTGTAAAAAATTACCCAGGCAGGGGTTCTGTCAGCAAAAAGTTATTTAAAATATTTTTTTATTTTAGTAAAAATAAGTTATTTAAAATATATATTTAAAAAATAAAAAAAAGATAAAATTGAATAGGAACACTTCCAGGGGTGGATCCAAAATGTAGAATAAAGCCAGGATGCTGCTCAAGTTCTCCCAGTTTCACTGGAAAACTACATGAAACTAAACCTCTGAATAGAGTCTGAGGAAATGAAACCTGTCTCCAGCTCAAGATAGACCGGAAAAACTTCAAGAAAAGCCAGTCTCATTAAGGTGAAAACCCAGGTCAGACAGACTCTGGGAAAGCTGGTGAAAGGGTCTTAATCACAACAAATCAGCAACTAAGACTCTCAGTCCTGGCTCAGCAGGGGAGCACAGAAGGGGGACAGCTTCCAGTCCCAGCTCAGAAGGCAAACTCTGGGAAACCAGGCTGTTTCCTGGAAAGAGCAGATACAGCTAACCTTGCAAACACAAGGGGACATTGTGCTCAAAACCAAGGCTCAGAGCTGCACAGGAAGCTTGGAACAGAGCCCACCTTATCCCAGGAGTAGAGCTCAGCCAAAAGTTTAAAAAAAAAGAGTAAATACCAAAAGAAAAGGAAAGAAAATGAGCAAGAAACAGAAAAGAACTTTGACTACAGAAAACTACTATGGGGCAGACCCAAACACCAACTCAGATGAGGATAAATGTCCACAGAGGAAATCTCAAAGAATAATATGAACTGGTATCAACCCACAGAGGCTTCTTGGAAGTGCTCATAAAAGACTTTAAAAGGCAAATATGAAAGGTAAAAGAAAAAATGAAAAAGGAAATGAGAGGTGTGCATGAGAGAGTCAACAACTTGGAAAAGGAAGGGAAAAAACTGTCTGAAGAAAACAACTTCTTTAAAAGTAGGATTAACAAAAAGGAAAAAAAATACAAAACGTAACTAAAGAAAATCATAAATTAAGAACTAGAATGGGGCAAGAATCAGACATTAATAGCTAATATTATAAAGTTAGAGGAAAAAGAGGAAAGAAAAGAAAGGCTCAGGATAGAAGGGAAGGCTGAAACACTAGGGGAAAGGGTAAGAAAAGGGAAAGAAGGGATAATAAAAAATAAGGTAGTAAGTGGTTAAAAAAGTACTACTAAGAGAAGAGGGGAGGGGTGATACAAGATAAGATAGTGGATGGGGTGGGTAAAAATTGACTAAGGACAGACTGGAAAGATAGAACAAAAGTATATATAGCAGAGAAAATAGAATGGAGGGAAATACAGAACTCATAATCATAACTATGAATGTGAATGGAATGAACTCTCCCAAAAAATGGAAGCAAATAGCAGAGTGGATTAAAAAACAGAATCCTACAATATGTTGTTTACAAGAAACACATTTGACACAGAGAGACACATACAGAGTAAAGGTGAAAGGCTGGAACAGAATTTATTATGCTTCAACTGAAGTTAAAAAAAAAAAAAAACTAGAGGTAACAATTCTGTTCTCAGAAAAAGCAAAAGTAAAAATAGATCTTATAAAAGAGATAAGGCAGGAAAGTACATCTTGATAAAAGATACAATAAACAATGAAGTAGTAACAATATTAAATGTATATGCACCAAATGCTAGAGCAAGCAAATTCCTTGAGAAGATTTTAAGTCGATATAATAGGAAGAAATAGACAGTAAAACTATACTAATGAGGCATCTCCATCTTCCTCTCTCAGAATCAGAAAAATCTAACCACAAAATAAAGAAGAAAAAAACTAGGGAGGTTAATAGAATCCTGAAAAACTAAGATATGATAGATTGTAGAGAAAACTGAATAGTGAAAGAAAGGAATACATCTTTTTCTTGGCAGTACATGGCACCCACACAAAAACTGACCATTTATTAGGGCATTAAAAACTTCACAATCAAATTCAGAGAGGCAGAAATAGTAATTGCTTCTTTTTCAGACCATAATGCAATTAAAAAATATATATTCAATAAAGGGGCAGAGAAAAGATAGACTAAAAATCAATTGGAAATTAAATAATCTAATTCTAAATAATGAGTGATTCAAATAACAAATCACAAAAACAACCCATAATTTCATCCAAGAGAATGACAACAATAAGATAATATACCAAAATCTATGAGATGCAGCCAAAGTAATTCTTAGGGAAATTTTTATATCTCTAAATAGCTGCATGAATAAAATAGAGAAAGAAGAGATCAATAAATTGGGCATGCAACTAAAAAAGCAAGAAAAAGAACAAATTAATTCCCCCCCAATTAAATATCAGATTAGAAATTCTGAAACTCAAAGGAAAGATTAAGAAAATTGAAACCAAGAAAACTATTGAATGAATTAATAAAACTAAGAGTTGGTTTTCTGAAAAAAACAACAACAACAACAACAACAACAAAAATAGATAAATCTTTGGTTAATTTGATTAGGAAAAGGAAAGGAAATAAAAACCACCAACATCAAAAATAAAACAAATGAACTACTACCAATGACACAGAAATTAAAGCAATAATTAGGAGCTATTTTGCACAATGTATGGCAGCAATCTAACAATTTAACCAAACTTGATAAATATTTACAAAAATATAGATTGTTCAAATTAACAGAAGAGGAAATAAATTACTTAAATAGTCCCATTTTAGAAAAAAGAAGTTGAAAAAGCCATTAATGAACTCCCTAAGAAAAAATCTCCAGGGCCAGATGTATTCACAAGTGAATTCTATAAACATTTAAAGAATAATTAATTCTAATACTATGTAAACTATTTGGAAAAATAGATAAAGAAGGAGTACTGCCAAATTCCTTCTATCACACATGATACCTAAACCAGGAAGAGCCAAAATAGAGAAAGAAAATTACAGAACAATCTCCCTAATGAATATTGATGCAAAAAATTTAAATAAAATATTAGCAAAGAAATTACAGCAACTTATCAGCAGGATAATACACTATGACCAAGTGAGATTTATGCTAGAACTGGTTCAATATTAGGAAAACTATTACCATAATTGACCATATCAATAACAAAACCAACAGAAATCATATGATAATCTAAATAGATGAGGGAAAAACTTTTGACAAAATACAACACCCATTCCTATTAAAAACACTAGAGAACATCGGGATAAAAGGAGCTTTCCTTTAAATAATAAGCAGTATCTATCTAAAATCAATAGCAAGCATTATTTGTAATGACGAGAAGTTGACCACACTCCCAATAAGATCAGGAGTAAAAAAAAGGATGCCAATTATCACCACCATTATTCAACATTATACTAGAAGTGTTGGCTTTAGCAATAAGAAAAGAAAAAGAAATGAAAGGAATTAGAATAGGCCACGAGGAAATAAAGTTATCATTCTTTGTAGATGATATGATTGTATACTTAGAGAATCCTAGAAAATCATCCAGAGTTGAAGGATATAAAATAAACCCATATAGATCATCAGAATTTCTATATATTACTGACAAAAACCATTAGTAAGAGATAGAAAGAGAAATTCTATTTAAAATTACTGTAAACAAAATAAAATACTTGAGTTTCTACTTGCCAAGACAAACCCAAGAACTATATGAAAACAATTGCAAAATACTTCTCACATAAATAAAGTTAGATCTAAACATTTGGAAACTATCAATTGCTCATAGGTAGACCAAGCAAATAAAAATGATAATTCTACCTAAACTGGTTTACTTGTTCTGTGCCATACCAATCAAACTGCCAAAAAAATTTATTTTATAGAACTAGGAAAAATAATAACAAAATTCATCTGAAAAGAACAAAAATTCAAGAATATCAAAGAAATTAATGGAAAAAAAAATACAAAAAATGGTGGCTTAGAAGTACCAAACCTAAAATTATATTATAAAGCAGTAGTTATCAAAACCATTTGGTACTGGCTAAGAAACAGAAAGGTGGATCAGTTGAATAGATTAGAAACACATGACATAATAATCAAGGCCTATAATAATCTAGTATTTGATAAAATCCCAAATTCCAGCTTCTGGAATAAGAACTCATCATTTGACAAAAATTGCTGGGAAAACTGAAAAATAATATGTCAGAAAGTCACACAGACCTACATCTCACACCCCATACCAAAATAAGGTCAAAATGGGTACATAATTTGGGCCCAAAGGATGATACCATAACCAAATTAGGAGAGCAAGGGATAATTTATTTATCAGATCTTTATAAAGGGGAGGAATTTATGACCAAAGAAGAACTAGAGAACATTATGAAAGGCAAAATGGACAGTTTTGATTATACTAAATTAAAAAGAATTTGCACAAACAAAACCAACAAAAAAAAAAGATTAAAAAGGAAGTACAACGCTCGGGAAAAATATTTACAGTCAGTCTTTCTGATAAAGGTTTCATTTTTAAAATATATAAAGAACTGTGTCAAATTTATAAAAATACAACTCATTCTTATACATGTGGGTTCTTTTCCCTCCTTTAAGATTTCCTTGGGATCCAGACCCAGGAATGACACTGATGGATCAAAGGGTATGCATAAGATATATAAACAGACAATTTTTCAGATCACATAATTAAAGACATCTGTATGTAGACTAGAACACAATCGAGCACACACTGGGCCAGAGTCATCCAGTAAGACTTTGTGGGTATTTAAGCAGTGTCATTGGTGACAGTTTCTGAACCTCTCAGCCCACAAATGGTGAGGGAATCAGACAACTGTTCAAAAGGAGATTACAAGAGGTTCCTTACGCTGGCTCCAGGAACAAGATTCTGTTGCATTGTCCACGTTTGAATCTGAATCACAGTCCTACATTTCAGCCAGAATAAAGAGGAACACTAGTATATCAGACCTTGTGACCTCAGGGGAGCTGGGACTCTGTTCACAGTTGCAGACAGAAAAGAGTGATTGTGGTCACTCAGAGACACAGAGAGTAGATTTTGGAAAGAAAACTTACAGGGCCCCTTCACTCTAGAACCACAATTTTAATTTTACATAGAATTATAAATCAAGGAATAGATTGGGAAAATCAGCATACAACAGGAAAAGACCCTGTTAATGGTAATAGGGAATAAGGAATTATGGTAATGGTAATAGGGAAGCACAAAACACAAACTCAAAGAAGATGACAGTCAAAACTCCTACACCCAAAGTCCTAAAGGAGAATATGAATTTGCCTATTCCCTATTACCATAATTTAAAGGCAAGAATGCCTTGAAAAGCAGAATTGACCAAATAAAAAAGATTTTTAAAAATTCGCTGAAGGGAAGAACTCTTTTTTTTTTTTTTAATAGCCTTTTATTTACATGTTATATGTATGGGTAACTTTACAGCATTGACAATTGCCAAACCTCTTGTTCCAATTTTTCCCCTCCTTCCCCCTTCCCCCATCATGGCAGGATGATCAGTAGATGGGAAGAACTCTTTTAGAAGCATAATTGACTAAATAGAAAAGGCTAAAAAAAATCTCACAAAAGAAAATAATTACTTAAAAATTAGATTTGAGCAAGTGGAAACAAATGACCATATGAGACATCAATAAACAACACAATATACAAAGAATGAAAAAGAAAGAAGATGTGAAATATCTCATTGTAAAAATACCTGACATGGAAAACAGATACAGAAGATATAATTAAAGAATTATTGGTTTACCTGAAAGGCATGATAAAAGAACCTAGATATTGTCTTTCAAGAAATCATCAAAGAAAACTTTCCTGATATCCTAGTATCAGAGAATAAAGATTCAAAGGATCATTTCTCAAAAGAGATTCCCAAATGAAAAATCTCAAGAATATTATAGCCAAATTTCAGACTTTCCAGGTCAAGGAAAAAATATTACAAAAAGCCAAAAAGAAAGAATTGAATACTGTGGGACCACAGTCAGAATAACACAAGCTTCAGCAGGTTTTTCATTATAGTATCAAATAGCTTGGAATATTGGGGTATGATATTCCAGAGGGCAAAGGAGTTAGGATTACAACTAAGAATCATCTACCAGCAAGACTGAATAAACTCCTTCAGGGGAAAAAACATAGTAAATGAAATAAAGGATTTTGAAGGATTCCTGGTGAAAAGGCCAAAACTGAATAGAAAAATTGACATTCAAATACAAAACTCAAAAGAAGCACAAAAAGGTAAACAGGAAAGAGAAAACATAAGGGATTCAAAAAGGTTAAACATGGAAAAATAATACTAGTAATTCCTAAAACTTTTCTCATTATTGGAGCAGTTTTAGAGAAGTATAGAGGGCACAAGTGTAAGTTGAATATTATAGGATAATATCTTTTAAAATGAAATAAAGGGGTGAGAAAAAGAAATGCACTGGGAAATGGGGAAAGGAAGAGGTAGAATGGAGTAAATTATCTGACATAAAAATGCACAATAAAGCTTTTACAGTGGAGAAGATGGTGAAAGTGGGAGGGAATAGAGTACATCAGCCTTACTCTCTTCAGAATTGATTCAGAGAAAGAATAACCTACATTCTAAGTTGCCTGTAGAAATCTATCTTTCTATACAGAAAAGTAGGAGGAACAAGGAATAAAGCAGAGAGGAGATTGGGATGGGACTGATAAACAGAATAAAGATTTGAAAGGTAAAGTCAGAAGTAAAATACCTTCGAGAATGGACAGAGTGAAAGGAGAGAGAGAAACAGGGGGGAAATAGAATGGAGGAAAATGTACGTAATCATTTCTCAAATACATAGGAAACAGAATCAATAGAAATAAGGGTGATTTCTTACTTGATGTATGGTCAAAGGATATGAACAAGCAGTTTTCAAACAAAGAATCAAAGCTATTTATTGTCATATAAAATTTTTGTTTAAAATCACTATTGATCAGAAAAATGAACATTAAAACAAGTCTGAGCTAGTTTTCTATAACTATCAGATTGGCCAATATGATAGAAAAGGAAAATAAGAAATGTTGGAGAGGATATAGGAAAATTAAAACACAAATTCACTGTTGGTGGCGTTATATACTGATTCAACCACTATATAGAACAGTCTGGAACTAAGCCCCCAAAATTATAAATCATGGATACCCTTTGGCCAAGCAATACCATTACTAAGTCTATATCCCAAGATTTTTTTTTTAATTAAAAAAGGAAAAGTAGTTCCAAAAGATTGGAAATTGAGAGGATGTCCATCCATTTTGAATGGCTGAACAAGTGGTTATATATGATTGTGATGTAATATTATTGTGATATAAGAAATGGCAAGCAGGATGCTCTCAGGAAAACCTGGAAAATTTTATATGATCTGATACAACATTAAATGAGCAGAAACAGAAGAATACTGTACACAGTAACAACAATATTGTATAATGATCAACTATGAATGACTCAGCTATTCTCAACAACACAATGATCCAAGAAACTTTTGAAGGACTTTAATGAAAAATGCTATCCATCTCCAGATAAAGAACTAATGGAATCTGAATACAGATTGCTGCCACACTTTTACTGTACTGTCTTTACTTTTCTTGGTTGTTTTTTCAATCAATTTTTTTTCTTATATAACATGACTAAGTAAAAATATATTTTGCATGTATGTACATATATAAACTATGCAAATTTATTTATCTTGTCATTGTGGGAGGGTATCAAGGTGGGAAGGATCAAATTTGGAACTCATTTTTTTTAATGATTATAAAAATTATTTTACATGTAATTGGAAAAAAATAAAATGTTGATTTAAAAAAAATAAGAAACAGTTCTTAGAAGAGCTTTCCCCATCCCCTACCAAAAAAGGAATTTCCAACTGAAACATGAAAAGGCATAAATACAGAAAAACATCTTGAGAGAAATGACACACACATTCCAAGTAATATCACAGATGATCTGACCTGCTGTATTTCAATACATTAACTAAGGTCTAAACATCTGAGAAAGTATAAAAAGAGTGGTTTTATTCTAGAGTTTGCTGTAGGTAATTAACAAAGTAAATCATGGTGAGGAAAGGCAGGGTTATGATGGAAAATACGACACAATGGATGTCGTATGACATGCATAAAGAGTATAAATTAAATCATCAGGAACATCTATGAGTAAGGAGCATTTAACAGGCCTGACAATGAGAAGTATATCAATGCTTGGTATATCCTTTAATTGCATCACCTTACATTTTACCAAAGAAGCAATCTCACACCAAAGATCAACCTAAGCATTGTGCTGAGTGTGGAGGAATACTTTGAAAATATCTTCTAAAAGTCCAGAAGGAAAGAAAGCAGTCTGAAATCACAAGAAGCATTAAAACTCCATTTTTAGGTGAGGTCCCAAGACAAAAGAAGAAAGTAAAAATTCCTTACACAGCATTAGGAAATCCATTTTTTTTAACATGGTAATGATGTTCACAATAGACTCTCCATGATTCTTCATCCAAGACTTAAAAACTGAATAACAAGAATCCAATTAAATCATTTTCAGGAAGCATGTAGTGATATAATAGTAAGGAGCGACTCTGAAATCAGAGCATCTCAGGTCAAGTCCCTATTCTGCCACTTGCTACCTAAGTGACCTTGGTTAAGTGACAGTTTTGAGCTCAATGGAGATAATAAATGGCTGTTCCCTGTAATCCTCAGCAAACTGTTGCTGGGCATAAAGACTGCTATTCAATTAATCCTTTAATTTAGCACCTCCAGGCTAAATAAACTTTATTTAGAAATTTATTTTTTATTTATTATTAATTTTTTTAAAAAACATCCCTTAGATAAAACGCCTCTTTTCCGCATTTGTGTGGCTTTATTCTGATGTCTGACAGGTCACAGTTCAAATAATCACCATAAATTAGTGAGGACCAGCCTAAACCTGACTGGAGATATTCACCATCAAGAAAGCTGCAAGATGATGAATATTTTAGTTACTCAGCAAAATCAGCTACTAAATTGTAGAGAGGCTTCACTGTATGTAGGGAACATTCACATTTGCAAAGTCACAGCTCCCCAATGCAAGTAATACTTCTTAGGGGGTTATGAGCTCCAAATGAAGAAAGGCCAGCATCTCTGAATGTTTACCATCCCTGCCTGCTTTAAGGCAGGGATGGTAAACATTCAGAGATGCTTTGCTTTGCAAAGGTGGAAGGTACCAGTTAGGCTGGTTTCAACCACAGCATTCCATCTCTTTGAAGCTCCATAGGAGATAAGAATTGGCTTCCTCCTCTGTTCACCAGGAAATCGATCTTTCCATGGACGTCTAATGTAGATTCAATTAAGCTGTTGACCTAAAACAACCGTAAGAAACTAAGTTTGTCAATGATACCAAACTTGAGAGGTATCTCTCTCCAGTGGGTTCTGACTTCTGCTGGTTTGTGAGATCTACACTGAGATTCACTTGGTTGGTTAGTTTTTTAACATGAATTCAGTGTATTTCTTAAATTAATGATTTAAAAAAAAAAAAAACAAGATAACTCAAACCCCCAGAAAGGAGGAATATGTCTGGTACAGTCTTTGCAGTAATAATTTGACTGTAAGTCCAATTTATGTGACTGAAGTTTCTCTTTAGAAACTCGAGAAGTGGCAAAAAATTATTAATCAATTTTTCATATTTAAAACTGAGAGCTGCATGTCTATGCATATTTCAGTATTTAATAGAATTATACTTGTATTTGTCCTCACAGAAATACTTATTTTTTTTGAGGGAGGGCAAGAGAATAACTTTTGACTTTATAGTTTAGAACTGGTTGCATATAGACAGCTGAACCAGCTCAATCATAAAACCATTTATTGCTAGTCTTTTTTCTCCCAGAACTTCAGGTGAGAATTGATTGGGTCAATTGAGATCAATTGAGAATTGATGAGTCTCAACAACTGAATAACTTAGGAAGATCACAGATGACTGATTAACATAGAGGAGTTTTGCACATAAATTTTGGAGGAAAACAGAAATGTTTAAAATTGGTGAGGTGGGTAATGCTTCTAATTTGAAACAATGCTAGAACCCTCATCACAGAAAACTCAATCCACATTAACCCCAAACCGGGTAGGCTGCTGCCATTTCAAAGACACAGTCAAAAGAAACAGACATTTCTCTATAGTCAAACCCAGACTCCTAAATCTGGCTGGAGTCATATAAAATTTTTGTTTTAAAATCACTATTGATCAGAAAAATGAACATTAAAACAAGTCTGAGCTAGTTTTCTATAACTATCAGATTGGCCAATATGATAGAAAAGGAAAATAAGAAATGTTGGAGGGGATATAGGAAAATTAAAACACATTCACTGTTGGTGGCGTTATATACTGATTCAACCACTATATAGAACAGTCTGGAACTAAGCCCCCAAAATTATAAATCATGGATACCCTTTGGCCAAGCAATACCATTACTAAGTCTATATCCCAAGATTTTTTTTTTAATTAAAAAAGGAAAAGTAGTTCCAAAAGATTGGAAATTGAGAGGATGTCCATCCATTTTGAATGGCTGAACAAGTGGTTATATATGATTGTGATGTAATATTATTGTGATATAAGAAATGACAAGCAGGATGCTCTCAGGAAAACCTGGAAAATTTTATATGATCTGATACAACATTAAATGAGCAGAAACAGAAGAATACTGTACACAGTAACAACAATATTGTATAATGATCAACTATGAATGACTCAGCTATTCTCAACAACACAATGACCCAAGAAACTTTTGAAGGACTTTAATGAAAAATGCTATCCATCTCCAGATAAAGAACTAATGGAATCTGAATACAGATTGCTGCACACTTTTACTGTACTGTCTTTACTTTTCTTGGTTGTTTTTTCAATCAATTTTTTTTCTTATATAACATGACTAAGTAAAAATATATTTTGCATGTATGTACATATATAAACCATGCAAATTTATTTATCTTGTCATTGTGGGAGGGTATCAAGGTGGGAAGGATCAAATTTGGAACTCATTTTTTTAATGATTATAAAAATTATTTTACATGTAATTGGAAAAAAATAAAATGTTGATTTTAAAAAAAATAAGAAACAGTTCTTAGAAGAGCTTTCCCCATTCCCTGCCAAAAAAGGAATTTCCAACTGAAACATGAAAAGGCATAAATACAGAAAAACATCTTGAGAAAAATGACACACACATTCCAAGTAATATCACAGATGATCTGACCTGCTGTATTTCAATACATTAACTAAGGTCTAAACATCTGAGAAAGTATAAAAAGAGTGGTTTTATTCTAGAGTTTGCTGTAGGTAATTAACAAAGTAAATCATGGTGAGGAAAGGCAGGGTTATGATGGAAAATACGACACAATGGATGTCGTATGACATGCATAAAGAGTATAAATTAAATCATCAGGAACATCTATGAGTAAGGAGCATTTAACGGGCCTGACAATGAGAAGTATATCAATGCTTGGTATATCCTTTAATTGCATCACCTTACATTTTACCAAAGAAGCAATCTCACACAAAGATCAACCTAAGCATTGTGCTGAGTGTGGAGGAATACTTTGAAAATATCTTCTAAAAGTCCAGAAGGAAAGAAAGCAGTCTGAAATCACAAGAAGCATTAAAACTCCATTTTTAGGTGAGTCCCAAGACAAAAGAAGAAAGTAAAAATTCCTTACACAGCATTAGGAAATCCATTTTTTTTAAACATGGTAATGATGTTCACAATAGACTCTCCATGATTCTTCATCCAAGACTTAAAAACTGAATAACAAGAATCCAATTAAATCATTTTCAGGAAGCATGTAGTGATATAATAGTAAGGAACGACTCTGAAATCAGAGCATCTCAGGTCAAGTCCCTATTCTGCCACTTGCTACCTAAGTGACCTTGGTTAAGTGACAGTTTTGAGCTCAATGGAGATAATAAATGGCTGTTCCCTGTAATCCTCAGCAAACTGTTGCTGGGCATAAAGACTGCTATTCAATTAATCCTTTAATTTAGCACCTCCAGGCTAAATAAACTTTATTTAGAAATTTATTTTTTATTTATTAATAATTTTAAAAAAAAACATCCCTTAGATAAAACGCCTCTTTTCCGCATTTGTGTGGCTTTATTCTGATGTCCGACAGGTCACAGTTGAAATAATCACCATAAATTACTGAGGACCAGCCTAAGCCTGACTGGAGATATTCACTATCAAGAAGGCTGCAAGATGATGAATATTTTAGCTACTCAGCAAAATCAGCTACTAAATTGTAGAGAGGCTTCACTGTATGTAGGGAACATTCACATTTGCAAAGTCACAGCTCCCCATTGCAAGTAATACTTCTTAGGGGGTTATGAGCTCCAAATGAAGAAAGGCCAGCATCTCTGAATGTTTACCATCCCTGCCTGCTTTGCAAAGGTGGAAGGTACAGTCAAGTTGGTTTCAACCACAGCATTCCATCCCTTTGAAGCTCCATAGGAGATAAGAATTGGCTTCCTCCATTGTTCACCAGGAAATCGATCTTTCCATGGACGTCTAATGTAGATTCAATTAAGCTGTTGACCTAAAACAACCGTAAGAAACTAAGTTTGTCAATGATACCAAACTTGAGAGGTATCTCTCTGCAGTGGGTTCTGACTTCTGCTGGTTTGTGAGATCTACACTGAGATTCACTTGGTTGGTTAGTTTTTTAACATGAATTCAGTGTATTTCTTAAATTAATGATTTAAAAAAAAAAAAAAAAACAAGATAACTCAAACCCCCAGAAAGGAGGAATGTCTGGTACAGTCTTTGCAGTAATAATTTGACTGTAAGTCCAATTTATGTGACTGAAGTTTCTCTTTTGAAACTCGATAAGTGGCAAAAAAATTATTAATCAATTTTCATATTTAAAACTGAGAGCTGCATGTCTGTGCATATTTCAGTATTTAATAGAATTATACTTGTATTTGTCCTCACAGAAATACTTATTTTTTTTGAGGAGGGGGGCAAGAGAATAACTTTTGACTTTATAGTTTAGAACTGGTTGCATATAGACAGCTGAACCAGCTCAATCATAAAACCATTTATTGCTAGTCTTTTTTCTCCCAGAACTTCAGGTGAGAATTGATTGGGTCAATTGAGATCAATTGAGAATTGATGAGTCTCAACAACTGAATAACTTAGGAAGATCACAGATGACTGATTAACATAGAGGAGTTTTTCACATAAATTTTGGAGGAAAACAGAAATGTTTAAAATTGGTGAGGTGGGTAATGCTTCTAATTTGAAACAATGCTAGAACCCTCATCACAGAAAACTCAATCCACATTAACCCCAAACCGGGTTGGCTGCTACCATTTCAAAGACACAGTCAAAAGAAACAGACATTTCTCTATAGTCAAACCCAGACTCCTAAATCTGGCTGGAGCCAGATTAAAGTGTAATTGGGAAATATTTAACAAAATCAATTTTAAAAGAATACAATATAGATAATGTTAATTTGTGGTTTTCTAAACTAATATGCAGGTTACAGGGATCCATTTGTATTTGATACCCCTGTCCTACAATATCTAAGATTTGAAAGTCAATGCAGAGTGGAAAGTCTTTTAATTTTTGAAGTATTAGTGCTCTTTTGTCCCCTATTTTATACCCTTTACTACCTCACATTACAGGATTCCGATTTCTCACCTGAAAAAAGACCTTTATACATATTTCTTTCCTTTTGTGTTTTGATAAGCACTAAGATGAAGCTGTTGAGGTTAGAAGAAAAACTCAGCTGGTTTGTTTATTGTTGTTGTTGTTTTGTTGATTTGGAAACACACTGACTTCAATACTTAATTAGGAATTTACTGTCTTGTATGCTTATTTTCAGTTTTCAATAAGACCAACTCTGTACAACTAAAGCTCTTAGAAAAAAATATTCTGATAAATTTTTTAAAAGAAAATCATTCACTCCTGAGTGACATATGAATAGTGATGTATTGAGTGAAATATGGGGTGAAAGGAAGAAGTGAAAAAAAAAACAATTAGAAGGCTATTGAGTTAGTCTCATGAGAGGTAAGATGAACCAGTCCTGTGGTGGTGGTTCTACGAGTGTAAAGGAGACATATAGGAGTGATGTTGTGAATGTTGGACGTTGAAAAGCCAAGACTTGATAATGGATTGGATATGTAAGTGTGAATTTTTATTTTTTATTTGCCTATCCAAGCATCTAGCATAATACTTTGCACATAATTATATCGACAATGCTATGCTTACAAAGACAAGAAAATATTTTCAAAAAAGGATTTAAAGAAAAGTATTTATGATTAATCTGCTATTAACCAGAAAAAGATTAACAATTTCCCAACCAGTTTTACTAATCAGGAGTACATTATGTCAAGGAAAAATATATCAAAAAAGTACTTAAATCTTTACTGCTTTCTCAAAATTATTTTCATAACTTTTAGAGAAAGAAAAATTAAAAGTATTAATTTTACCTCTACTTCTTTTTGAATATTGCACTGAATGGGGGTAACAATGGCTGGGTTGGAGGGCAGACATTCAGCATTCAACTCTTCTGCTGGAGATTTTAATCTATCAAAATTATGGGAGGTGATAACTACATTACACTCTGGCAAGAAAACCAAAGAAATAAATAAAACAATGTTATTGGAAAATTAAAAAAAATTGATTTTAAAAATCTTTTCAACTGTTCCTAATTTTACCAGTAATAATATACATATATTTCAGTAAATCTATATCCTAACGTGTTTGGCACTCCATCAAGAGAACAAGATAAAGAGGGGGGGGGAATGAAGAGAGAGAGAGGGAAGAGAGATGGGGAGGGGGGGGAGAGAAAGAAAGAGAGAGAGAGAGAGAGAGAGAGAGAGAGAGAGAGAGAGAGAGAGAGAGAGAGAGAGACCGACCTTCTAAAGTTTGCATTCTCATTCTAAGCAATACTTTTTGGTCTTTCCATAACCTTTCATAAAGAATCTACCCAGTGTCTGTTGGATGGCCTATGTAAATTCATAAAGGCAGGAAGGATCTGAGCATCTCTAATTTAGCAATGATAATGATCCTCCTCACCTCTCAAATCTAATATGTTTATGCAGAATAGATAATGCAAGTTGTAAATAACATCTCTTACATGGCTGGCCATGAAATACACATTTCTTCAGGTAATTGAAACGTATTGTCATGTGTTTCATTACCATATTGCTATATTCACAATAAAGCTTGTACATGTATTTGTATATTTTTATTATAACACAGGAGTCCTTAACCTTTTTCTTACAGATTCTCCTTTGGCAGTCTATTGAAGATTATCAAATCCTTCTCAGAATAACATTTTTTTAAAACCCAAAATAAATTTATAGTACCACAAAGGAAACTAATTATATTATTATGTAGTTACAAATACAGTTATTTAAAAGACAAGTTCATGAACATTCTAAAAATTCATAAACCCTTTGGGAACTGTTAGGCCCAGGATAAGAACTACAGGCATAAAGAAAATCTTTGTGAATGTATTCAGTGTGGTTTTGTGATAGTGTCTGTCATGTACTAGATGCTTAATAAATGTTTATTGATTGATTGATTTAAAATAAGAAAACAGTCCTTGATTTCACCTTGTAGTTTTCAATCCAAAAATACACTCTTTATCCTTTATGCAATATTTGTTAAACCATTGCTATTTATAAGGCAAAAGAGGCAATATGATACAGTGGATAAAGGATCAATTTTTGGAATGAGGAAGATTAGAATTGAGGTCCCTTCTCTGACACCTGCTAGCTATGTGACCATGGGCACCATTCAACTTCTCACTGCTACAAGAAACTTTCTTTTTTTTTAAATTTAAATAACTTTTTATTGACAACCCATGCCAGGGTAATTATTTACAGCATTATCCCTTGCACTCACTTCTGTTCCAATTTTTCCCCTCTCTCCCTCCACCACCTCCCCCAGATGGCAAGCAGTCTACAAGCAACTTTCTATGGCTCTTAGTTACAGAGGAATTTTAAGCCTTCATGGACAGAGAAAATTTTCACACCAGAATTTCCCAAACTGAAGAAATCACGGTCAGAGCAAACACACACACCACTACACAAAGAAAAATGAAAATCTAATTTCAAGGAACTTGTATCCTAAAAAGAAAGAATACAATCTTGTGTGTCTGTGACAAGTGCAAAGAAAAAAAATCAAGATAATGAGTTATAAGAAATATGAGGGTGGGATCCTTTTCAGGTGCTTGAGTAAAAAAGAAAAGGCTTCATGGAGAAGATGGGACTTAGACTGGACTTTAAAGAGAGGGATTTCAGCAGATGGAGTTGTAGAGAAAATGCATGTTCTGTCTGGGGGATGATCTGCATGAATGAGTAAAGAGAGAGGTCAGGACAAAGTCAAGAACAGTTTTCTAAGTTGGCTGGCACATAGAGTACCTAAAAGAGAATAGAGATAAATGAGCCTGGAAGGTCATTTGAAGACAGAATACAGAGGACCTTGAAGAGGGTTAAAAATTCTATTTTATTCTAAATGCCATGAAAAACCATTAAATTTTTTTTAGCAGGGAAGTGATAGACATAGAGACAAAACAGATGATTTTGGCAGCAATTTAAAAGAATGAAGTGACCAAAGGAAAGAATGGAGGCAGAGAACAGTTAAGAATCCAGAAAAAAATTATAAAACCTTGAATAAAGGTAGCAGGATAGTTAATAGAATTGAGGGAATAGGCATGAGAAATATTTCACAAGACGAGGGAGGCAGGGATAAGTAGTACTTAGCAATGAAACAGATATTTAGGTTAAAGAAGAGGGAGAAAATTATTACCTGAGATTTCCAACCTGAGTAACCAGGTGGATGATGGTACCACCAACAGAACTAGAAATACTGGAAGGGGGGCAGTTGGGAGATGAGGATGTGCCGAGTCTGAGGTACTAGTGGGACCTACCTGCAAAAAGACCCACTAGGTAAGTGGAAATGTAGACCAGGGATTCAAGGAAGAGAGAAGCATAAAGAGTTTGGAATCATCCATAAAGAAGGGATAATTGAACATAGCAGAGGGCTGTGGATCAAATCATAAAGGTGAAAAGAAGAAATAGAAGAGAACCTTAGAGGAGACCCATACTGTGGGACTAGGAGAAAGGAAATGAATCAGTAAAATATAGGAGTGTTTGGATAGCTTATTTATCTTTGAATATACTACAATTTTCACAGTCCAGATTCACTTATTTGACTGACTGAATGGAAATAATTAAAAGGTAATAATTAACATATAAATGTCCTGAAGTTCACACTTAACCTATTTTAACTCACTAGAAGCTCATAACATTGAGGTAACTATTATTGGTATTGTTATCCCCAATTAATAACTAAAGTGTTTTGAGATCTCTTTTTCTAAGGGTTCACAGCATATTTTTCCTAATTGAAATAACATTCTCATCTTTCATGATCACATTCTAAGTTCAGGTGACTGGGAATCCTGTTTCTTCATTTGTTAAGTGAAAGGATTATACTAGATGGTCTCCGAGATACCTTCCAGCTCCAATTGTATGAGCCTCTGATTCCTTAAGGTTAGAAAATATTTAAATATGTTGCTGTTCTATAAGTTGTATTGGATTTTTCATGTTCCCATTTTGGGGTTTCTTGGCAAAGATATTCCTTTTCCAGTTCATTTTATAGATGAGGAAACTGAGGCAAACAGGATTAAGTAATTTGCCAAGGATCATATAACTTGGGAGAGACAAATGTTACTTTTAATTTTGTCTTCCTGACTCTAGGAGCTCTATCCACTGTACGACCTAGCTGCCCTGATTTCTCTGGAGCTGGGAATTTTAAAAAATGGAAATAAAAGAATGAATACAATATCTGGCATCCTGAGGGAAGATATAGTACCAAGAAAGGGTGACAGCCTCATGCCATCCACTTCGATATATTTAGGAAATGGTTCTCTCACTTTTATTCTTTATGTCCTGACCCTCTCCCCATTTTCCTCTCAGTCTTCTCTGTCTCTTCTAAAGTGATAAGAAAATAATAATATAGGATAAAGTTTGCAAAGCATTTTTAAAAATACTCTGTCCCTTGATTTTTACAACAGATTTGACAGTTAGAAACTAAAAGAATTCTTTGCATGTTCCAGAGAAGAAATCTAAAGGTGAAGGAGGAACTTGTCCACAGTTACAGTAAAATGTGTGCAAGTCAATAGGAACTACAATCATCTAGTAACATTTTTATGAACAATTAATATAAGGTCCTCCCCCATTCCCAACCAACTGGTGACTTAATCATAAGTCAATGTATTGTGGTGTATTTCTATCTGAAAGAAGACCATATATATGAATGTTATGGAATATTATTGTTCTGTAAGGAATGACCAGCAGGATGAATACAGAGAGGACTGGCGAGACTTACATGAACTGATGCTAATTGAAATGAGCAGAACCAGGAGATCATTATATACCTCAACAACGATACTGTTTGAGGATGTATTCTAATGGAAGTGGATCTCTTCAATAAAGAGAGCTAAATCAGTTTCAATTGATCAAGGATGGACAGAAGCAGCTACACCCAAAGAAAGAACACTGGGAGATGAATATAAACTGCTTGCATTTTTGTTTTTCTTCCCGGGTTATTTATACCTTCTGAATTCAATTCTCCCTGTGCAACAAGAAAACTGTTCGATTCTGCACACATATATTGTATCTAGGATATACTGTAACCTATTCAACATGTAAAGGACTGCTTGCCATCTGGGGGAGGGGGTGGAGGGAGGGAGGGAAAAATCGGAACAGAAGTGAGTGCAAGGGATAATGCTATAAAAATTACCCTGGCATGTGTTCTATCAATAAAAAGCTATTAAATAAATAAATAAATAGATTCTGTCAATAAAAAGTTATTAAATAGATTCTGTCAATAAAAAGTTATTAAATAAATGAATGAATAAATGAATAGATAGATGGATGGATGGATGGATGAATGAATGAATGAATAAATAAATGAATAAATGAGTGAACAAATAAATAAATAAATAAGAAAGAAGACTATGACATTCAGGAATTGAATTTAAGTGAGGCAGGGTTTTGCAGTCATCAGCCTTACACTCTCCTCCAGAGCCATCTAGGTCTGGTGGTAAAATATGACTGGAGAGGTTCCCCAGATGCAGGGGGCTTGGCCTTTTTAAGGTAGGTCTCAGTTTGATTGAGGCAACACCCATTCGGTGATTAAAACTAAGTAAGAATCGAGGGGGAAATGACCTCTTTTACCTAGTTAAAAAATATATATCAATCTGATGAATTTGGCTCTTTTTCAACAAATGAGGTGATTCAAGGCAATTCCAATAGACGTATTGGAAAAAGCCATCCTCATCCAGAGAACTATGGAGACTGAATTTAGATCAAAGCATAGAATTTTGACCTTTTGTTGTTTGGCACTTTTTTCTCATTTTTTTCCCCTTTTGATCTGATTTTTCTTCCACAGCATCATAAATAATGGAAATGTTTAGAAGAATTTCACATATTTAACCAATATGAAATTGTTTCCCCTCTAGGGGAGAGGGGAGGGATGGAAGGAGGGAGAAAAATTTGGAACACAAGGTTTTGCAAAGGTGAAAGTTGAAAACGATCTTTGTGTGTATGGGGAAAATAAAAAGGTATCAAAAAGTCAGTGTGGGAGGTTAACACCCTCAGGGTTTTTGACCAAAACATAAATAATTATACTCACCTTTCTGAAGTGTTAAAGTAACAAGATATGATGAACACTGCAACAACACAGTAAAAGCTGAGGGTCTGAATCACTGTTGTAAATACTGTCCTTGGTTGAGAAACAGCTGAAGTTTTATCTAAAAGATTGCCTCCACCCTGCGTTTTATCTAAAGGGATGACTTTCACACTTTTTTAATTTGGTCAACTTCCTTTATTTCCGATTTTCCACAGAAAATGTTCTCATTCCAGGAACAAACTAGCCAGCTACTTGGCAACTATTCCCCAGACGCCTTCCCTTTCCTCCCTTGAATAAGGCTCCCTTTCTCTACCACTCGTTTCTTCTGAGGAAGTTGTTATGAATTTATCCTGAATTGTGGGCGGAATGCTGCCTTTTGGTCATGGATTAAAGGCTTGAAATGTTTAAAAAAAAAAAAAAAAAAAAAAAAAGTAAAACTTGTGATCTGGGAAGTGGATCTGCCCTCAGCAGTTTTCCCTGCTTTCACTCCGGCCTCCTATCTGGGATCCCCAGTCACTGGGTCCCTCACCAGTAGGCCTCTCCCAGAGGTCCCAGCACCGCAAATTCTCCCACACTGGCCAGCCACCGCCTTCTCCCGAGCGACCCCCCGGGGCCTGACCGTGTACACAGCTGCCCCCCGACCTGCCCCTACTTTCGGATTCTAGAGTTTCTGCTCCTCTTAAGGAAACTATTCCAGACCTTCCCATTGGCTCCCAGGTCCGTGCCCCAGCAGCCATTTTCCCTCTTCGAATGGCTTCCCCACACTCTGCTGCAAGTTCCCTCCATCCTCGCCTCCTAGTGTCGCTACAGCTCCTACGCTTCGGCTCCCATCCTTTCTCTCCTGTGCCCTCCTCCCCCGAAGTTACCCGGCTTTTACTCCTCTCTCCTCGAGTCTCTGGCTCAGCCCCGTTTACCCTCAAACACCCGCGCTTTCTCCCTACGGCTCCGCAAACTGCCCCCAGCGTCTGCCAGGGTCCTCCGCCCCTCCCCCGCACCCCGGGCCGGGCACACAGACACACCCAGGGGCAGCGGCTCGCTGGCTATAGCCTTGCCCGTGCCCGTGCGGCCGCCGGTGACGATAGCCACTTGGCTCGGCCACAGCCCCGCAGCCACGGTCCCCATGACCTGCTTTGTCTCTGACCCACGGAGCGATGGCTCCCAGACCCACGGAGAGACAGGCAGAGCAACCGACCCACGGCAAGCAGGCAGCCTGCTCGCCCTCCCGGGCGGGCTTTTTATCCTTAATTGGTTGGAGACACTGATAGCTTAGAGGTGGGCGGAAAACTTGGATGGGGCCAATTCCTCGCCTCCGCGCGGCCATCCCCTGAAACCCCACTTACTGTCCTCGCCCCCAAACCCAGCCTGCTTGTTCTCCCCACACTCGTGCTTTGCTTGCCCAGGCTTCATTACAGTTGTCTATTAACTACTGGGCAAAAGGTGAGGTCGTTTTCTCAGTCACCGAATCCCGTCCCGCCGTTAAGGTGCAGCTGCTTTTTTTTTTTTTTTTTTAAACTCTTATAAAAAGAGAAAAGAAGGAAGCAAAGAGGAAAGAAGGGATGGAGGAGAAGAAAAGGAAAGAAGGAAGGAAGGAAGGAAGGAAGGAAGGAAGGAAGGAAGGAAGGAAGGAAGGAAGGAAGGAAGGAAGGAAGGAAGGAAGGAAGGAAGGAAAGGGGAAGGAAGGAAGGAAGGAAAAGAAAGGAAGGAAAGGGGAAGGAAGGAAGGAAGAAAGGAGGGAGGAAAGAAAGGAGGGAAGGAAGGAAGGAGGGAAGGAAGAAAAGGAAAAGAGAGAGGGAACAGAGGAAGGGAAGGGAGAGAGGGAGAGAAC
Organism: Antechinus flavipes; assembly: GCF_016432865.1. NCBI lineage: Eukaryota > Metazoa > Chordata > Mammalia > Dasyuromorphia > Dasyuridae > Antechinus > Antechinus flavipes. The sequence goes on along the minus strand of NC_067400.1, from coordinate 67,370,654 downwards.
AAAGGGAAAGGGAGAAAAGGGAGGGGAGAGAGGGGAAGAAGGGAGGGAGGGAGAACTATGGAGACTGAATGTGTGTCAAAGCATAGTATTTTTATCTTTTTGTTTATTTTTTCTTTCTCATGTTTTTTCTGTTTTGTTCTGATTTTTCCTATACAACACGACAAATATGAAAATATGGTTAAAAGAATTGCACAAACAAGAGAACTGTTCGGTTCTGCACATATATATTGTATCTAGGATATACTGTGACATATTTAACATGTATAGGACTGCTTGCCATCTGGGGGAGGGGGTGGAGGGAGGGAGGGGAAAAATCGGAATCCTTTGAGTGCAAAGGATAATGCTGTAAAATTTACCCTGGCATGGGCTCTGTCAATAAAAAGTTATTAAAAAAAAAAAAAGAATTGCACATATTCAACCTTCATCAGATTGCTTGCTGTCTTGGCAATAGGAGAGATAAAGGAAAGAGGGAGAAAAATTGTTATGTTGAAATTTTTAAAAATTCAATTGTTCATGGATAGGCTGAGCTATTATAATAAAAATTTTAGATGATATTAAATGCTGGAGGGGATGCTCGAAAACTGGGACATTAATACATTGTGGGTAGAGTTGTGAAATGATCCAACTATTCTGAAGAGCAATTTGGAACTATGCCCAAATGACTATCAAACTGTGCATAATGGTCTTTGATAGAGCAGTGTCTCTGCTGGGCCTGTGTCCCAAAGAAATCATAAAAAAGGGAAAAGGGCCCACAATGCAAAAATATTTGTAGTAGTCCTTTTTGTAGTGGCAAAGAACTGGAAACTGAGTGGATGCCCATCAGTTGGAGAATGACTAAATAAGTTATGGGATATGAATGTTATGGAATATTATTGTTCTAAAGAAATGATCAGCAGGATGTAATGCTAAGTGAAGTGATTAGAATCAAGAGAATATTGTACACAGCTCCAACAAGATTGTGCGATGTTCAATTCTGATAGACATGGCTCTTCAACAGTGAGATATTTCAGACTGATTCCAATACACTTGTGATGCAGAACCATCTGTATTCAGAAAGAGGACTGTGAGGTCTGAATGTGGGTCACAACATAGTATTTTCACCTTTTTCAGTTGTTGATTGCTTACTTTTTGTTTTCTTTCTCATTTTTTTCTTCTTTTTGATCTGATTTTTCTTATGTAGCATAATAAATGTGGAAATATGTATAGAAGAATTGCACAAGTTTAACATATATTGGATTACTTGCTATTTAGGTAAGGCAGGGAAGAGGAAGAAAAAATCTGCAACATAAAATTTTGCAAGAGTGAATGTTGAAAATTATCTTTGCACATATTTTGAAAATAAAAGCTATTATTTAAAAAATAAATGACAATTTTATCCAAATTAATCTACCTATTCAGTGCCATGCCAATCAAACTGCTAAAAACAAAAAAAAAAACCTTTATAGAACTACAAAAAATAATGACAAAATTTATCTGGAAGAACAAAAGATCAAGATTATCAAAGGAATTAATGAAAAAAAAATTCAAAGGAAGCTTCCCTAGTCATGCCAGACCTTAAACTATATTATAAAGTAGTGGTTACCAAAATCATTTTGTACTGACTAAGAAAGAGAGTAGTAGATCAGACGAATAGGTTAGGTACACAAGACACAAAGTACACAAGTCACTGGCAATAGTAATCTAATGTTGGATAAATCCAAGTACTCGGGCTTCTGGAATAAGAGCTTACTATTTGACATCAATTGCTGGGGAATTTGGAAAATAGTTTGGCAGAAACCAGCCATTGACCAACATCTAATACATTATACTAAGATAAAGTTGAAATGGATTATGATTTAAACAAAGGGTGGTACAACAAGCAAATTAGTAATGCAAGAGATTATTTATTGGATCTGTGAAGAAGCAAGGGATTTATAGCCAAAGAAGAGCTAGAGAACATTATGAAATGCAAAATGGATAATTTTGATTGCATTAAGTTAAAACGGTTTTACACAAACAAAGCCAATGCATCCAAGATTAAGTATGGGGACTGAATGTAGATTGTGGTGTTCTTGTTCTTCTTTAAAATGTATAATATAAGATGAATGGTTCTTTCTGGGGAGGTTTTCTTGGAGGCAGCTTTAGTATCAGTTGAAAGTAATAATCACCTCAAAACACAGCCAGGTGATAAAAGTTCAGATCTTTTATTATCTCCAATATAGCCCGGTTAGCTTAGAGCCCTCCGAATGTCTCCAAATCCAAAGGTTTTGTCCTTCAGCCTCTGCTTTCTTCAGCCTTCAATCCAGCTCCAAGTTGAATCTGCCTTGCCTCCGAGAGAGGCCTTCTGGCTCTCAATCTCCCGAAGTGCTCTGTGTCTGCACCAGGGTGCTCCTCTCCAATCCAGCTGAACTCTCTTCTGCCACCAGCCAGCCAAGTGGAAAATATATATTCTCTCTTGCCTCGGAGAGAGGGCTTCTGGTGTAATTCCGCTGAAATCTCCCCGAGAGCCTCTGTCTGTTTCTTTTATACAAGAGGGAGGAATTGTGGGATGCGAGAGAGAGGGATTATGGATTTTCTCCCATAGTGATCTCTGGCCCTAAGAGCTTTAAGGGAGGTGTGAATTCACAAAGTTACAAAGTTTGCTTTGTGAGTCTCCCATACTTGGGAACTCCGATGAGTAAAGTGTAAACATAAGCATTGTACTAATTAGTTCTACTTAGTGCCTTGTTTCAGGTTCTGGCCCAAAATATCTTCTTGTAAGATCAGATCAATAATCTATCAACTCTAATGAGTTAGCAGTTTGTAAAGATTCCAACAGTAGATCAAAACAAATTTCACCTTTTTGTTTGTTTTTCTTTCTTGTGATTTTTTCCCATTCTGATTTTTCTTGTACAAGATGACAAATAAGAAAATATGTTTAAAAGGATTGCACATATTTAACTTATATCAGATTGTTTGCTGCCTTGAGGAAGGGGTAAGGGAGGAAACAAGAAAAATTTAGAACACAAAGTTTTGCAAAAATAAATGTTGAAAATTTTCTTTACATGTATTTGGAAAAAGAAAATACTATTGAGAAAAAAATAAAATAAAAATATTTTTAAAATAAAAAATTTTAAAATAATATTTTAAAGTCATTTTTAAAAAGAAGTGTCTTTTCAGATGATAACAAATATATTATAAAAATCATAAAAGTAAACCACCAAAACTTTTTCATCTTAATAGTATTTTATTTTTTTCACAATTACTGTAAAGATAGTTTTTAACATTCATCTTTGTGATATTTTGAGTTCTACATTAGTCATGTGTAAGAATACTCAGAACCAAAGGGAAAAACCATAAGAAAGGGAAAAAGGGGAGTAGGAAGAATAGTGTCTTTTGATCTGAATTTAGACTCCATAGTTCTCTCTGGATGTCATCAGCATTTTTGATTATGAGTCCCTTGGAATTTTTGTAGGTCTTTGCATTGCTGAGAAGATTTTGTCATTTTCTACCCCAAATCTATTGGAATTGTCTTGTATCATTGTATTGCTGAGAAGAGCTAAGCCTATCATAGTTGATTATCACACAGTCTTGCTGTTACTGTGTATAATGTTCTCTTGGTTCTGCTCACTTCACTCATGGCATACTTTTTATTACTAGAAAATCTCAAACTTGTATTTCTTTGGCTCCTAAGTTAATTCTAAAGATAATCTTAAAATCCTTTCCATAAAATCACAGAGAATTATGTGGAATGTGTCTTAGCCTGTTGCAGATCTCTAAATCCCTAGCTTGTGCCATATGATTCCCGAAATCCCTGGATACTTCTCAGACTTTGCCAACATGTTGGATTGTGGGCCTTAGAGTCCCAAAGTCTAAATGCAGCCATTGAAAAATTAGTATGTGAAGAATGGAAAAGCTTAGTTCTTGAACATATATATATACACACATATAAACATTCATATGTATATGTTTTATTAGGTCATTTTTTCAACTAAGTCTGACTCTTTGTGGTCCCATTTGGGGTGTTCTTGACAAAGATACTTAGCCAATTTCTTTTCCTGCACATTTTACATATGAGGAACTGAGGCAAACAGGGTTAAGTGATTTGCCACTTAGTGACACAGGTAGTAAGTGTCTAAGGTCAAATTTGAACTTAGGAAGATGGGTCTTTTTAATTCTAGGGCCAATATTCTATTCACTGTGCAACCTAAGTGTTCTATATGTATATGCATATACATATGTATGTAGAAGTATACATATATATACACACACAAAACACATACACACACACATGTTTGTACATCATTATTTACCCATTGTCTCCTTCATTAATCTATAGCTATCTTGAGGACAGGGAGTTCTTTATGCTTTATGATTTGTAATGGTTAGCACAGTGTCAGCACATAAAAAGATGCTTATGAAATGCTTGACTTGACTTCCAGGTTATGAATCCTAAACTGAATAAAAAATATATATAATGTAGCCTACTGTTTTCCTCAGGTTCCATTCACAACATTTAGCCAGGGGGCTTCCACTTAAACAATTTTGACATGGGAATTACTTGAGACAGTTTGGAAACTGTCCTCCTTGTTCAGGGGAAAGGGCAAAACAATTCCTATAATTTTAGTGGTTCCCCTTCAGGCACCCAGTGATCAGAAATTCCTTATGAAACTGGAAAACTTGTTCTTCATTTTCCATGACATTGCTGCTGCTTGCTTTTTCCCATCTGTCTCACAAATCCATGGTTTCCCCCCACAATAGAACAGATGCTTGCCCTGCCAATTGATTGTGGAGAATTCCACATTTAGAATCACAGACTCTTGAATGCTGACAGTAATGCAGAGGAGGCTTCCAGGCTATCTCCCTGTAGTCAAGCAAAATCACTACCCAAGCCAGAAGAGACTCTTGTTCCTCCTCTTAGATCTCCTCCACAGAAGATAGTGCTGCAGCTTCCCTCAGTTATCTCCCTTTAAGTCTAAGTACCCTCACAATCAAGAAAACTTTCTTTTATATGCAGCCAAAGGTCTTCTTGTTCTTCCCTCCTTAGATATAAAGAAAACTGGTTGGTTATCCTTTTTGATGGGAGCCCTTTTAAGCCTGGAAGGTTAGATCTGTTTTCTTCTTCTTGAGTATGAACCATAATTATTACCATTGGTTTTTAGAGAGATTTTAATTTTTGCAGAAGAACAAACTCTTAGACACTTTTGAGAACTTGAAGTGTTAACACAAGGAGAAGAACTATCATTTATGAATCCTAACCTGAATAAAAAATATATATAATGTAGCCTACTGTTTTCCTCAGGTTCCATTCACAACATTTGGCCAGGGGGCTTCCACTTAAACAATTTTGACATAGGAATTACTTGAGATCAACCTTTAACTGAGTATTTTCTTCATTAAATGAAAGAGTTGAGCTACGTGCTCTTTAAGGTCCCTTTCAGCCTCATATCTATGATCCTATGAATCTTTCCCATCTTTAAATAGGAAAATTATCTCCAGAGTGCAGAGAAAAGTGTTGAAAAGGGAGCTGTAGAGAACACCAGCTAAGTCTAAAACTAAGAAGAAAAGTCACTGAGGAAAATAAGGAAGTGTTTAAAGAATGAGGAATACATTCATTCAGAAGCAGTGAGAGACAGATTGAGGACAAAGATGGACATGGATTTATAGCAAGATTGCCAACCCAGGAATGGTGTAACTTCAAGAAGTGTGACTCTTTGTGTCAAAAAGGAATGTGTTATGGACACAAGGAAGAACTTCCAGGACCATAAGCTACGAGTTACCTTTTTGATTACCCATGTATCCTATATGTGTGCTTTACCATTATATACAAACATAGTACTCTATATTTAAGATGACTTTTCCCCACTGACCGATGGGTACATAGGGGAGAATGTGCCTCAGGATTTGCTGGACAACATATTATATCAATTATTCTTATCAGGCCACTTTAATAAACATTCTTTGCTAAAAATTAATTAAATCTGCTAGTTGATTGAAATGGTAAGCAAATGAGTAATGGTCATGAGCAACAACTAAAAAAATTCCCAACCCCTCAGGATTATCCCTGGATTCCTAAGGGGAGTATTAACCATCTAGCAAAACCCAGTCTAGCAAAACAAGTGGAAGTTCATAAAGTAACCCAGTTGGACACTGATTCAAAGGGTAATTTGGACCCTGTTTCAGTTCTCTAAGAGTTAGATCATTCACCCTCAGGCCTCTATTCCCTTACTGTCTCCTTTACTTCTTCATTGCTCCAGACATTGCTTAAATCATCATCCTATGATATTCTGTTCCTGCTTTTCTGAGACATCCGTGCTCCAGATTCTATCTCCAGCCCTCCAGAAAAAGTAAATAATGTTCTTATTGCTCAAATCCCTTGGTTTCCTATCATCATCAATAAATGTCTTGGTTTCTGTTATCTCCAGAGAACCCACTCTGACCTACCTGAAAATTTCTCTCTCTTATATTTGGGAAATGTTAAAAATCTGACCTAAGAAACTGTGACAATTTTCAGGATTTGATGTGGGAACCCCACCACCAGCAGATTGCTTTGGACAGGCAGGCCACTCTGGGAGGTTAAAAAAAAGTTACAGGGAAAGAAGGAGGGACAAAATTTGAAGTTAAAGAATTGCCTGTGGCTTAAAAAGAGCAGAAGCCAATGTGACCTCTATACTACTGGTTAGGAGTTGCCATCTCCATATGTATCCCATATGTTTCAGGCGTTGTTGACTTTGAAGAAATACTTTGTCCCTTTGGTTTTTTTATAATTCAGCAAGGACTCAAGGATGATTTTCTCAGGGAGTTCCAGAAAAGGATACACACATTGGAATCTGAAGTTGAGACTGTCCACCTACTCTAGCAGATTACATTGCCAGGATAGACAATTGCTACAAGAACTAGATAGTGACTCTGGTTTATTCACATATTAGGTCATATTGTTCAAATGGGAAGTCAGGCAAATAGCTTCAGGCTGAAATTTATGAAATAATACCACAAGGTTAATATATGTGTTAAAGACTGGTTTATATCCAGGAAAATTTCATGAACTGATACAGAGGAAAGTGATTTCACAATTTATATGATAAAAAATCATAAAAGCAAACAATTTTGACAGGCAAGAATTCTAATCAATGTAATAACCAGCTATGACTCCAAAGGACTGATCATTGATGAAGGATGTACCCCACCTCCTGAGAGAGTTAATGGATTAAAAAGTGCTTTCTTTTGAAGTGTTCATATTGTTGCAAGAGTTTTCCTTTTTTTTTTTTTTTTAATGGGGAAGGTAGTTGGGAATACAGAGTAGATGCAGAGTAGGGGAGATCTGTATAGGTAAAAGGATTTTTTCCCAGAGAGTTTCAGCTTAATATAAAAGAAAATTTTCAATTTGAGCTATCCAAAACCCAAAAAAGTTGGCTTAGAGTAAAGAGTTCACCATCACTGGTAGATTAAAAATGGTAAATGGATGGTTACTTGACAAGTAAATTATAAAGTAATATAATCTGGGTAGCAGGTAGAATAGATATGACCTGGGATACCATCTCATTCTATTATCAAATACTACATGTGACATATCAATCCCCTGTATACTAAGATCCAGAAATCGATTGTAACTTTCCCAGGATCATAGTGCTAAGTATCATATCTTGCATTAGGGCTTGACAAAACTAAGCCATCTATTTTTTTTTTCCCTTTCAGGTTGTCAATCCCATTATTCCCCTGAGCGATATATATGGTGTGTGTGTATGTTTTCTTTCAGGAAATGTCTGTTGTTAAGCACCACCCAGAGAGAAGCTGCAATGTGTGAATTGAGAACTCCTTTAGCACAAATAAGTCTCAAGAGTTATATTGGATCAAGAGTGTGACGGAGGAGCCCATTCCTATGGAGGAAAAGAGCTAGGGACTTCATCATAGCTCACTCAAGAAGGTAATAGCTTCTGCCCTGGCCCTTAATGAAAAAGCCAAAAGGACCCAAGGATGAAGGAAAAGAAGGAAATCTATTATTCTGGCCAGAATCTGTTATTGTCTATTGGTCAGAAAATGAGAAAGTAGGTAAGAAGCAGGGGGTATGTGAAGAACAACATTCCATAGAAAAGAAGGAGAATATATTTCTTGGCTATCCTGATTTTTCTGGTGCCACAAGATGACCATTTAATATATCAACCATTTTTACCTGATGGTTTATTTATTTTCTTCTTCTTCTTCTTTTTTTTTTTCCTGAAGCAATTGTGGTTAAGTGACTTTCCCAGGGTCACACAACTAGGAAGTGTTAAGTGTCTGAGGCCAGATTTGAACTTAGGTCTTCCTGACTTCAGAGCTGGTACTATCCACTACACCACCTAGCTGCCCCAGATGGTTTGTTTCTTTTAGAAGTATTAAGGAATTTATATTCTTTCTAAGTTTCCTTGGAACTATTTCTAGGTTTATCCATTGAGATATATATATGTATATATACACATGTGTGTGTTTTAAGTCTTTAAACTTTATTAATATGTGATTGGTTTTATATTTCATAATGAATTTCATAGATTTAGTTCAGATACACAAACCACAATTTAATAAATTTTAAACCCTAATTTTCTTCATAATGTTCAATATTTCCAAAGAAATTTTTTTCCCAGCATTTGATGCAGCCCAATTGTGTGATGAAATTAACTACAATAATTTTGAGTAATGGAGTGTATGTTGTGAACTTTCCATGGGCATGGAGTTTTTTATGTTGAAAACAGATGATAATGCTCCTAAAAATAGTTTCATTTCATAGCTTACGTGATTAAAAGCTTCTCATAGAACCACTGAGGAAGAGGGAGAGGAAGAGAGAAAGAATAAAGAGAGAGAGGGGGGGGGGACAGAGAAAGGAGGGAGAAAAGGAAGGAGGGAGAAAAAGAGGAAGAGAGAAAAAGAGAGGACAGACAAAAGGAGGGAGAGAGAAAGAGAGGGGAGGAAGGGAGAAAGAAAAAAAGAAAGAAAGAAGAAAGAAAGAAAGAAAGAAAGAAAGAAAGAAAGAAAGAAAGAAAGAAAGAAAGAAAGAAAGAAAGAAAGAAAAAGAAAGAAGGGTAATTTTGTGACTTCTCAATGTCGTAAGCGAATTACAGCATTCAAATGTGGAATTTAACCATTTCTGTTAATATGATTTTAAAAAGTGAAGAAAAGGATGGAGGAAGGTATAACTGAAGAGGTACCACTTAAATCATTGAATCACTGTGACCTGAGCACATTTCAATGTGCTATTCCTAATATCAGTCTAGCAACTTTTGTAGTTCTATATGTGAATCAAATTCTAGCCTTCAACATCAATACCATGAAACTATCCATGAAACAACTACTTAAGGCTCAGTGAGGCCTTATAGAGAAAGTCCTTTGTTAGCAAGAGCAAGGTGGACTGAAAGCTTTCACAAGATAAAGACTTCCAAACTTTTAATTTAAACATAAATTCAATGGAAAAGTTGTCCCTAAAAATATTCTCTTCATGGTACAGAAACAAATAATGTGGGCAGTGAGGGAGGGTAATATCTCTGAAAAAAAGGTGTTCTCAAACAAAAACTTCAAGAGAATTAGATAGTGGAACTGTAGCTCAAAAATTAGGTGAATCTTGTTCAGAATTTAAAAAAAAAAAAGGACCTGAGGAAGAAATTGAAAACAAAGTAGAGATAAGCAAAACTATGGATTTGAAGGAAGAAAGTTCTTTGGAAGAATAAAGTAGATACTCTACTTAAAATTGCCATAGACATTATTAAACACCTGAGAGTACATCTGTCAAAAAGAAACCCAAAAACAATATAAACAAAATTATAGGGTGAAAAACACTTAAAAAATTAAAACAGATTGAAATAATTAGAGAAACATTAATTTTCATGGGTAGGCAGGGTCAATATAATAAAAATGACTATCTAAACTAGTTTATATATTCAACTCTAACCCAATTAAATTGCCAAAAATAATTTTACTGAATTAGAAAGATAATAACACATTTCATTTGGAAAAATAAAAAGGCAAGAATATCAAAGGAACTAATGAAAAAAAATATGTAAAGGAAGAAGGTTTAATAATACCACAATTATAAAGCAGTAATTATCAAAACTATCTGGTACCAAAGTAGAAATAGAAAAGTAGATCGATGAAACAGAGTAGATATATAATTTATAGCAACAAATAAATGTAATAACCTTGTATTTCAGAAGTGCAAAGACTTTAGATTTAGGGATAAAAATTCACTATTTGGTAAAAATTGTTGGAAAAACTGGAAAGCAATATAGTAGAAACTGGGCATGATCAATATCTTATACCATTCATGAAGATAATGTCAAAATAGATATATGATCTAGATATAAAGAGAAATATTAGAAGAGCATGAAATATTTCTTATAAGACTTATGGATAGGCAAATAATTTGTGAATAAACAATAGAGAGAGCAAAGTTGGCAGTAAAATGGATACTTTGAATTATATTAAATTAAAAAGTTTTGTAAAATAAAATAAATGTAGTGAAGATCAGAAGGAAAGCAGAAAATTGAAAGAATTTTTTTCATAGTTTCTCAGGTAAAGCTCTCATATCTCAACTATATAAACAACTTTGTCAAAACTTTGTCAAGAATATGAGTCATTCCCCAATTGATAAATGATCAAACGGTATAAACAATTTTCTGAAAAAGAAATCAAAACAATTTATAGCAATGTAAAAAAACCCTCTAAATCATTATTGATTAGAGAGATGCAAATTAAAATAACCTTGGATAGATTTTACACTTACCAGATTGGCTAAAATGATTGAAGGAGGAAAAAAGCAAATCTTGGAAGGATTATTGAAAAACTGGAACATTGGTAGAATGATAAATTTATCCAGTAATTTTGGAGAGCAATCTGAAATTATGTCCAGAGTTATTAAGCCACCACGGTGCCTATTTTCTTTTTTTAAATTATTATTATTATTTTTTTTGGCAGAGGTAACTGGGATTAAGTGACTTGCCCAGGGTCACACAGCTAGGCTAGATTTGAACTCAGGTCCTCCTGACTTCAGAATTGGTGTTCTATCTACATTGCCACTAGCTGCCCCATATATGCCTATTTTCAAAGATGATTAGGGAAAAGGGAAACAATCCTCTATGTCTTTAAAATGTTTATAACATCTTTCTTTGTGTTGACAAAGAACTGGAAATTTCTGGAATGCCTTTCAATTGGGAAATGACTGAACAAATTATGGTATATTATTGTGTTGGAATATTACTGTGTTATGAAAAACAATGAACTTAATGACCTTAGAAGAACATGAAAAGACTTGCATGAGAATGTTTGTGGCAGCCCTGTTTGTAGTGGCCAGAAACTGGAAACTGAGTGGATGCCCATCAATGGGAGAATGGCTGGGAAAATTGTGGTATATGAATGTTATGGAATGTTATTGTTCTGTAAGAAATGACCAGCAGGAGGAATACAGAAAGGCCTGGAGGGACTTACATGAACTGATGCTGAGTGAAATGAGCAGGGCCAGGAGATCATTATATACTTCAGCAACAGGATTATATGATGATCAATTCTGATGGATGTGGCAATGAGATGAACCAAATCATTTCCAATGGAGCAGTAATGAACTGAACCAGCTATACCCAGCGAAAGAACTCTGGGAGATGACTAAGAACCATTACATAGAATTCCCAATCCCTCTATTTTTGTCTGCCTACATTTGTTATTTCCTTCACAGGCTAATTGTACACTACTTCAGAGTCTGATTCTTTTTGTACAGCAAAATAATGGTTTGGACATGTATACTTATATTGTATTTAATTTATACTTTAACTTATTTAAATGTATTGGTCAATCTGCCATCTAGGGGAGGAGGTGGGGGGAAGGAGGAGAAAAATTGGAACAAAAGGTTTGGCAATTGTCAATGCTGTAAAATTACCCATACATTTAACTTGTAAGTAAAAAGCTATTAAAAAAAAAAAAGACTTGCATGAAATAACAAAGAACAAAATGAACAGAACCAAAAGAAGACTGTATACAGTCTTTTTTTTTTTTTTTGCTATCCCAAGTCTTTATTAATTGAAACCTTACTGTAATGTTTTTCTCATGCACATAACCTTTCAAGTAAGAATCTCAAAATACTATTCTAACATTGCACAGATTAGGAAACAAGAATCACCAAAATGCTGTGCCACACCCCAAATCTCAATACAAGTGAGGGGTGAAATGATTCTTATGGGAGCACTCATACTATCTTAGCATACCACTGTTCTCTCAAATATTGAATTTTGTTTGCACACTATAACATACAAACACAAAATTGGACTCAACTTCTAAAATGTGCTTGTTTATTGTGTTAGTAAATCAAAGAACTTCTAAGCAATATGAAAAATGTGTTTAACTACATTGCTCCAGTTAACCTCTTCTCTTAAAAATGTATTAAATGAACCCCATTGTGATTTGTAAAGTTTTAGTGTAAAAATTAGCAATATTGAAATCCAGTTAAATTAACTTCTATCAGTAATCACTGACACAATTGTCCATACTGGCTAGTGTTTTCTCATAAGCTGTAATCCTAACCAGAAGAATCACTTTTCTTATGCCATAAAGATAAGTGGTCTTTGTAGGTGACAGTGATGCTATACCAAATGAGTCAGTTCTTACATCTGAAGAACTTAGTGACAATGCCAGGTGTGGAACTTTATTCTTCCAAGGAACTCTCTTTCTTCAAATCCACTATTTTGCTTATCTCTATTTTGCTTTCAATTTCTTCCTCAGGTCCTCTTTTCTTAGATTCTGACCAAGTTTCACCTAATTTCTGAGCTTCAATTCCACCATCTAATTCTTGTGAAGTTTTTGTTTCAGAACACTTTTTTTTTTTTCAGAGATATTACCCTCCCTTACTGCCCACTTTTTTGTCTCTGTACCATGAAGAGATTATTTTTAGAGGCAGCTTTTCCACTGAATTTATGTTCAAATTAAAAGTTTGGAAGTCTTTATCTTGTGAAAGCTTTCAGTCCTCCTTGTTCTTGCTAATAAAGGATTTTATAAGGCCTCACTGAACTTTAAATGCAAAAGTAGAACATAATATATGGTAACTGCAATTCAATAATCGAAGATAATTCCAAATGATGCATGATGAAAATACAAGGCAATTCCAAATGATTCATGATGACTGAAATATACATTTTCACTTCCCCCCTTTTCTTAGCAATATAGAAAGATGTTTACATGTATACAGCACATATGTAATGTATATCACATGTATACTGTGACTTGACATGTATAATGGGTATCATGTTGCTTAATTTTTGAAAAGGTGAGGGAGAATTTGCAATCAAATTTAAAGAAATTAATTGCTAAAAATAAATAATTTCTAAAAGTCATATAAATAAATAATTTATGCACAAATCAAGATGGACTACTTCCTATAGGGTGGTTATCAGGACTGGTTACATTATTTTACGATTTGGCTCATTCTGGCAAACTTCCTGAAATATTTAACTGGAACAAATACTAGAAGATAGTGTTAATGCATAAAAGCTGCACTATGACTTTGAGGAATAAGGATCACAGTAGATATGTCCTGAAGAAACTCCATACTTGCTTCTTCCACATCATAGATCATTCTTCATTAATATCTATGTTAGCTAGTAGTTAGAAACCATTGCTTCCTTTTCTAAGTACTTACAAATCATTTCTAATAATCCATTGTACAACTTTGTTGTTGAATTCATTGATCTGCCAGTTTCTAAAAATCACTTTTCCCCCTGAAAATGAGGATACCATTTGCTCATTTCACAGCATTTCATTATGTTTTGTCATTTTTTCACTCAAAAAACGCAAATAGTTTATTGATGCTTTTTCTTTCATACATCCTATCACTTCTGTAAGACTCTTCCTAACCCTTTACCTTGTACTCTCCTTTTAAAAACTTTCAGTTTTAGGGAAATAAACCAATATTTTTGCATATATGACAGAATAGGCCACATTTTTTAGCTATTGTATACCATCTCCCTGGTAAAACGGAACAAGCATGCTTCCTTCTCAGTCTGTGTAAATTTGAATTCACAGAATCATAGAAGCATAACATTTGAGATTTGAAAAGGTCTTCAGTGACCATATAGTAAAAATCATGCAAAAGAAGTAATATACCTGACAAGCAGTCAACTGTACTATGTGTGAAGTGTTCCAAGAAGGGGGTACCCACTGTCTCTTAAAGCAAGCCTGTCATCATTGTCTCATTATTGGTAACTGTTTTGGGTTTTTTGTTTTGTTTTGTTTTGTTTTGTTTTTGTTTTTTTAATGCAGCCCAAGATTTCATTAGCTTTTCTGGCTGCTACATTCCACTGCTGTCCAGTGGACTATTGAGATTGCAATCCACTAAAATCCTAGATTCTTTTCAGAGCAATTGCTATTTCTCTATATCTCTCCTATCCTATATTTATGAAGATGGCTTCTTTGTAATCAAATGCAAGAATTTATTTACACTTATTGCTATTGAATCATATCATAATCATTTCAGCCCAATGTTCTAAGCCTGCCAATATCCTTTTGGTTATCCAGAACAATATCAATCCTTCCTAGCTTTGTGGCATCTACATATTTGATGAGCATTCCATCTATGCTCCAATTATTGTTTCTCGTGCTACTTCCTTAGATTCATCGGTATCTCTAAAGACTACTTTTTGTTCAGTATTTCGTTCTTGCCCCCACCCCTATTCTTCCCATTGACTATGTAGCCAGAACTCAAAGTTAAATCTAACTGAGGAAGTCATAATCATATTATTTCTTTCTAGTGGCATCCAAGGCTAGGATGCTTGTTCATCATCAGCTTTCCCATATCCCTTAAGTCCCATGGCTCCAAGGAATGGACTTATTTGTCCACTTCAATTTGAGTTGCAGGGAGTGGAGTCTCCAGATTGTGGGACTGAAGCCAATGTGACCTTAGAAGCAGAGTTACAGGTTAGATGTTGCTGTCAAACTGAGGGAAGTCCTTAGAAACCAGAGTGTCTGGAATGAAGCCCTGGCTAGGGGGGGTGAGGGTGGAGGGGAGAATTCTGGAGCAGGAATGTGGTAGGCCTAAATTCTATATAGAAACTGAGTTAAACTGTGAACCTAACTCCCTTTAACTCCTCAGAACTGACTTCCCAGTTTACCGTTTACATTATTCAAGGTGGTTTAAATCAACTGTGGAGTCATAAATTATGTTCTCAGACTCTGGCTCCCACATTATAGCTAGAGTCTATTGTTAAATTTTCAGTGTCAGCATTTATACCTCAGAAATCACAGTTGCTTATGAACTGGGACTTCATTTATTGTTTTGCTGATTGTCTAGATTTATAAGAATATCAATAATTAGATTATACTTAAAAGTATATATGTATACTTTTATTTTTAAGTGGAGAGCCCAGTTGTTAAACCATCAGTATACTCCTGTGTTGTTTTATAAATATTGCTGGACCTCCAGAATGCTGTCAAAGACTGGAGGCCCAGCGATTGTACCAAACTGATAATAACTACCTTTTACATGTACTTTAAGCTTCACAGAGTCCTTTACATCCATTATCTCATCTCCTTTGAATCACATGGTTCCCTTGTGTATAGACTAGACTCATGTGTCACATAGGTATCTCTAGAATATGGCTCACTCATCTCCAGCAAAGATTGTAATTTCTGCCTTGGGGGAAGTAGAAGGGCTATGACTGAGCATCTGTTTCATTCTCATCTATTTCCTAAAGGGGTATCAGGCTAAACTTATATGTATATGGTCCCTTAAATACATATAGTTTTTTTTTGTTCAGTCACTGAGTCACATTTGATTCTTCATAACCTCATTGACCATAGCATGCCAGGCCTTTTTATCCTCCGTTATCCAAGATCTCTCCAAGCTCATGTTTGTTGCTTCCATGACATTATCTGTCCATTTTGCTTTCAATCTTTCCTTGTATCATGGTCTTTTCTAATGAACCTTCTTCTTATTGGGTGGCCAATGTATTTAAACTTCCACTTCAGTATTTATCCTTCCAATGAATAGTCTGAATTAATTTCTTCAAATATGGACTGATTTAATGCCCCTGTGCAAGGGACTCTCAAAAGTCTTCTCCATTACCACAATTCAAAATCATCAGCTTTTCCTTATGGTCCCACTCTCACAACCATACATTGCCCTAGCTTTGACTACATGGACCTTTGTTGGCAAGGTGATTTCTCTGGTTTGTTTTTGTTTTTTTAGCATGTTCAGATTTGCCATAGCTTTCCTTCCAAGGAGCAAGCATTTTTCCATTTCATGGGGACAGTCATTAGTCATCTTTCACCCATGAGATACATCATTCATTCTGAGTAACAGCTAATTTTTTATCCAGAGATCTGGATCTAAGGAAAAACAAGCACCTTAAGGGACAGTTCTATCTGAAGATGATCTTTAACCCAACTCTATTCAGACACAACAGTTTAATTTGTGTCTCTGCCTCTTTCTCAGGGGCAATGATTATTGACATGGAAATCGGGCAAAAAAAAGCTCGAACAGAATTTCATTGTATCTGTAATTGCCTATTATACAATTAAATGCAGTTATCCTACTGTCTATTTTCCAACCAAGGAACTTGTTTTGTCCAATTTGCCCCAGTTCCACTTCAGAAGTCATTCATAATCTGTCTCTTAACCATGTGGCTGACATGCTTAGCAGGCTAGAACTAGTCAGAGAAGGCTGAGCATGCTCTCTATCAGGAAGCAGTGTCCTTCCACTTCATATTGTGGTGTACTTTTGGAAACTCCATACTTACTATACCTCCTGACTATCCTCTTTCCTCCTCCCAGCAAAATATGTTTCTAATTAAACTTTTATTTCCAAAAGTAAAATTTAATTTCACTTAAATCAACCAATGAAAACACATGAATATATCAATTATCTGCCCAGAATTGGAATAGTTTCAGCAAGGGATATAACATAAATATGCAGAATTTGTGTGGGTACTCTGTCCTTTTTTGGTGAAATATATGCAATGCCCCCCAGTTAAAGGACAACCACTTTGTTGTGAGAAAACATGGCATGACTGGCATCAATAAACTAGTTATTTTTTAAAAGAGAGACTATAAATGTGAGGTAGTTCAAAATTAGAGTTTTAAAGAAAGCCTGATTTGATCCATTATACAACTAGGAAGGTCTTTTTAGGGCCATATGACAATCAATTCTCATTAACCATAATAATAGAAGCACAGTATCTGTGCTGATTGTATATCAGGCACTGAGCTGGTATAGTGTTATATCAGTTCAGTGCCCGATGTACAATGTATAGCAATGATGCTAGTCATTTGCCCATTCAAAAAAAAAAAAAAAAACTTTTTCTTGTCTCAAAAAAGGAGGGGAAAAGTTAGTAAAATAAACCAGTATCAACGACACCTGATACAAACATTCCACAACTGTAGTCTTTCATCTTTCTCCTGAGAAAAGGAGAGTAAGTTTTATCTTCCTTTCTTTGGAACTCAGTCTGGTCATTGTATTTGATATGAATTCCTTTTTTTCCCTTTTTTGTCATTCAGTCTTTTTTCTTCATTCCCTTCCACCCACCATAATTAACTATGTTCTTTTACAAAAGGCTGATCTTCCCAAGTTAATTTTTAAAGAATAATCAGTCTTTCCTGTTCCCCATATTCAGTGTGACAAGTTTATTTGTTTCTTTTGGGTTTTGGGAGGGAGGTAGTCATTATACTTTTAATTTTAAAAAAATCCAATAGTAGTTTATATTTCCAAATACATGTAAAGATAGTTTTAACATTTATTTTTTGTGAAACTTTGTGTTCCAAAAATGTTTTCCCTTTTTCCTTACTTCCCCTTTCCCCAAAAGAGTAAGCAATCTGATATAGGTTAAATATGTGTGATCCTTTTAAATATATTTCCATATTTATGATGTTATGCAAGAAAAAGCAGACCAAAATGGAAGGAAAAACATGAGAAAAAAAGAAAAAACCAAAAGTTACAGATATTATGTTCCAATTCATGTTCCATAATTCATTCTCTAGATATCACTGGTATTTTCCATCCCAAGTCTATTGGAATTGCCTCAAGTCCAAATTTTTAATTTAAAACTCTATGACAGAAGTATGGTGGAGGGAACTATCTGAACTGAGACAAAATCCATTCTGAACAGAATCCAGCAAATCTCTGGCAGCAGAAAAGGGCCCTGGTAGACTCTCAGGGTATTGTGCCATAGTAAACATGTGGTATTGATGCTACCTTTCATTTTTGAACTTCAACATTTAAAACTGAATCTAGTATTGATGAAAAGTCTGAATGTGAAAATTGTGTGCATTTTTATTCTTACAAGGGTACCAAATTCTGAAAAAACAAACAAAAACAAGGAAAAGCACCAGTGTGGTCATCATTACTTTTCAGAAATTCTTTCTAAAATTAAAATTTATAAACCCCCCAAATTTCCATTATAATCTAGTACTACTTCCTGCATATGGGATTCACTACCAGAACTAGGGCTGATATGCACTGAGGAGCTAGCTTTATTGTTTTGCTATCCCAAGTAGACCTATAGAAAAGAAAGCTAAGTAACTTTTTTTTAACGGCATTTTTGATCATTTAAAATATAATTTATTTTTTTTTTCCTGAAGCAATTGAGGTTAAGTCACTTTCCCAGGATCACACAACTAGGAAGTGTTAAATATCTGAGGTCACATTTGAACTCAGGTCCTCCTGACTTCAGGGCTGGTGCTCTATCCACTAGGCAACCTACCTGCCCCAAGGGCATATTTTTAAAACAAAAATCTTTAGATAAGAGAGAGAGAAAAGGTAAATCATTTATAGTGGAAGTGAATAACCTATACTATATTTAATTTGGATAATTAAGCCCTTAATGTCAGAAAGACAAATTAAAGTTCTCTATCAGATGCAAGACTGTACTTACTGTTCTATGCCAGAAAGAATTCTCCAAGGGTAGTTTGACTTAAATTTCCCAGAGGCTTTTGATTTTTTTTTCAGATAAATGGCTATTTGTGCTCCATGTTTTGCATGGCACTGTGTTCAGTAATCTAATAGGCACAATTACAATCTTCAGGGTATGTCCATTTTGAAGTAAATAATATATATGGGAACATGTTTCTCCTTAAGAGAACTATGCTACTAATTACACAAGGCTTATATACTTTGCACAAATTATATTCAATATCACTATTTAAAAAGTGCTTGCTCTGTTTCTCCAGTTTGTAATATGCAGCTTAAAGAAAAATCGACACTATTACCCTTTAGAAATAAACTTTCAAAGCTCTAAGATAGTAACTACATTTCAAGTTATTTGTTGTTGTTTCTGTGAAGTATAAGGGTCATTCTTTTCCTAATGGTTTGCTCCTCTCTCTTACCTCTCACCCCAATTCTGATAATGAATCTGGTGTTCTTTTCGTTCCCTTTCCCTACAGAGTCCTGAGTCACATAGTGTCCTGGGTTTGAAGAACATAACCAAATTAGGAATTGAGGCATGATTCAGGCTGCTGTCAGAAAGTTATTATCTTTTTCTCTACTCTAAATATTATTACTTAGGGTGGGGAAGAAAGACTGTTTTAGTACAATGTTTCATCACCTACTCATCCACCCCTTTCTTCTTCTATTTTTGCCATTATGGGGAAAGAAATAGGCCAGTGGGAGAGATCCTTGATAGTGAACTGCCAGAGATGTTATCAGACTCAAGCAGTTCAACAATCTGTAGGGTGAAAAGTCTTCTAGGCCAAATTTGCTAGAACCAACCATGGGACCTTCTCCATGTCCTGGGTAGCCAGCCACTATGCTCTTTAAGACCGTGAGAGTTAGGCTAAAGCACTATAGAGACCTATCTAAGATACCACAGTTTCTTAAATATTAACATTGCACAGGTGATGGATGACTTCTATTACTGAGAGGAGGAAAGTTTGTGGCTATGGCTGGGGAGGAGCAAGCATATACTGGATGAATGCAGTACTTCAGAGAGCAAGAACATTTTCAGAACTGTGTGGCTAGGGTGCTCAACTGTGGCTTAGAAAAGGAGAGGAAAGAAGTCCCTGAGATTGGACCCTTGGACAGAATTCAGAACATAACAATAATAAAACAAAATTAAAATTAAAATGAGTAATTCCAAATGGCTCTGAGCCTAAAAAGGGCTCTTGGAAAAACTGAAAAAGAAATTTTAAAAATCAAATGAGAGAGATTGAGAAAAAAATTAGGAAAAAATCCCAGAAAATTATGAAAATGCAGTTAATCAATTGGGGAAAAAAAGAGGTATGTGGCATGCATAATCTGTGGAAATGCCAAAAGTCAGACCAGCTGCCACTGAGAAGATACCATGAAACTTCCCTGCCATGGATAAACTTGTTATAATTATGATAATAATTGTATAGTGCTTTTCAATTAGCAAAGCACTTTATCAATATTATCTCATTTGATTCTCATAACAAGCATGGAATTTAA
The DNA here is from genome assembly GCF_016432865.1 of Antechinus flavipes. NCBI lineage: Eukaryota > Metazoa > Chordata > Mammalia > Dasyuromorphia > Dasyuridae > Antechinus > Antechinus flavipes. The sequence continues at coordinate 67,350,298 of NC_067400.1, read as the reverse complement.
GTATGATTACTATTCCCATTTTAATAATGGGAAAACTGAAGGAAATAATAGTTAAGACTCCTATATTCTCTTTGTACCATACAATGATTTCATTCAATGATTTCTACTCTTGTTCTTCAGAGTTACTCATTGCTTCCATGTTGCAGCCAGTTCACATTCTCAATGAACTTTAATTGCTCTGGATTGATAAAAATACTAGTTTAGGAAAGCAGTTCAGAATGTGAAAAACCCATAGTCAAAAGGAAATAAAGTGAAAGGCACATGAGCTAACCAAAGAGAGTCTAGCAGGGGTTGAGAGTGAAGAGATACTATTTAAAAGTCAGAAGCAGGGAGGGAGAAGGCTTTATCAAGTACGGAAAGAGTTAGGGAGGATTCTAGAGGAGAATAACTCCCCTGAACATTATATCTATATCAGCGAGTGCATGATTAGAATTCAGAAACAAGGATATGCTATTTCATGGTAATTGGAGTGCTTTTTATCACAAATGTTTGTATTGGACAAAGGTATTTCTAGTCTGTCTGCTTCAGGACCAGGGAAAGTCTCTTAACCACAAGGTCCTTGAAACTAAGATGTGTTCTTTTTTTGGGTCCAAATACAAGATAGCAGTCCATAAAATCATAGACTGGTATTAGTAAATAAAAGAACTTTCCATTTTCTTAAATTCCATACAGTCCACTCTCCTCTTATTCAACTCTGGGAACAACTTGCCCATTTGTATTATCTGTCCCAGTTCATACTGATATTAAGAGGTCTTTTTGAACTACACCCTTCTACATTTAAATAGTGCTTCCAGTTCATTAGAATCTACTCTTGCATTCTATTTGAATATCTTATGTTCCAAGCCTGTTTTGAGCTTTTATTTTTCACATTCTAATATTCTATCTTCTAAGAATGCTTTGCCGCCTAATATTCTATGTTCTAATAGTACTGAATCCAGCTCATTCTGCCCTTAAATCTTATGTTTTAAAATTCTATATTCTAGAATTCCTTATAAGTTGACATTCTGTAGTCTAACAATCTGAATTTTAAGGTCTTTCTAATTCTAACATTCTAATATTCTGTTTACTAAGGTCCTCCAAGCTGGAACATTTTCTATTCAAACATCCTATTTTCTAAAGCTGCTTCCTGTTTTTACATTCTAAAATTAAACCAATTGTGTTCTAAAGGTGCTTCCAATTCTAAGAGCACCTTTCCCATTCTATATTCCATTTTCTAAGATTGCTTCCAGCTCCTACATTCTAAATGCTCACAATTTGTGTCTTAAGGTTGTTTTTAGTTCTGATAGTTTAATATTTTCTTTGAAGGATGCTTTTGGTTTTTACACTCTATATTCTATCTATAGTCTCAAGTTCTATGGCCTATTTTCTCAGTCTGCTTCCAGCTCTTACATTCTATATTATAATCTTTGTTCCAAGGTCCCTTTTAGGTCTAATAGTCCGTTATTCTATTTTTAAAGCTGCCTCCATCTTGTATATTCTCACAATGTCTCTTCTAGCTCCTATAAATGAATCTTATTTTCCAAGTCTGCTATTGTTTAAAAGCTGTTTCTATCTTGTATATCCCCATAATGTATACTAAAGTATCTTCTAACTGCTATAAATGAATACTGTTTTCCAAGTCTTCATGCGGCTCTTACATTCTATAATAAAATAATGTTTCAACGTCCCTTTGGCTCCGACTTTTTTTTTTTTTTTAAAGCTGCCTCCATCTTGCACATTCTCACAATGTAGACGAGCTCCTCTAAATCTGCTTCCAAGTCGGCTTCCATTCTACACTCTACATAAAAGTCCGCGTCCCAAGGTCCCTTGTTATTTTCTAAGGCTGCTCCTAGTGCTTTCTGTAATCTTCTGAAAATAACTGTTGTGTCGGGGAAAGAAAGAATTAGAATTTAAAAGGAATCTACCAGAGAAGCAGTAGCAATGAATCTTTATTTTATTGACTGTGTTTTCCTGGTGCTTTTTGTTTAAAAAAAGAACTAGAAGAACGGAGTTACAACTAGTTCCACGGTCTAGTGTGGTGGGGAAAGGGAAATTGGGAGGATGCTCAAAGCCCAATGCGCATGCGCAAACGGTCTCGCGCGCCTCTTTTTTTTTTTTTCCTTTTCTTCGGCGCCGGCTTCTGGATCGGTTTCCGGTTCTCACTGGAACGCTGCGCCTGCGCCCTAAGTCTCCCTTCCTTTCTCGCCCCCATTTCTAGATCCGGGTACTCCTCCGGAACTGAAGTTGCTGTAGTTTCGGTTCCCGCTCGGAAGTCAGACAGGAGAGCCTCGCGCGGGGCGGCAAGATGGCGTGGTCAGGGAATAAGGTAGAGCGAGTTCAGGGAAGGGAGAGACCCCCTGGCCCCGACGCTTCCTTTGGGCTGCCGCCGACGCTAACAGGGGGAGGCCGGGAGGGTCAGGACGTTTCTGGTGCTGGAACTTCCCTTCAGTGACCTGGCTCCGGATGCGTCTGTTCAGCGACATCTCCGTCCCCCCCACCCCCACCTCCCCCCGAGCACTGTCCTAGGCGCTGGAGTGGGTGGGGGGGTGGGAAGAGAGGCTCGTAGGGGAATCCCTACCTTTCTAATGGGGTCGCACCAGAGCGAGTCTCCTGTCCTTTTTTGAATCTAGGATCCCTTCTCGCTCATTCATTGACTCAGCAAGCGTTTATAAAGAACCCGCTAAATGCTGTACCAGGCTCTGTAGGCAAAGAAAGACAAAAGAGGGTCCCTGCCCTCAGGGAGCTTACTCTCTGACCGGTAGACCAAACCCACTGTGCTAGTATGAGTTATAAAGGCCAAAGTGCAGACAATCCATCGAATGTGTTTAAATGCATAAAATGAAAACGAAACCCATTATGTTGAAGTGTATTATATGGAAATATATTGAAATGCATCCTATTGAAATAGAGTTGAAATGTGATAATACTAAAATGTATTGATATTGAAATATAACTGAAATATGTTGAAGTGTATTCTCCTGTAGTAGTATTATATTGAAATATAGCTATTGAAATTTATTCAATTGAAATACTATATTGACATATGACTTGAATTATTTTTAATATAACTTGAAATTCTATTGGAATATGGTTATATTGACATATAATTGAAATCTACGATTATATTGAAATGTAAATTATTAAAATAAAAAGATCGCAGACCTCTGCCTTAGAATCCCCAGAAGATGATCCCTTCCTGCTCTTAATTCACGGAGTTCACTGTCTGACGGTCTTGTGGGAAAACCTAGTGATTCTTCAGCCTGCAAGTGGAATGTGGCCAGGTTTTCTGATAGAGGAAGGTCCTGGGATGCTTAGCTTACATTATAGGAGATGGAAGCTGGAAGAGCAACACAACCCAACTAAATTAAAGTACAACCAAAAACCTCCCAGGACTTGGAGTTGAGAGATCTGGACTGGGTGTGAGGGGCGGGGGGTAGGGGGGTGGTAAGGGAATCCCTACCTTTCTAATGGGGTCGCACCAGAGCGGGTCTCCTATCGTTTTTTGAATCTAGGACCCCTTCTCGCTCATTCATTGACTGTGATTTTTGTCAAATTATTTCACCATAGTTTCCTCATCTGTAAAAATGAGGAGGTTACCCTAGGTCACAAGCTTCTAGTTTGAAATCTTGTGATTCCTATAGGTCTCCAGGACAGGAAATCGCAAAATTGTTCTTGACATCGGGAGAGTAGAAGTAAGGCTATGAGTAAGCTGCACAGAAATAGATTTTGACTTGAGATAAGGAAAAGCTTGCTAACAAAAATGAAATGGGATCCCTTAAGTGATAATGAGTTGCTGTCATTGAAGTAAAGCCTTCAAATGAAGAGAATATTGTGGAGGTGTTTTGCCTATGATTTGGTTTAGTTTCTGACATTCCTTGCAACTCTGAGTTTCACTGATTTTGCCCAATATTTTTTTCTTTAACTTTTTTGATTCCCAATTAGCTGTCTATCATTTCATGTGCTTTAAGTATATCTTAAATGTACCTAGTTATTTACATGTTTTCTACATTAGAATGTGAGCTTCTTGAGAGCAAAATCTTTTTACTTTTGCTTTGGTACAGAGCAAGCACTTTTAATAAAATGCTGGTTGATTAATGGTATTGGGTATTAGTGTCAGAAAGCCTATTACTCCATAGAAAAAGTTGGAATGGGAAAAAAATTACCTCAAAATCTACTTTTTAATTTTATTTTTTTTAAATAAGGAATATAAGACTGTGTCCACTAAATGCAGCATTTTCCTAAAGTGTATTTCTGACCATGTCACTCCTTTACTTAATAAACTCTAGTGGTTTCCTCTTAACTGTAGGATCATATATTTCATCTTTATCCTTTTTGATGTCTGTTTTTATGTAAGTTTTATAATGTACATAATTATTAGCACAGTAGTCTTTGTATACGTATAAAAGTGCATGCTCAAAATTTTTTTTGTTGATAGGAATGTTATTAAATATCTCTTCTGGCTCTTAAAATTTGTGGCTGTTTCTCAAAATAGATCTGTCAGGTAATAAGGATCCATTGTAGCAATGGAATTGGAGAATGGGGGATAGATGCTAGAGATAGGGATGTGAGTCAACAAGATTTATCAACTAATTGGAAATGAGTAGTGAGAGAGGGAGAAGAGTTGAGGATGAGGTTTAGAACTGGGAGGTTTGGAGAAATAGTAGGCAAGGGGAAAAAAATGTTTGCTTTAAGAAAATGATGTGCAGATGTCCAGTAAATTATGAAGAATTGGTACTCAAGTGCTTTTATTAAAGGCCTGGAAGTGTTGATTTGAAAATCATCTTTGTACAGACACAGTAATTAAACCCATGGAAATTCAGAGAGATTTTATAGATAGATATATCTCTATAGATAGATGAAGTGTATGTACTAACAGCTTGTTGTTTATAGATGGCTTCAAATAATAAAAATGTCATAGGTATGGAAATGGAGCATCTTTTAGCTATATGGATGTAAGATTACGATTAAAAACCACCTTTCTCTGAGCAGGGTAGCCATGGATTTAGAGTTTCAAGTTTATTTAAGGAGAGAAAATAAAGTTGACATTTATGAAATGTCAGGCCTGGGTAATTTTGATCACTTTAAAAATTGAGTTTAATTTCAAAATGTTAAAATTGCTAGAAAGATGGCAGGCAGATGGACACAAGCAAAAATCCTGCTGTTTTGAAGAAAGTAGATCTATTGATTAGCAGGTTTTTTTTTTTTAATATTGATGAAACTTCTGAAACAGACTACCTTTTAGAACTTATATTTCATTTACATTACAGACTTGATTGTGTTTGGAAGATATTTATGTAAATTGAAGTCTTGGGAGCAAATGAAGTCTAAAAGAAAGAGAATAAAGAGAAAAAACAAAACAGTATAGAGTAATCATACAGAGGGGTTGAAACATGAATGATGAATTAGCAAAGAAACTTCCAATATCTGTGTACCATTATAGTGTAGAAAAAGAGGCAGATCATTTCAGCCCTTAGAAATATCCATTTCATATCTTTAAAATGAGACAGTTCCTAGAATCATAGTTTAGAACTGTTAGGTTCTGTAGAAGTTACCTAATATATAATACCCTCATTTTTCGATGAAGATGAGTCCATGAAACTAAAGCCTTGACTCCAAATCCAATGCTTCTCAGCTGATTTAGATTCTGTGCTTTAACATTTTGTTATTACTGTGTTGTCCTCAGGAACTATACTATATAACCTAAAATAATCCCCTTTCTAACTAAATAGTTCATATATTTGATGACAATTGTTTTATTTTCCATTTCCTTATGTGACTAGATTTCTCTGCCATTTAGTTGGTCAGTGTTTTTTTTAAAAATTTAGCACCAAGAATTGATTAAATTCTTTAGATGTGATGTAATCTGAAGAAGGCAGAGTATAGAGATTACTACTTACCTTGATACTATGTGATCCTCCCCAGCTTTGTGTCACCTGCAGATATGATGTTTATCCATATGCTTATATGTATGTGTATGTATGTATCTATTAATCTAAAACAAATTTATTGGAAAGAATTAAAGGTAGGCCCCAGTGACAAAGCACTGGCAATAAAGTATAGTAATTCCAGACAGCTAAACTGGGGAAATGGAAAATAGTGAAACATTTCCTGTTTCCTGACTGAGAGATGATGAATTTAAAATGCAAAGTAAGACAAATTTTTTCACATATCTAATGTAGGAGTTGCCTGAATATATAGATATGTATTATGAGATACTTGGGTGTTGTATTTTTGTTTTACATTTGCTTAATGGAAATAAGTAGTGGAAAGAGGGAGGATAAATATATTTTTAAAAAATACTTGTTACTTGTAAAATAAAAGAAGAAAGAAAGCACTGAAAATGTGTTTTATTTGCAAAAATTTTGTAAGTTTGTAGATTCCATAAACTTGATAGTCCTTTTCAGATGGTAGGGAGAAATGGAAATAAAGATAAGTTTTTTTTTTTAATATATTTTTTGCTTCCCACAGCATATTTGAGTTCTGATTTTGCCATTATTAGCTCTTTCTCATCCATTTAATGTTTGATCCCTGTTTCTCTCTTGAAGAGAGATTGCAAAATAAGATGTCAGATGTATCTTCCTGGATGAGAAGTGCACTTTTGGGCACTAATTTTTTGAGTGGTAGGTATTTTGAAACTGAGTCTGAGAGGTGCTTGCTGTCTCCCTCAATGACCAAGGTTCTGGTCTTGCCATAGTCTATTCTAACAGGCATATTATTTCATGGGGGGACTGTGATGATGCTCTCCTTGAAAAGGTTAGAGCACTTTTGTTGCCTGTATGTTTCCTTAACTTTCTATGTTCTTGAGCCAGGGAGATTGTAGAGTCTGAGTTTGCTGGCAGAAGAAGTCCCTTATGCTATCAAGGAGATTCCAAGAGGCTATCTAGAAAAAAAAAAAAAACTAGTAGGAAAATAAAATACATTAGTAAAACTTTTTTTGAAAAATACTTATCATATACTTTTTTCTTGATCTCCTGGGCTAACAACTCTGAAAGAAAAAAAAAAATAGATTAGTCTGGCATGCTATGTTTTTGAAGTAACTTCTAGATATTCATTCTATTAATTGAACAGCAATTTCTAGAATTTTGATAGGATCAAAGTCAAACTCACTGGCTTGTAATTTCTAGATGAAACTTTTTTTTCCTCCCTCTTCCCCCACTTCCTAAGGTGCCCCAAAGGGTACTTTTTGCTCTTCTGTAGCCTTACAGAGAGGCAGCGTGGTATAGAAGCCTTAAGGCCAACTGGGTTCAAGTTCTGTCTTTTATACATACTTCTTTTGTGATCCTGAGTAAGTTACCTTCCAATGTACTAGGCAACTTTCTGAGACTAAGTTGAGTAGAAGCTGCTGACAAGAATTAGAAGTTGTTTTCTTAAATGGGAGCTCTCTGGGAGCTCTCTATGGGAGCTCATAAATCATAGGTACAGTTCCCATTATTATTCCTTTCAAAGCTATAGAATGGGTTACCTCACAGAAAACATAGAAGCATAAGAGGCAGTTTTGATTGTCAACCATTATTATTGTACCATCTATTCTGTCTAAAATTCCTATACTTTTGGTTCTTTTCTTTTCCTTAAAAAACCTTGTTATTAACATTACTAATAAGACATCTCATTTTGATCTTTTGTTTTCTTTCTTTCTTTCTTCTTCTTTTTTTTTTTTTTTTTTACAGGAAGTGGCCATGTCCTCTGTTACTTTCTGTGCATGTGTTTTAAAAAAAAATCTTAAGTTGATGCACTGTGCCTTTAAAAGTATTTCTTTTAAGAAAATCTTAATTTTTTGCTATTCTGCATTTGATGAATACTGACAGACATGAACATATCCACACATACAAAAAAAAAAAAAACCCAATACCACAAATCTTCATTATTTACAGTGTGTTTTGTTTGTTTATTTTACAAATATCTAATAGACCTCTATCCAAGATAGCTACCTTAACATGAGGCAGACTACTCTTCTCCGGTGTGAAACCCTGCTGTTTGTTCTAGGTTAAAAAATTACAAAGAAATCCCATGAAAAGTTACAAGAAGTGATTTCTTCTATTCTAAAACTGTACAAAAGGTCATCTAGAAGCCTGACAGTAATAGAAAGACCAATGCTATTGCAACTCCAGATGAGTCCAGCACATGTAAACTTGTAGGACTCTGTATAGTTGACATTAAGGACAGAGAACCCTGAGAAAGCCTCAGCATGAGATTCTTGGAATCCTCAGGGAGTTAGCAAAACATAGTAACTAATACAGTGGCACAGTGCTAAGACCAGCCCAACCTAGGTCTAACAGTTCATAGGTCTCTAATATTCTGAGGTGTCAAAGCAAGCCCCAAAGTTGTGTACTCTGAACCTTAGCAATTTGTGGGGGTGTCCTCGCCCTAGGAGTGGAGGTCAGCACAGGCACACAAGTGAGTCAGCTTGAGATCAAGTAGGTTCAACTCCACAAAAGGGGGAAAAATCTCTTCAGGACTTAGACCTGGCACAAATCCCTAATTGAACCAAAATGAGAGTAATGCGTAATCAAGGAAAACTAGAGATACCCTCAAAAAAAAAGGACAAAGTAACTGTAACAACTAGAAGCAGAAATGGGATTTCCAAAAGGTTTACATAAATACTTAGAAGCAAGAAATGACACACATACACAATCTCGAAGCAAAAAATCATATAAAAATAAATAGGTTAGAAAAACAAGCACCAAACTTATTAAGAGAGAACCTAAAACTAAATCAGACAGAAATCAACGACTCTGAGGCAGTAAGAAATATCAGAATAAAATCAACGGTTGAAAGGAAAAGATCAAGAAAATATCTGGTACCAGTAAGTGACTTAGAAAACATACTAAGGAGACAAAAGTTAAGAATTATTATTTTCCCTGAAAACTTTAACTTTTTAAAAAAGTCTGGATAATTATATTTCAGGAAACAAGTGAAGACTGCCCAGATCTCTCATGAAAAATATTTCAAAAGGAAAAATTTCAGAAATGTCATGGTCAAAATCCAGAGTTGCCACATCAAAGAAAAAATACTTCCTGCATCCGCAAAGAAGCAGTTCAAATACCAAGGAACCACATACAAAATTTGGCAGCTTCTATTATAAACATTATCTTCAAATACAATATTTCAAATGGCAAAAGATAGAGATTACAACCAAAAATAAGTTATCCTGAATGTTGAATGCAATCCTACAGGGAGAAAAAAAAAATAAGACCTTTAATAGAATAGAGGACTTTTAAAAGCATTTGTGATTAAAAGATCAGAGCTGAATAAGAACTTTTAATATAAATGAGAATTGAGAACTCTAAAAAGACAAATTTATTTTAGCATTTGGAGGATAGTATATGATGATGTAGTAACAATAAGGGGAGAGGAAACCTATATCTCTTCAGAATCTTGATATCTAGTGAGAGATTCAAATAAGAAAACATGGTTCTTAGGTGATAGATTACTTCTGTTCTAAGAGTCTGAAGAGTGGAAAGAAGAAATTGTGGTAATGTAGAAGAGGAAAAAAGGGTGAAATTTGCTGTTTCTCTAAATTGGAGTGTGTGAGAACAGTTATAGACATGCAGGAAGGAATATACTTGTCTCAATGAGAATGAACAAAAGAGAATTAAATGCATACATTGGTATAGAATTAGATATCATGTTCTCTACCCTTTCCTTTGCAACAATGGTATTTCCATTGTTGAAATTTTCAATTTCCAAATTTTGCTAAATTTGTAGAAGTTTATTTTCATAATGCTGACCAGTGGATGATGATTTGGGGGAGGGGGAGCACAGCAACTCAGCAACTCTTGTAACTACTAAGGTGTACAGGGTTTGTGATTTTTATTAGTGGAGGAATTACCATTGAGATCTTAGGTCTTCAAATTCTAAAGTTAGAAGTTTAAAAAAGATGACTTTTTAGATAGATTTCTGAACGGGTCAGGATTATTTTGGCTCCTCTATGATAAAGATACTAAGAGTTTGTGTCTTTATGTTCTTTGTGTTTACAAATGTCATTACAGCTTTTCCAAGTGAAATAAGTAATCAGATTTCTTCTAATAGGCTTAAGTGCATGCAGCTGGCCATTTTCTTTTTTTTCTTTTCTTTTTTTTTTTTTTTGGCTGAGGGTTAAGTGACTTGCCCAGAGTCCCACAGTTAGGAAATGTTAAGTGTCTGAGACCAAATTTGAACACAGGTCTTCCTAACTTCAGGGCTGGTCCTCTATTCACTGCACCACCCAGCTGCCCCTAGCTGGGCATTTTCTAATGCATTTTGAAATTTTCCCTTAGGCAGCTGTAGTGCTGTGCCTAGATGTGAGCTTTAACATGATGCACTCATTTCCTGGTGAGGAATCTTCATTTGAACAAGCTAAGAAGGTGATGACCATGTTTTTGCAGCGGCAGGTAACTAGCATTGTTTTATACACTGGGGCATCTGTTTAGAATACCAAGTAAACAGATAAAACTAGGAAACTTTGTTAAGGTATTAGTTATGGAGAAGGCTAAGTCCATTTTAACTTTCTTAAAGTGATTTCTAAATGAGTTATCTTGCATGAGCCTCATAATAGTTCTATGAGGTAGTAATCTTTTGAAATTCAAATAGAATAACTTTAGTAATTAAGTGGATGGGGGAAGTTTTTTGGTTCTGGTAATGTTTTTGTTTGTTTTATTTTCATATCACCTTTCAGTATTAGCTTATAGTGAGAAATAGAAGATTAGGGTAAAATGAAAACCATTCAGTGCTTTTTCTTAGATTTGTACTAATGTTTAGGTTGGAGCTGACAATAATTTAAACTCTCAGTGGAATAAAGATACCATTTAGCCTAATGCTCTGCAGCCAGCAGATGCCTTAGAGGTTTGAAGGGACAGGTTACTGATCCCTCTGACTTCAATCCTTTAAAGATTAGGTTTAATATGAATAAAAACTGTATTTTTAAAACCTTGTGCATAGCTTAGTGCCTTAATTTTTTTTTTCAGGTGTTTGCTGAGGCCAAAGATGAAGTTGCTTTAGTTCTTTTTGGTACGGACACCACTAAGAATGACCTTGCCACTGGGGATCAGTATCAGAATATCACTGTACACAGACACCTAATGCTACCTGATTTTGAATTGCTGGAAGACATTCAGAACTCAGTTCAGCCAGGCACCAGACAAGCTGACTGTATCCTTTTTTAACCCACAGCAGGACTTTGCTTTAATCTGCAGGCGTGGAAAGCTGGGCAGTGAGGTAGTGGCTCAGTGTGAAAGGGCTTTGGGTTTGAGAATAGTGCTAGGGGAGTTAGATTCTTTTTGTACAACAAAATAACTGTTTGGACATGTATACTTATTTTGTATTTAATTTATACTTTGACATATTTAACATGTATTGGTCAACCTGCCATCTAGGGGAGGAGGAAATTGCAACAAGAGGTTTGGCAATGTCAATGTTGTAAAATTACCCATGCATATAACTTGTAAATAAAAAGCTATGTGTGAGAGAGAGAGAGAGAGAGAGAGAGAGAGAGAGAGAGAGAGAGAGAGAGAATGAATGAATGAATGAATGAATAGTGCTAGAGATGACGAGAACCCAAAGGAAAGAGTTCATTTGGGAGTCATAGAAGGACCAGACACATTCCAGTATTGGATCACTGCATGCAACTCCTGGCACTTAGGAGCAAAAAGGGAAGGAACCCTACTGGTCCTCCAGGCCACCCTCTCTTTTTATAGTGGAGGAACTTTAAATGCCAGAATTGTCAAGTGTCTTGCAGAAGGGGGTTTGAACTCAGGTTCCCCAACTTCAAATATCTTTCCCTGATGCTGTGACGAACTCTAGTCTTTCTAGGTCTTAGTTCCCTCAAAACGATGACTTTTGAATTGGAAACTGAAGTTCTCCTCTGGTTCTGTGTATACAATTCTACATTGTAGTAATAATACATACTAATGGAGATAGGTTGTGAGGTTAGGAGATGGGAAGGGGCTGGGGGGGGGGGGGGGGAGGGAGAGAGAAGGAAGAACCAAGGCAGTAGAAGACCTAAGGAAGAGAAAAGGATCTTCTGTTAGATCTCTCTCAAGCCCTTATTCTAGTAAAGAGTAACTTTAATGTCCATATTTTATAGTTTTTCTGGATCATTGACTAGTCATGTTATAAAAACATGTTCTAGCACTACCAAAACCACAATTATATTTGTATTTTCTAAACTCTCAGCGAGAGGAATTGTCATATAATGGATAAAGAGCTGCTTCTCTGTGCTCTCATAATCATGCAGGCCTGAGTCCAAGTTCCACCTGTGGACATCACCCCCCCGACCCCACCTCCCTTTGCTTTTGACCCTGGGAAAGCCATGGAACTTTTCAGTGTCCCCCAGGAAATTTCTAAACTCGAAATCAGAAGGATTGTGGAAATTTCCTTCCTGGGAATATCTGACTGGCAGTGGAAGCCCAGGTCCAGAGCAGAGCACTCCAGAAGGCAGTACTGGCCACTAGGGGGAGATGTGGGGCCTCATGTTGCCTGCTCATGGGCTTCTGATACAGTGTTATCTACAGGACTCAGCTAAGAGAAGTTCTTTCATTTGGTCAGTGCCCATAGTTATCCACTTGGAGACTCAAGTATCTCGGATTAGCATCAGAATAACATAACACTGAGAAGTTTTCCTGTGATTTTTGAAAAAGAAATTTTATTATTGGACCTCAGCAGAAAGCCTATTAAATAGCAAGTGGGTCTAGTACAAAGCACAGCTGATACACAACTGATACAAGGAATGATCATCCAATCCCTTTCAAAACAGTACTCTTATCAGGTTTAAGCAGCCCCAGTATTGAGGATTTGTTGGCCCCTCCATATCCAGCCCTTTTTTAATAGACATTTTGTACATTCCCCCAATAGAAGGGGAGCTCCTTGAGGCATAATAGGGATTGTTTCCTTCCTGATTGTGCATCTCCTGCACTTGCCAGGCTCATAGGCACTTAGTAAATAGTTGTTCATTGGTTGATAATCATCTTCAAAAGGATAATCTTTACTTCCTAAAAAAGATTGGCAGCTAGGTAGTGTGTTAGATAGAATGCTGGACCTTGGTCAGAAAAGCCTGAGTTCAAATCCTGCTTTAGACACTTAGTAGCAGTATTACCCTGGGCAAATCACTTAATCCTATTGCCCTTAGTCTCCTCCTCTATAAAACAGGAATAAAAATAGCATGTACTTCCCAGGATTATGAGGTTCAAATGAGCTAATATTTTGTGAAGTGCTTAGCACAATGCCTGACCCATAGTAAGTGGTATATAAATGTTAGCTGTTAATAGTCTATCATCATCATCAAAATGCTAGTTTTGTTAACAACAGATTGTAAATGAATCATCTATAAATGTTTTTTTGGGGAAACCTTTTAGCCTCTATATACTCCTAAGTTTTAAGGGGATCTTTTTTTTAATGTCTTGGGGTGTGGCTTAGAAGTCCATGTGTACCTGCCATGTGTAGCCTTTTGGAGGGCATGCTTTTTAAATTTTGTATTTTTTGTTTTGAGAAGATTAATCTTCATATGGCTGCCTCTCTATTTTTTAACAACCACTTCTGAAACCTTTTCTAGTTGTTTCTCTATAGAAGTATGGTAAACCAGATTGTGTGTAGTCATTCCACTTTAGGTACACTGCAATTTTGGATAAAGACTTTTCTCTTATTGAATTGAGTCAGAAGTGTTATATGAATGAAGCTGCCAGCCCTAATTATAATAACAAGATTCACTTCAGAGCCAGAGGATCTGTAAATGGTCGCACTTCCAAAGTGGGTCATGAATAGTAAGATGTTGCAGTGGACAGTTCCTTAATAGCTTTGTGATACTGAGAAAGCTGTTCAGCCTTTCTCCTCATTTTGTGCATATCTAAAATGGGGATAATAAAAATACTACCTCACAGCAGTGTTGTGGGGTGGGATCAATTGATAAATCTAAAAAAAAACTTTTAAAACCTTAGAACATTATAAATGTAAGCTATAATTATATGACTCAGACTGGGAAATGATTGGGAAATAGTTGTATATTTTCATATTGAAGCAATTGCTTGGTAATGTCTCTTTCCTTAACTAAATTAGTCCTCGATGCTCTTGTTGTGTGCATGGATGTGATACAAAAAGAAACCATGTAAGTATTATAGCCAGGGAGAGTTGGGAAAACCATCTGCAAATATTTAAAGTCTCTTATAGCAGTGTGGCAGTTAGTTCTTTGTTAACCAAGTAGCCTGATTGGTTAGCTCCTAATTATGTTCACCAAAACTGCATTGATGCTTTCATTTCTAGATGTATTCAATGTTTAGTTTGTTAACTAAAGAAGAGTTAAGGAGAGTGTCCTTAGAACATGTAGCTTTTGTCTTAACTGCTGCCTTCTAGCTTAACACATGATTGTTACTAAGCTGTTGTAAATGATAACATTCAGGCACACTTGAGATGATGCTATTAATGTTGTGGAGGAAAGACACGATGTTTGAGACCAGGAGACCTGGGCTGTACAACTTAATCACTCTGGGCCTTGTTTTTTTCATCAGCCTTAATGAAGAGGTTGGAATCTCTTGATGATTTCAAGCTTTATGGCACATGTTCACTGTGGACAAATGAATTAATTTTTGCAATTCTAATTTGGAATAAGCCAAGTGCCAGAAGAGGTCTTACAAGAGACCATCTAGGCCTTCTTCCTTATTTCATGTAAGCACATCATGCAGAAACATTATCTGTCTTTAGAAATCTTTCTCAGGAATCTTCTCAAAGAAAATTTCCAAAAATGTTGAAGCCGTGGAAAAACAGATTTTAGGGGATTTTTTTTTTTAATGAGAAGCAAGTAAAGACAATATGGGGAAATAGTAGAGTAAAGCCAAGAAGCTGTTTCCCTTGAAAACCGTATAAAACCAAGCCTTGGAACAGAGTCTTAACAGAATAAAGCTTCTCTCCAGCTCAAGATAAACTGGAAAAACTTCAAGAATGGTCAGTCTCCCTGGAGTGAGAAGGGCGTTTAGCCCAGGTCAGACAGACTCTAGGAAAGTAGGTGAGAGGGTCTTAATCACAGCAAGTCAGTGACTCAGACCCTCAGTTCTGGCTCAGTAGAAGAGCATAGCAGTGGGGCAGCTCAGAAAGCAAACTCTGGGAAAACAGGCTGTTTCTTGGAAAGAGTAGAGAAAACTACCCTGCAAACACAAGGGGGTGTTGTGCTCATAGCCAAGGCTCAGAGCTGCACAGGAAGCTTGGGACAGCACTCCTTTACCCCAGAAGAGCTTAACCATAAAATTAAAAAAGTAAAAACAAAAGAGAGGAAATATCAAAAGAACAGCAAAGAAAATGAGCAAGAAACAGAAAAAGAACCTTGACCATAGAAAGCTACTATTGGTACTATACCAATTCAAATGAGGACAAAAAGAAGAAATCTCAAAGAGTGATATGAATTAGTCTGAAACCCAAAGAGGCTTCTTGGAAGTGCTAAAAGGATTTAAAAGACAAATAAGAGAGGTAGAACAAAAGATGATAAAAGAAATGAAAGATATGAATGACAGTTAACTTGGAAGGAAGGGGAAAAAAATTTGAAGAAAATAAACTCCTTAAAAAATAGTTGGCCAAATGCAAAAAAAAAAAAAAAAAAAAATCCACTGAAGAAAACGACTTCAAAGTAGAATTAACTAAATGGGAAAAAAGAATATGGGGTGGTTAAGGAGAGAGAGACATTTTGGGGAGAAAATGTAATATCTGTAATATTTTAACAATTTTAAAATTTTCATTCCTCACTTGTCCACATGATCTCTTGTTTCCACAAAAAGATTAAATGAAAGATTCTCTTTCCTACCTAGATACTGTGTAATTTTAGCTGGTATACCAGAAACAGGGTGGCAGATTCATCTATGACATATTCTTTTTTTCTTTTTAATTTTTTTTTTCTCCCTGAGGCAACTGGGGCTAAGTGACTTGCCCAGGGTTACACAGCTAGGAAGTGTTAAAAGTGTCTGAAGCCAGATTTGAACTCAGATCCTCCTGACTTCAGTGCTGGTGCTGAATCCACTATGCCACCTAGCTACCCCTCTGACACACATTCTTGGGGATGAATGGAAATTGGAAAGAAGCTGATGAAGGAGGAGGAAACCCAAGAGACCTCAGTTAGTCACAGTGACCATATTTCTCATTAAGTGGAAATCAGAATGATGTTTAAGGTATATAATCTCTTCTTAGACATTCAGGAACTTTCTCTAGGTTGTCAAAAATGATAATATCCTGAGGATTCACTTAAAAACTATTGTTAGATGCCTTTAAAAACCATTAGAACTATTAAAGCCATATTAATTTCATTTTGGTGTCTTAGTGATATGATATTCCTGATAACATAGATAATTTCCTAATACAATAATTTTCTCTCTTCTAGTGGAAAGAAGTTTGAGAGGAAACACATTGAAGTGTTCACTGATCTGAGTAGTCCTTTCAGCAAAGACCAACTGGACATTATCGTCAATAACTTGAAGCGGTCTGATATCTCCCTTCAGTTCTTGTAAGAGCATGGGTCTAACAAGTTAAAACCTGTCCTTCTAGAAGTCCCCTGATTTAGGAATATGATGGTAAATCCAAGGAATATGAAGCCTTCCCATAGTCTTTCATTCCAGTATATCCTTGGCTGCTTCTGTGTTAGGAGCAGCATATAGCTTAGTTACCAATTTTTTGAGAATAAGCCAAGAACAGAAGAGATCTTGCAAGAGACCACCTTCTGTCCATATTCCTTATTTCATGTAAGCATGTCATGCAGAAAGATTATCTACCTTTTAGAAACATTTCTTAAGAATCTTCTTGTGGAGAGAGAATTTCAAGAAATGTTGGAGCCATGGCAAAACAAGTTTTAGAGGATTTTTTTTCAATAACAAACAAGAAAGGAGAACATAGGATAGTTCTGGAAGGGAAATGTAATATTTTTAAAACTTTGTTTCCAGTTCTAAAATTAATTTATTAGTTTAGGAAAATAAAAAATGTGTTGTATGATTTGCTTTTATGAATATAGTTATATTGTCTGTCGTTTTAGAAAAATAAATGAAGACCTAGGAAGGGGAAAAAAATGCAAAAAAATTAAGGGGAAAAATGTTTTTCTTTTATCTCAATTTTGTTACACTTTATTTACCTTAAACTAGGCAATTGGGGTTATTGCTGTATGACAGGGTCATACAGCTAGTAAGTGTCAAGTTTCTGATGCTGGATTTGAATTCAGGTATTCCTGACTTATAGAACCAGTGCTCTATCAGTGTGCTATTGAACTGCTCCTTACCCCTCATTTTGAAGAGGCAGACAAATAATGAATGCCTCAAAGCAGCAGTCCTCAAAGTGTGATCTTTAGACCCCTGGAGATCCCTGAGACCTTTCATGGAGCCCAGGTGGCAAAAACTGTTTTCATGATATTAGCAAAATGTACTTGCCTATTAAAATATTTTTCCCTTTTCCAACTACATAGTTATATGAGGTTGGATTTTCTTCATATGCTTCAATCCAAACAATATATTGCAACAAATTGAATGCACAAGTAGCTACAAGAATCCATATCTTTTCTGCTAAGTCAGACATTAAAGAACTTTGCAAATTTGTGAAAAATAATTCTATTCTCATTAAATTTTTTTGTTTTTAGAAAATCAGTTGTTTTTTTTTTTTATAAAAATGTGTTGTTTATATTTACATGTAATGCATTTTTATTCTAAACTATTAATATTTAAAAGTTTTATCAATATAAATATAACTTGCTAAATATCAATAGCTAGCACCCACATAAAGAAAACCTCTTTGGGGTCTGCTATAATTTCTGAGAGTATTAAAAAAAAAAAGTCCTCAATAATTTTTAAGAGTGTAAAGGGGTCTTGAAACAAAATTTTGAGAATTGCCACCTTAGAAAAGCAGAAGTTTTCTCTCCCAGACATCAATAAAATCTTGGCTCACAATAATTATAATGACTAAAACTTATATAGTATAGTGCTTTGGCAAAGAACTTTTATAATACCTAATCCTTCTGTTAAATAACTTATTTGTGCTTGAACTATCTGGTGAAAAGAAGTCTAGGAGGTTGGGTTTGGGGAATTTATTGGAGAATCCTGCATTAGGATTAGGAGAATACTTCAGTAATGCAGTATTAGAGGAGAAGTACTCTCTATCTCTAATGATTTGGTAACCTCCTCAATGGGACCCTTTTGTAGTATAGTAGCTTTTTCAATGGGCTGCCCCATGTAGCTGAGGGCTTCTCCTCTACAGATTTCTTAAGACTAGTGAGGATAGTTGCTTCCTATAGATTTGTCAGATAATGGTTGGAAAAAACTTCAGGAATGTACTTCAGAGAAGTAAAGTGCTACTGAAATGACATTTTTCTTTTCATTGAATACAAATCTTAGCATTTCAAAGTTTCCACTTGGCTTCTCTTTCCTGTTGATGATTTGAATGTGCTTTTGTATGGTTTAAGGAGTCTGAACCTTCTATCAAAGGTGTCTTTAGTTTGAAAAAATATAATTCAAGCATTTATCAAGTGCTTGTCACTTGCATAATATATCTTAAGTGACAGAAAAGATTATTGTAGGTTTTAGTTTTGTTAGAGTGACAGTAAGAGTTTATACTTATTTAGAACTTCACAGTTTACGAAGCACTTTCCTCACAATAATTTTGTTTAGTATCACAGAATCTGAGAGTTGGAAGGCACATCAAAGGCCATCTTATCCAACCTGTTACTGATTAAAAATCTCTACATCATCTCTAGCAAATGGTTATATTTAGAAGTTTATTTTATTTTGTTTTAAAATTTTATTTAAATTATTTTTATTAAGATGAGTACAATCATTAATGGATATTTCCATATGCAAAGGACAGAAGAGGATTTTATGTAAAATTATGTATGTATCAAGTACAACTTATTTTTTTAAAGAACACATCACCTTGAAAATGGCAGTATCAGCATTGCCCTTCTGGTTTATGTCTCCAAACTTCTTTCTCTTCTAGATATTTTCACATGTTTTATTGATAATTATTTCTCTTTCTTCTCAAACTTGATTATGATTTTTGTGAAATGCAAAAATGAAAATTGCTGGAGAGGAAACATACTTGTTGGACTATTTTTCTGATCCTAGTTATTTGAGATGTTCGTTTTCATAATTCATTATCTTTCTTCTTTTACTAAAATGCATCTAATGTAAGAGAATAGAATTTGGAGATTTCTGATCTGAGACATCCCATTTATTGGTTTCTTCAGTTTGACTAAAACTAAGGAGAACATATACTAGATTTTGGATAGACTAACTCTGAGATGACTTTTTGATCCGTTTCAGCTGCTTCAGGAGAGATTCTTCCTTGTTTGGTATTGGGGGGAGGAGAGTTTATGACAGACCAGCTTCTCATTCACTCTGTTCTCTCCTTTTGATATTTCAAGTCTAAGCACAGTGTAACCTTTTGGGGGATATTTAATTTAATTTTGAAACAACAGAACTTCTCCAAAAATCCCCCTACAAACTCTATACAAAGTAAATTTCCTGAAAAAGAAAAGTAATTGATTAGTAACAGAAAAGAGGTCTGTGCCCTGTAGCTTTTGGCCTTTTTTTTTTTTTTTTTTTTTAAAGTAATATTAACCGTGATATTTGACTAGAGTTCTGTTGACTTCTATTTTTGTTTACATTGTTGTGGTCATAATTCTGTTTTTTTCTTGCATTAGTTTCCATCCACTCTTTAAGAGCTTATCTTCTAGTTAAAATGGCTTCTCATTCATGAGTAATAAGAATAGTGATGCATCCTTAAAAATACTCTGCTGGATATTGAGTTCCCTGGAGCTGAATAGAAAGGTTGATGGTACAGTGTATGAAAATTTCATTTGACTCATACATGAATACTAAAATTGCTATTCAAAAATAGAGTTATGCATCCTGTTGAAAGAAATGAGCCTTTTATTATGCACGACTTCTGTTTTTATTTAAACAATTGTTTTTTTTTTTAATTTTTATTTAATAATTACTTTATATTGACAGAATCCATGCCAGGGTAATTTTTTTACAACATTATCCCTTGCACTCATTTCTGTTCTGATTTTTCCCCTCCCTCCCTCAATCCCTTCCCCTAGATGGCAAGCAGTCCTATATATGTTAGATATGTTGCAGTATATCCTAGATACAATATATGTTTGCAGAACCGAACAGTTCTCTTGTTGCACAGGGAGAATTGGATTCAGAAGGTATAAATAACCCGGGAAGAAAAGCAAAAATGCAGATAGTTCACATTCGTTTCCCAGTGTTCTTTCTTTGGGTATAGCTGCTTCTGTCCGTCATTTATCAACTGAAACTCAGGTCTCTTTGTCAAAGAAATCCACTTCCATCAAAATATGTCCTCATACAATATCGTTGTTGAAGTGTATAATGATCTCCTAGTTCTGCTCATTTCACTTAGCATCAGTTCATGTAAGTCTCGCCAGTCCTCTCTGTATTCATCCTGCTGGTCATTTCTTACAGAGCAATAATATTCCATAACATTCATATACCACAATTTACCCAGCCATTCTCCAATTGATGGGCATCCATTCATTTTCCAGTTTCTAGCCACTACAAACAGGGCTGCTACAAACATTTTGGCACATACAGGTCCCTTTCCCTTCTTTAGTATTTCTTTGGGATATAAGTCCAATAGAAACACTGCTGGATCAAAGGGTATGCACAATTTGATAACTTTTTGGGCATAATTCCAGATTGCTCTCCAGAATGGTTGGATTCGTTCACAACTCCACCAACAATGCATCAGTGTCCCAGTTTTCCCGCATCCCCTCCAACATTCATCATTATTTTTTCCTGTCATCTTAGCCAATCTGACAGGTGTGTAATGGTATCTCAGAGTTGTCTTAATTTGCATTTCTCTGATCAATAGTGATTTGGAACACTCTTTCATATGAGTGGTAATAGTTTCAATTTCATCCTCTGAAAATTGTCTGTTCATATCCTTTGACCATTTATCAATTAGAGAATGGCTTGATTTCTTATAAATTTGAGTCAGTTCTCTATATATTTTGGAAATGAGGCCTTTATCAGAACCTTTAACTGTGAAGATGTTTTCCCAGTTTGTTGCTTCCCTTCTAATCTTGTTTGCATTAGTTTTGTTTGTACAAAGGCTTTTTAATTTGAAGTAATCAAAATTTTCTATTTTGTGATCAGTAATGGTCTCTAGTTCATCTTTGGTCACAAATTTCTTTCTCCTCCACAAGACTGAGAGATAAACTATCCTGTGTTCCTCTAATTTATAATCTCATTCTTTATGCCTAGGTCATGGACCCATTTTGATCTTATCTTGGTATATGGTGTTAAGTGTGGGTCCATGCCTAATTTCTGCCATACTAATTTCCAATTATCCCAGCAGTTTTTATCAAATAATGAATTCTTATCCCAGAAGTTAGATTCTTTGGGTTTGTCAAACACTAGATTGCTATAGTTGACTATTCTGTCTTGTGAACCTAACCTTTTCCACTGATCCACTAATCTATTTCTTAGCCAATACCAAATGGTTTTGGTGACTGCTGCTTTATAATATAATTTTAGATCAGGTACAGCTAGGCCACTTTCATTTGATTTTTTTTTCATTAATTCCCTTGAGAGTCTCTACTTTTTATTGTTCCATATGAATTTTATTGTTATTTTTTCTAGATCATTAAAATATTTTCTTGGAAGTCTGATTGGTATAGCACTAAATAAATAGATTAGGGAGTATTGTCATCTTTATTATGTTCGCTCGGCCGATCCAAGAGCACTTAATATTTTTCCAATTATTTAAGTCTGACTTTATTTGTGTGAAGACTTTTTTATAATTTTGCTCATATAATTCCTGACTTTCCTTTGGTAGATAGATTCCCAAATACTTTATGGTATCAACAGTTATTCTGAATGGAATTTCTCTTTGTATGACTTAACAATTGTTAATAATGTTCTTTGTCTTAAGTCTTCCTTTTCCAGTTGATGGAGAAGATGGGTCTGGGGATACAGATGACAGCAGCTTTCATTCTGAGAGACACAAACCATCTCTTCCACCAAAAGGACTCACTGAGCAACAGAAAGAAGGTGTTTGTGTGGTGAAGAATATAATGATGTTACTGGAAGGAGAAGATGGTCTAAATGAAATTTACTCCTTCAGGTAAGGGAACAGGACCTTGATGGCAAGTACCTAAGATCTGGATTTGTCTCCATGACTTGACGCTTGTTGTTGGACTTATTGGATCTTTTCTTTTGCCTTTATTTGAGCCAGAAGTGTTATTCCCAATTTTTTTTTGAGATACTATATGCTTTTAAATTCATGGGAATATTTTTAATGACTAAAATAGATCCTCTGTTTCCAGATGACTCTCTGTTTTAGTGGAGTTTGGAGATATGTGGATATTATAATTTTAATTAATCAGATCATGAGACACAAAGGTATTGTCTCCCTCTCCTTATTTACCTTTAGTGCTTGTCTTAGTCCCTTCTCTTTGATGTGCTCACCTAAAATGATCATGAATATGGAAAGTAGTACCAAATATTAGAACCTATATGCTTTTCTGATATAATCCTCATGTATTAAATGGTAAGTCCCATTCTGTCCATTGGTTAGTGATTTGAATATTTGTTGACTGCATAATAGTGTTTTTAAAAATTTTTATAGTTTGTAAACTTCTTTGGGCAGGTAAAAAATTTGGTACATCCACCTGTAATTCTTTTTTTCCTCCCATAATTGCAAAGAAACATAACTAATAGTAAGTGTAATCCTGTTTTTGCTGAAAAAACATTTCATTGCCTAGTGAAATAGCATAAGAAAATTTCTAAATAGTATCTTTCGATGAACTAGAATCAATTAAATAGTTCCTAAGTGATAAAATTCTAACTGATCATTTTACTTCAAGTTAATAAATTAATAACAGATTGGAAAATTTTGATATAGTTAGTGTGGACAGATAACAATGCATGCCCACATTCTTTAAAAAACAAAACAAAACAATATTGCTTTTTCAAGAAACTTGATATTTTGATTCTGATGATGAGATTACAGATTTTGACTAGAATGTTATATCTATGATGCCTCAAAACACTACCCTAAAGCTCTTGGTTTAACAATGAAGGTTGTAGAAAGATTCATTGAGGGATATTCTCAAGATCTTCTTTCCATATACAATCTGTTTGCTCTAAATCTTTTCAAAAGACAAATTATCACTTTTTGATTAGTGATTTTATAAGTTTGGATTTTTATGACTCAGCTCATATGTCTGTAGTTACCCTAATGACTATAAATTAGCAAAAAAAAAAAAAAAATCCCTTAAAACCTTTCACGTAAACAAGTTTCTTTTACACCACTCACAGAGAGAAGTTACCTATTTTTTTCTGTATTCTAACAATTAGAGAGAATGTTTTGGTTCTGAGTGGATTATGTTAGCTTGATTGATTAATCAGTGCTTGGGTTGAAATTGATCAGAAGGTACTGGAAGTGACTTCGAGAAATACTTAAGGATACACAGAATTGGGTAGAAAGCCACAGCCCGGGGCCATTTTCACTGACCTGTATTGGGGCCCCTTAGTGCAGTCAGCCTTGAGCTTTAGCTTCCTATTCTTTGAGGTGTGTTTTGACTCCTTAGTGATATAAGATGTATGGTGGCAGTAAGGAACGACATTGCCCCAATTATAAGTTTATATTAAGTCATATGGTGCTAACCTTCAGGGAGAAGAAGGTGACTTTATATCTCAGATGAAAGTCAGGTTGAGAAAATATTGGCAGTGCCCTTATGACATTTCTTGGGACAGTCTTATGCAAGTCCCCCTAAGGGGATGCAGAGAGGGTAAAGAGAGGCTTTTGATGAGGGATGGGACTTCTCTCTAGTCTTCAGAAACTCAGGATGAGTAGTTTATGCTACAGGGGAGATTCTGGACTTAAACCCTTCTGTGCTAATCCACTGACTGTTAATCCATACTCTCTTCCCTCCCTCTTTTGGCCCCACCAGTCAGGAGTTTGGGCTAATGTCAATTTAAAAAATATTTGCAAGAGTTTTAATTGTAGTGTCACCTTGGAGTTTCAGATTTGCTATGGCATAGACATGAGGATCCTCAAGGTTCTTGATCTTAGAGACAGCGCCAAGAAATAGCCCTGTTGTGCCTCTACTAGAATCTCATTCTCTCAAAAAGTCTTAAACTTTTTGCACTTGCAATCCCTTTTCACAAATGAAATTTTTACATGATCCCGGGTGTGTGGATATATAAAATAGGTATACAAATCAAACATTTACCAGTAAAATCATAATTTCACCATCCCCATATTCATATTACATATTCCTGAATCACAGTTTAAGAAGCTTTGATTTATAGAACTAAGAAGCTGCTATCCTGGTGCCAGCCATTTGCTTATTTGTTGTTCATTCCCTTTCCAGATAAATATCTTAAATCATTTCACCTCTTTGGAGATCAGTTTTCAGTTTTTAACACTATGTGTATTTAGCCACTTATTCCCTATTTCCTAGTCTCATTTCTTAATGAGAGAGCATCCTGGATAGAGACTCTGTTACTGGTTCTCCTGTGTCTCATGAACTTACAGGCAACTCCTTCCTTTTGGTGGTGGTGGGGAAATCAAATAGCCTCTAGCTTTTGTTTTTCCATGGTTTAGTAAAGAATTTGTTAACTCTTGCCTAACAGGATTATAAATATTCTTGTTTTATTCTACAAGGCTACATATGTAGTTGGCTCTTCTCCACCTCCCATCTGCCTTTATTTAACTAAACACAGATAGTAAAGATCAAATCTTTTATTTAAGAGACTTAAAGAGTTAATTGAATCACAGAGTTATACATCTTTCTTGGAAGGATAGGAGAGAAAGCAATGTCCATCCCTTTAATTACCTAAAGATTGATTGGAGGAGACGTAGCACAATGTTCCCACAACATATCCTATTTGTCTTCTGGGGCCTTTCTTCAGGCTACCACATCATGTCACTATTGTCATTTACATGAAGGAAAATTATAAGAAAGGGCTTTATGGGGAAGAGGGAGGGAGGTTAGCCACGACATTCAGTGGAGTCTCTCCCCACCAGACTCTCCCAACGAGGGGTGGCTGTTTTCCTGCCCCTCCTACTGTGCTTCTGTGTGTTACCAATAGAAGAGCTGCTCATTCTAGAAATCCAAGTACATTTTCTGGCCTATGTTAAATGACTTTGTTTGCTTGCTTTCCAGTATTACAGCATTGTCTTTCCTCTTTTTTCCCCCATTACTTAGTGAGAGTCTGAGGCAGCTGAGTGTCTTTAAGAAAATTGAAAAGAGACCCATGCCCTGGCCCTGCCAGCTGACCATTGGCTCTAATCTGTCTATCAGGATTGTGGCCTACAAGTCAGTAAGTAACAGAAATAGAATGTTCCAAGAAATGATATTGCGCCGACCCTGCCAATAGGATTCTTGGATACTTAGTTGGTTATTCACATTGAATCATTTCTTCCTTTGCTGACTCTGCTTTTGCTGCCTCATTTTGGACATCCAGCTAGTCATTAAAAATATCTCCTGAGGGTGGGTATTCTGTCTGTAGCCACTGGATAAAGAAGGTTCAGTGAAGGAGAGCTCAGGTTAGTTCTAGTGAAATGTGTGTCATGCTCAGTCCTTTTTTAGTTAGTTTACATTCTTTCTGTATCTGTACAGAGAATTTAGACCTGGTAAGGTCACAGGATTGAGAGCATTCAGAGACCATATAGTTCATCACACCCCTTATTTTTCAGATGAAAAAATTGAGGTTCCAGGTAGTGTATTGACTTTGCCCATAGTTGTTACATGGGAAGTAAATAAGAAAATTAAGGTTGATTAAAACCCAGGTTCATTTGGGAAACATCAGGGAGGTCAGCAGGCTGGTGAGTAAAGTTTGTAAAGGAGAGAAATGGGAAATAATGTTGGAGAGTAATTGACATATTTCTAACTCCAGGGGAGAGCTTTTTCTTTTGTTTGGGAGTGGGGTTTGGGGAGTGGGGCAGCAGCAGTAATTACAATCATGCAAATAATAAAGTTTATTTGTATGATACTTTCAGAAAGTCTTACCAATTTTTAGTTTGGGTTCTCAGAAGAGTTTGATCCCTTGTGCTTTGGACTTGGACAAGTTTAACAAAAAATAAAGAAAATAATAATAATAATTGCTAGCACTAAAATGCCTCAAGGTTTTCAAAGTACTTTATATCACTTTGTACTTTGTATCAGTTATCTCATTTGATCCCACAATAACCCAGTGAGGCAGGTGTCACTGTTATTGCTATTTTACAGATGAAGAAACTGAGACTGAGAGGGTTGAGTGATTTGCCCAGGGTCACAAAAGTGGTATTCTGTATTTTAAGATAGGATTCCAACCCAAGTCTTCATGACTTTTAAGTCTAAGCTTTATCTATTGTGACACCTAAAAAGACCAATTGGGCAGGTCCAGGGATTTTTATTTTTTCTTGCTGCACATGAGAGGAAGAAAGTAGATATCTCCCTCTTGCATTGCTTAGTAAAAGAAAAAGGACCTCTTAACAAAAAGTAGAAACCAGTGTATATAAACCTATGCACATATGTATATGTACATAAATATGGATATGTATATGTTTTAGTTGATTTAAAGTATATATTTTAATTCATATTCCTCTCTAAATTCTTACTGGTGAATATGATCTTATCCGCTATTTCTTCTTCATATTTATTTTTGGAAAGGAGGAGAATACATTGGTAAAACACTTCTGTCTTAAGAGAGCAAGGAAGCTATTGCCATCTATCCCCTCAAGGTTATTTTCTTAAAATAACTGACAATTTAATGTGAAAAAAGAAAAGAAAGTCAGACTTTGTGCTGTTTTAAAGAAAGGCATGATGGATCTAGAAAGTGAGAGAAGAAAATTAAAGGGTGATAATGGAGATAGTTGGATCAAAGGGAATTTTTTTGAAGGTGGGGGAGACATGGAAATGTTTTTGGCAGCAGAGAAAAAGAATAATAAGAATGGTAATGATAGAATATATGGGAGAAAATGGGATAGAATTGAGATTACTTGAATGTAGAATGGTTTACCAGTGTTTACAAATAAAGTTAGAAAAAGTAGCAAGTTTGGGGAAAAGAATAGTAAGTCTGTAGATTCATCAGGTTTAGTCATTTCAGATTTTGAGGAAGCAAGAAAATAAGTCACATTTAAAAGAGATATTGATGTACGGCACATCATAAAATCAGCAAGTTGTTGATACTGTGAAATAGTCTTTCTGACTTCACCTTTTCAGAAGAAAATCTCAGCTGTAATATTGTCCCAATGTAAATTTCTGTCTGTGATTATTTGGATTCTTTGAAAGAACTGTGATAACATTTAAATGTGTTTTCTGATTGGAAGAAATTTGTTTTTCTGTGCAGAAAAATAAAGCATATTCTTTGTTGAAAAATGTCTCACGTCAATCATCTAGGTTAACATGTCTTTGTTTGCAGTCTTGATGGTTAAATTGTTCCTCTCCTTTCACATAAGTGACTCAACAGAGGCTAGTCTCCTAGTCTTTCTACATTCTATACTGTCCTTATAGAAGTGATACTTGAGTTTATAAAGTCTTTTTGTTGTAATTTGGCTCATAAATGAAGTCATTTCTGTTTGGGGGTAAAGTCTGATCCATATTAATTTCCTTACAAACTTAGAATGTTTTTCGTATTTGTTCTGAGCCCTCCTCTCTCTGTTCTTTTTTCTTTAAAATGTTTTGTTTGCTTTTTAAATATCCAAAGAGTGATTTTCAAAGTAAGTTTTAGAAATAGTTTTTATGTCAGTTTATTTTTAATAAATTGAGTATTTCTGAGAAACAGTGATACAGGCTTCTGTTCCAGGTTTTCCTTATTGTTTGGAAAGTGGCTGTTTTCCTTTAAGGACCCTAGACCTGGGAGTATAGCTTTACGATGGTAGTTATATTTTCAGCACCCTTGGAGAACATTGAAAAGGCAGAAGAGGTATGCTGTACCCACATAGATTGAAATTGTCAGGGCCTTTACACTGGCTTTCTCTCCTGCTTAGATTGCCCATGTATCTTACTTCCTCTACTTTTTAAAATCACTCATTTTCTGCAGTACTCTGCTCAAAGATGATTAATCTTCTACCTGAAACCTTAACTGTTTGCCCAGACTCCTGATGATCTCCTTCCTCTTATTAAGTTACCTTATATATGTTTGTTAAGTTACTTTCTATATGTTTTGTATAGCTTTATTTTTATATAAAAGTTGTCTGCCCTGATAGACTGTAAGTTCCTTAAGGACAGGAACTGTTTGATTTGTTTTTTTTTTTTTTTTGACTATATAATCCCTAGTTCAAAACTTTGACTCAACAGAGATCCTTCATAAATACCTGTCAGTTGTTGATAAAATGAATTTTAATTGTATTTGCTCTCTCTCAAGAGTCACTAAGTGAAATAGCAGACTTGGTCTGATCATTTTTGGAAGAGCTGTTAAAATTTTAGCCCATTATCTTTGCTTAAATTCCAGTGCTAGATGTGTGTCCCAAAAACATAAAAAGGAAAAAGATGCCATATATACAACAAAATATTTATAGCAATTTTGTAATTGCAAAGAACTGAAACAAAGCTGATGCCCATCGATGGGGGAGGAGTTAAACACATTGTAGTACATGAATGTAATGGAACAAGATGAATTCAAACAAGCAAAGGAAGATTTATATGAACTGGTGGAAAGGAAAGGGAGTACAATCAGGAAACCATTATACACTGTAACTACAGCAGTGTAGAGAGGAAGAATAACAGTCACAAAAAACTGCAGAAATTAAGTATGGTAAAACTATAAGACTAGCCTCGACCTCAGAAAAGAGTTGAGAAAATGTACCTCCCTCTTTTCATGTCAGTAGTGGTGAAGCCTATGGGGATAGAACATTGTATATTCTATAAGACATGCTTATTTGCATTTGTTATTTGTTACATGAATTTGTTAAACTACTTTTTTTAATCCTTTGTTATAAAGGACAGCCCTTTGGGTAGGTTATATTTGGAACTATGGAATGAAAGTAAAATTCATCAGTTAAAAAGATAAAATACTAAGTGAAAACAGACAAAAATAACAGATGCTAAAGTAGTTTGTATTGTGTTTGGGAATCAAAGAGAAGGCTCTAGACATGCTTATGAGGGTCAAAATTGCTAGTCCTCCATTTCTACTTTTCTTTTGGAAATAAGGTTACTCAGGAGAAAGTGAAAAAAACTTGGACGGTTGTAGATGCTCGAACTCTAAGGAAGGAAGATTTACAAAAGGAAACTGTTTATTGCTTAAATGATGATGATGAAACTGAAGTCCAGAAAGAAGACACTATTCAAGGTACGTCTGCCTTTCCTCAGTCATGCCAAGTAGGGATCTGTCTAAAGGAGGTTTTATTCAATAGGGAATGAGTCAAGTTAGAATTTTTATATATATATTTAATAATTATAACTTTTTATTGACAGTAGAATTTATATTATAAGAAGTAAATGACTTGAAATGTAACTTTGCATCCTTTAGTGAGTTTGGGGCAATCTGCTCCTCTGTGTTATGAGGGGGTAAAAACTTGAAATAAGCCATTCAGCTCGTCCCTTGAGTCTTGAACTGCATGGCTTGGAGTATATTTTGATGTTCTGTCATCTTGACTTAATATATTCAAGGAATAGATTTCATATCTGGTTGTTTTTTGTTTGTTTGTTTTTAAATTTTGAGACCTACTAGCCAAGGGAATCCTTGGATTCATAAGTCTTTTGGTTTATGTGAATATTTCTTATGGTTTCACTTTCTGTTGAAATGTTTCCTAAATAAATTTGAGGGACAATGAAAATCGTTTACTTTGATTTAGTGTTTTATGTTTGATACGGTCCTTAGGATCATATTTATTAGTCCCCGTTTGATGTTATATATCTATCTGAATGGAGAGCAGCCATGACTAAGAGTCTAGATGACATGTACGTTCTAGAATGGCTAGATCCCAAACAAAGGTTAAGATAGAGATGTGATTCTTAAGTATATTAGTTGTCACACTACATTGTACAAAATTTCATATAAACAAAATTATTTTATCTGTATTCCTGGGGACCTGTAGCATTTTTTTTTTTTTCCTTCCTCTTGCCTGGCCATAGACTCAATTTTTTGCCATTCTGCACCTATCCATTGCTGACAAATTTTTCCTGAGGTGGGGTCCAGAAACAGAAAGTCCCATTACAGCTCTTTTTCTTACCTTTTTATTGCTCTCTGCTGTCATATCCCTGTCTTTATACCCCAACCCTCCTAATTTCAAACGAAAAGGGTGGGTAATTCCATATAGAAAACAAATAGGTATATATTTTTGAGGATGTTTTATACTCTTCAACATGTTGAATACTGCATCCCCCCTTAAAAAAAAAGTTTACAAAGCTCTTATTTGATCTGTAAGCAGGCTAACCAAAAATTGTAAGATCTTAATTTGAATGTTTGGGTTCCTTTTAAAATTAGAGATTAACTGATGACACATCGAAAAATTAGAAAAACATTTTTCTTAGACATTAGTATCATGAGCTATATTTCCTAACTAGACTTGGGGGCAGATGGGATGTTATATTTTAGTCCTTAGTTTTAATTTTAAGTTAGTAAAGACGTTTCCTGGAACCAGCACCTTGTTTCTTTTCTGATTAAAAAATAATAATGACAGCAACAAGAGAGTGAGCTTTGTTTATCTTTGTTTCTTATAGCTGAGCTATGTCTGCTCTTCATTTCTGCATCCAAAGTCATAAACCTCTTATTCTGGTGATTTATGCTCTTTTCTACCAATAGTAATATCACAGATAGGAGAAGGGCATTAGCTTTTCCTGAGGGAGAGGTAATGAAAATAGAGATGCATGTTTAATAAGAAACCAAGAGTCTTGTTTTTAATGAAACTCACATCAGTAAAAAGGGGGAAAAGTAGTCTTACTCCAGGAAAGAGAGACAGACTGACAGAAAGAGAGATGTAAGTTATCATTTGAAATGTTCAAGAATGAAGATTTTAGATTTTTCTTTCAGGTATCTGGTAGTCTTTCATATAAATTTTTTACAAGTGTCTTCTATGATATGTATTTTCTGGTTTGTATAAAAATGTATTTCTGTTATTAGGTTTGCAAGTCATGCTTGTCTTGTAGTCAACTAAGGGTTGTCTTTAAAATATAACTTCCTATACTGCATTTGCTGCTTTGCATTTCTTTCAGTCTGATAGTCATTAAGATAACTAATTACATTATAGAAGGTGCTACTCAAGAAAAAAGAATTACTTTTTTTTTTTAAGCAATTTACAAAATGTGTATGCTGTTTTTGGTGTGTATGTTTGTTTTTTTTTTCTTGGTCATAGGGGAAAGTAATTTGATTAAAATTCCAGAAAGCAGAATTTAGAGGCTTGCTTCAGGGTGTACATGCTTTGTTAATGTATGCGTAAAGCTAATTTTGGTTTGTGAAAAATGTAGCCCCATATGCCTACCAGATGCTCTTCTCTTGTTTTCCAGGGTTCCGCTATGGGAGTGATATCGTTCCTTTCTCTAAAGTGGATGAGGAGCAAATGAAATACAAAACAGAAGGAAAATGTTTCTCTGTTTTGGGATTCTGTAGATCTTCTCAGGTGCAGTATTTTCCCCACATTTGTGTGTAAAACAAGTATAAGCTGTTTTCCTAACTACTCAATGAGAAATCATACTCACCTATCATTGATACATGGGCACTTCAGTATTCCTGTAATGCCTCATTGGGGTATAGAATGATTCTGGATTCTTTAGCCCTGCCAGACTGCATCATAGTGCAAACTCTTTTATATGCCCAAGTGATTCCATCTTGTCTTCTCCAGCAAATTTTCTCTTCTGCCATTCCCACTCTCACTAATCTCCAATTTCTCCCTTACTGATCGCATATACTCAATTCAAAGGCTGGAGAGCTGACTGGGTCATGAATTGTGGAATTAAACCAGCTACACTTCCCCCATAACATAGAGTTACTAAGATGTGAAGTTGGTCTGAGAGTAATATGTTTTTAGGCAGCCTGTGTTGGTACAGATATTGGTATTGTCGAGATATGAGGAAGGCCCCTCATATATTTGGTGGGTCCCCTATATGGTGAACTTATGGGAAGACGTGGATGAGAAAAAGTACTAATTATGCTTCAATAGGAGTTCTCTATCTACTACCCTCAGAGGGACCTGGCAGATTTACCTGTAGAATTAAAAGTCAGACACCAAAGAGATGCGTGATTAACAAATTTGTTTATAGATGTAAGTATCCCTTTTTTGTATATTCCTATAATATACATGAAAAAAATTAATTTATTTAAAAAATATCCAAAAGTTAGCTAAGTGAGCATTTTAGGAAAACTTGGAAATTCTGTATATCCCCTTGTAAAGGATCACAGATACTGGGAACTCTGAGAAAAGTATACTTGAAACAAAGATACTTACAGCAGGGTGTTAACTCGGTGTGATTGATGAGATGATGGTTCTCTAGTCCACATATATTTAATATTTAGTATGGTGATGTAATGGTTCTACAGTTGGCACATACTCCATATGCTATAGTGATGTAATTGTACTAAGGTATATAAGGGCTGAGAGGACTTGAAATAAGCAGACTTTAGTGAGTGTGTGCTCGAGCTTGATCTCAGACTAGAAAGCTAGCCCGGACATTACATCCCCTGATGGCCTTAGTATTGTTTACCTTTGGTTACTTAGGCAAGTAGCCATTGTATACATCATTGCAGGTATGTTTCTTTCTTTTTTTTTTTTTTTTAATTAAAACTTTTTATTTACAAAGTATATGCATGGGTAATTTTTCCCACATTGACCCTTGCAAACAAAACCTTTTGTTTCAGATTTTCCCCTCCTTCCCCTACTCCCTCCCCTAGCTGGCAGGTAATCCAACATATGTTAAATATGTTGAAATATGTGTTAGATCCAACACACACACACACATACCCCTGCACACACATCATTATCTTTTCCTGTCATCTTAGCCAATCTGAAAGGTGTGTAGTAGTATCTCAGAATTGTCTTAATTTACATTTCTCTGGTCAGTAGTGATTTGGAGCACCTTTTCATGTGGCTACAAATAGTTTCAATTTCTTCATCTGAAAATTGTCTATTCATATCCTTTGACCATTAATCAATTGGAGAATAGCTTGAACTATCACAAATTTGAGTCAGTTCTCTATATATTTTAGAAATAGGTCTTTATCAGAACCTTTGGATGTAAAAATGTTTTCCCAGTTTATTGCTTCCCTTCTAATCTTGTCTGCATTAGTTTTGTTTGTACAAAAACTTTAACTTAATATAATCAAAATTATCTATTTTGTTATCAATACTGATCTCTAGTTCTTTGGTAACAAATTCCTTCCTCCTCCACAAATCTGAGAAGTAAACTATCCTATGTTCTGATTTGTTTATAATATCATTCTTTATGTCTAGATCATGAACCCATTTCCATCTTTTCTTGGTATACAGTGTTAGGTGTGGATCTATGCCTACTTTCTGCCATATTAGTTTCCAATTTTCCCAGCAGTTTTTGTCAAGTAGTGAATTCTTATCCCAAAAGCTGGGGCCTTTGGGTTTGTCATATACTAGATTGTTATAGTCATTGACTATTTTGTTCTTTGAACCTAACCTATTTCACTGATCACTTTCTCTATTTCTTAGCCAATAGCAAATGATTTTAATGACTGCTGCTTTATAATATAGTTTTAGATCTGGTAGAGCTAAGCCACCTTCATTTGCCTTTTTTTTTTTTTTTTTTCATTAATTCCTTTGAAATTCTTGCCCTTTTGTTCTTCCAGATGAATTTTGTTGTTATTTTTCCTAGGTCATTAAAGTAGTTTTTTGGGAGTCTGATTGGTATAGCAATAAATAAATAGGTTAGTTTAGGGAGTGTTGCATCTTTATTATATTCGCTCAACCTCTCCAAGAACACTTGATATTTTTTCAATTGCTTAGATCTGACTTTATCAACAGTTATTTTAAATGGAATTTCTTTTTGTATCTCTTGCTGTTGGATTTTGTTAGTAATGTATAAGAATGCTGATGATTTATGTGGATTTATTTTGTATCCTGCAACTTTGCTAAAGTTGGGGATTATTTCTAATAGCTTTTTAGTTGATTCTCTGGGGTTCTCTAAGTATACCATCATATCATCTGCAAAGAGTGATGATTTGATTTCCTCATTACCTACTCTAATTCCTTTAATCTCTTTTTCTTCTCTTATTGCCAAAGCTAGCATTTCTACTACAATAGTATTATATATTAATGAATAGTAATGGTGTGGGCAACCTTGTTTCACCCCTCATTTTATTGGGAATGGTTCTAGTTTATCCCCATTACATATGATGCCTGCTGATGGTTTTAAATAGATGCTACTGACTGTTTTAAGGAAAAGTCTATTTATTCCTATATTCTAGTGTTTTTAGTACTAATGGGTGTTGGAGTTTATCAAATGCTTTTTCTGTCTATTGAGGTAATCATATGGTTTTTCTTAATTTGGTTATTGATATAATCAGTTATGCTAATAGTTTTCCTAATATTGAACCAGCCTGCAAGTATGTTTCACTGAGGACTAAGGACTATTTGAAATTCCTTTATCTCTGTCACTTAATAAGCATTTATTAAACACTCACTATGCAAACAACTATATACAGGACAAATATGAAATAATTAATAGAGAAAAGACACTATAAGAGGGAAAGATTTTAGCTGGGACTTTAAGGATGCCAGAGAAGTCAGGGAGCAGAGATGAGGGGGGGAAAGCTTTTCAGGCATGGAGGACACCAAAAGTAAATACCATGAGTGAAGATACACAGAATGGCTTGTTTGAGGAACACCAAGGAAACAAATATGTGGGGAGTTAAGTGTAAGAAGATTGGAAAGGGGTGGGAGGAAGTAGGGAGGCTAGATTATAAAGGGCTTTGAATCACAGTGAATTTTTTATATGATGCTGGAAGTGATAGGGAGCTACTGGAATTTATTGAGGTATGGAGGAGTTAGAGAGGTGGCTTAACTTGGACTTCAGGAAAGTCACTGGCACCTGAAGAGAAGATAGACTAGAGTGAGGAATTATGGCAGTCAGACCAACCAGCAAACTACTGTAATTATCCAGGTGTGAGATGGTTGCAATGTCTAGCTTATGAGAATCACCAAGTGAAGTACTATCCAAGGAGAAAAGAAGGGGCCCCAGGAGAGAGAATCCAAAGATGGTGGATGTGACCTGGATGAAGGTAAGGCAGTGATCAGATAGGTAAGAAGAGAAACAGGAGAGAGTGTTGTCAGGAAAACATAGAGAGAAGAGAGTCTCAGGTTGGAGAGAGGGATCAACAGTGTCACAAGCTGCAGAGAGATCAATAAGAATGAGGATTGTGAAGCCCATTGCATTTGATAATTAAAAGAGCTTTAATAACTTTGGAAAGGGCAGTTTCAGTTAAATAGTGATTAGAGGTCAGGAATTGTCTCAGAAGATGTTTCCAAGTATATGATTGAAGCTGATTGCCAATAACACAACTGTGCAATGGCAATTTACTTCTTGGATTAGTGGCTTAATTCTAACCTCTCTGCAACCTACCTTTCAACAGATATGGAATTCCAAAGAAGTATGAAAGAGAAGGAAAATAATGTATAGAAAGGAAATGGCCCTTGAAGCCAGTTCTAAAAAAACTATAGCACTCCCTGTGATTTCTTGTGTTACATAGCTTTAGTGTACTCAGGAACAAAATGAAGGTCTTTTTTATAATGTTTATATATTTTTGCATACTTTACTTTCCATTTAACAAATTTTAAAGCTTTTAATTGTCCACACGACAAAAAAATCAACTTTTAACTTCTTTTTTTAAAGCAGTAACTCCTATAAACATTTTATAATTGTGTATATTTATTTTCTTTAAATATTTTCCTTTTAGTAAACTGCTTTCAATCCATTCATTAGTTAACTGATTTTCAAATCATTGTTAGAATTTTTACTACCTAGTAAAACTTAATCCCCATACCTTAGCCCATACTTGAAAAATTAAAGATTTCTATCCATCATTAAAAAAAAACCCAAAAATAACAACTCTTTCACTTTGATAGTTATTAGTTTTCTGCCTTACTCCCTATTTCTCCACCCTTTCAAGGATTAAGAAAACTGCTGGCTTCTAACCATTTGACTTCTAACCCTGCTAGCCACATGAAAATGATCTAAGGTTATCAACAGCTTCTTAACCTCTTTGTAGTTTTTAACATTGTTAACATTGCTTCCTCTCGATTCTTCTGCTTGTCCCATAATCTCTCTATTCCTTGCTGGATTATCATCCATCTGACATTGTGTCATTGCCTCTCTTTCCTTTTCTGATCTCCTTTGCATTATCTCTCTTAGGTGATCTTCAGATTTATAGTTCTTTCTGTTCTAAACTCTAGCCTGTATCATAATTAAGTACTTTCTGTATGTCTTAGATTTTTTTTTTTTTTTAGTATTCTATTTTGTGAAAGCAATGTGAATAGAATTTCTTAGTGAGATACTCAGTGTAGTTAATGTACATGGTCTCTTTCATTAGCTTTAGATAAAACTATTTTCCCCCAACTTTGTGTCCTTACAGGTGCACAGAAAATTCTTTATGGGAAACCAGGTTCTAAAAGTGTTTGCTGCAAAAGACGATGAGGTGAGATAACTTTAGATCTTTGGACCATAAAAAACAAATTTAGGTGCCATTCTGTGAAAGTAACATGCTAATTTAAAAAAAAAAAACCTCTCTCAGATGACCTATGAGGCTCCGTCCAGCACCAACTGCTATGGCACTGACACAGGCCCATAGAAGGCAACATAGGTTAATTCTTAGACTGTTTCCATTTGCCATTTCTTACTTCTTTGACTCTGACATGAAAACAGGATGCAATGTGACAAACTTCAAACCTATGGCTCTCTCTTCCCAGGCAGCAGCAGTTGCGCTCTCCTCCTTGATTCATGCATTGGATCAATTAGACATGGTAGCCATCGTCCGGTATGCTTATGACAGAAGATCTAATCCACAGGTTGGCGTAGCTTTTCCTTTTATCAAGCAAGCTTATGAGGTAATAGTTAATACTTGATTGATACTATATTCTTGATCTCCTAAAGAGAAAAGATTTGTATAACATACTTTTAAGTATAAAGTATATTTTAAAAAATTTAATTGAATCAAGGAATTTAGTGACACTTCATTATGTTTCCTATGATTTTTCTGTGAATGGGGGAACACATTATATGCCTGATGGTATATTGTAAGAATTTTACAAAGATGTGTCTGAAAGTTTTCAAAAGTTTAAGATATAATAAATGAATTGTATTTTTATAGAAAGTATTCCTAATAAGCATCTTCATTTTTTTTTTTAACCATTATAAAGAGTTCCTTTTTTTTTCTCCCTCTCATCCCCCCATCCACTAGGGAAAAAAAATAGAAATACAAAACCCTTTATTCAACACAGTTCAGCAAAACTACTTTCCACATTAGGTCTGTGTGAAAAATATAATTTTTTTCCACATTGGTTTATCATTATTATTAACGTATCATAAGATATGTAGTGTTCTCATAAGTCTTTGGGAATTAGGGTTGATCCTTTTTACAAGTGTTTTTTCTGATTCTGTTTATTTCTCTTTGTATCTGTTCATAAAAGTTTTTTTTGTCTCTTGTTGAAATTTTTCTCTCTCATTTCTTAAAGCGTAGATTACATTCATATACCAGAATTTGTTAAGCTAGTTCCCAATAGAGGGGAACCTTTACTCTTTTTTTGCTATCATAAAAAGTATTATATATATATTTGTACATTTAGGACTTTTGCCATTTCCTTTGGTTGCTTTGGGAAATAGCCTAGCAATGGTATTGCTAAGTCAAAGGGCATGTACTATTTAAAGTTTGGGGGACATGATTCCAAATTATTTTCCAGAATGGTTGGATCTATTTACAGTTCAACCACCAATGCATCAAAGTATCTGTTTTTCTACTGCCCCTCCAATATTTGTCTTTTTTGTGGGGAACAAGGGGAGGACCATTTTATCTAATTTTTAACAGGCATGAGGTAGAACCTCTGAATTGGTTTAATTTGCATTTCTTTTATTATTAGCAATTTGGAGCATTTTTTTGTTTTGTAGCTATAGATAGCTTGGCAGTTGGTGAGAACTGCCTATTCTTATCTTTAGAGAATTTAGCCATTGGAGCCTGGCTCTTATTCTTATAAATTTTGAATCAGTTCCTATATATGTTGAAAATTAGACTTTTATTAGACAAATTTGTTGCAAAGATTTTTTTTTTCCTTGTCAACTATTTCACTGCTTTGCTGTATTGGATTTGTTTGTGCAGAAATTTTAGTTTTATGTAATCAGTAGCAATGAGCTCTTCATTGCCAAGTTTTGTAGTCTCTTAGGTTTCATCCTTGCACTTGTATGCCTTTGCTACTGTCAATCACCTTTTTCCCTTTTATATTCTTTCTAGGTTTATTTTTTTATTTTTTTATTCTACTCCCTTCCTCCTCCATGTCTGACCATTTTTTCTGGGTTTTTTTGGGCTACATCTTCCTCTGGGTCACACCTACTAACTGTCTCGGACTTTTTTCTCTTCTCTTTTTATACTGTTTCCCTAAAGAGAAAGTCTTAAGAATGAACTCCCATGAATTCAGTGATCATCTCTGTACAGCTGATTCTCAGATCCCTGACCTCTCTCTTCTGGTCTTCAAGCTCACATCCTTCGCTGCCTTTTGGACATCCGAATATCCCATAGACATCTCAAATTCCATGCGTCCAAAATTAAACTCGGTGCCTTTTTTCACAGTGCCATCATCCTTCTAGTCAGCCATGATCACAACTTGGTTGACATGTTGAATTTATTCTCATCTACCCAACATGTCCAGTCTGGCCCCTTGTCTCTTGAACCATCTGCTGGGTTCTGGGGGAAGTACAAAGTTAGTCAAGCCACAGATCCTGTCCCCATGAAGCTTCCATCTGGTTAGGAGAAACAATAACATGCCAATAAGAAAAATATATATATATATATATATATAATCAGTGTGTTAGACCTGCCCAAAAATGGGCTGTTTGAAGTGTGAATAATAACAATTATGATGGAGCTAGTATTTATGTAGCACTTACTGTGTACAGCCAGGCACTGTACTGAGTGCTTTACAATTATGATCTCATTTGATCCTCACAATAACCTTGGGAAGATGGGACCATTTTAGAGAAGAGAAAACTGAAACAAACGGAGGTTAATTGAATTGTTTTGAACTCCAGGCTTTGTGACTTCAGGCCTGGTGCACTGTACATTGGCATGCATCTTGCTGTGTGGCTCTAAAAGAATTCAACAGCAAAATCAGAAGCAAGAAAAAGGAAACTGCACAATCACAGGCACCTCTATATGAGGAAGAACCTGTTTATTCTTATTCCACTTTTTCCTTTTCCTCCTTCCTCATGATTTACATCTAACAGAATACTTACTGCCATTCTTTTAGTTCCCTGATTGCTTCTAATAAGCTAACCTAGGAGTTTGAAAACACTGATGAATTTCCCCAAAGTGAGCTGTTAATTAGTAGATAGTGGTTTCAGATTTTTGTGTATTTATAGAGCACTTTTTATCGGCAGAACTTGAATTGCTTTATGTTCTGAATCTTTGAGTTCCCAAGTGGACTTGCCTTCCTTGCATTTGCAATAAATAGGTTAGCCTCTCTGTTCAGTCTCAGAATGGAGGTCTAGCAGGAGTTCCTTCTTCTCAGAATTTATCAGTATCATCCATTTTTTCCTGATCTTCCCCTCTGATAAATATCCTTACTTCTCAATAAAGGTAATTCCTCTATCTGTTCATCACCTAATCCCTTGATCCCAACTTTTACCATCCTTTCCAGGGCCCTTTTGTCATTTACTTTCAGTCATCTTCATTTTGTTCTTCTCTTGGCTTTTTCCTGCCTTCTGACAAACTTAAATTTCTTCAGTTCTTTAAAGAAAAAAAAGTGCCTTCCTTTCCTGGTTCTTATACACTTTACAGACAGGATGAATTGAGGGTAGGCTCAGGGGAAAGGTACTCAGATTAGAAGGTCTGGAAAGGCTTTTTGCACAAGATAAGACTTTAGTGGAAGTTTGGGAAGCCAGGAGGTTAAGATGAGTAGAGGGAAAGTCATGGCAGACCCCAGTGAAAATACAGGAAATGGGGAGGTGGGCCTAATGGCAAAGAGCCCAAGGTTACTGGTTCCAGAGCACATGGAGAGGAATAGAGTACAGGTGAACCAGAAACTTAGGAGGGGAGGGACCAGGTTATTAAAGGCTTTAAAAAGCAATTAGAGGATTTTATATTTGATGCTGGAGGTAAAAAGTAACTACTGAATGAATAGGAGGGTGGCCTGGTCAGACTTGTACTGAAGGAAGATCGGTTTCACAGCTAAGTTAAAGATGGAGCAAAGATTTTTGTTTTTTTTCCCGGGTTATTTTTACCTTCTGAATCCAACTCTTCCTGTACAATAAGAAAACTGTTCGGTTCTGCACACATATATTGTATCTAGGATATACTGTGACATATTTAACATGTATAGGACTGCTTGCCATCTGGGGGAGGGGGTGGAGGGAGGGAGGGGAAA
This sequence comes from Antechinus flavipes, assembly GCF_016432865.1. NCBI lineage: Eukaryota > Metazoa > Chordata > Mammalia > Dasyuromorphia > Dasyuridae > Antechinus > Antechinus flavipes. The sequence goes on along the minus strand of NC_067400.1, from coordinate 67,309,852 downwards.
AGTTGGAACAGAAGTGAGTGCAAGGGATAATGTTGTAAAAAATTACCCAGGTATGGGTTCTGTCAATAAAAAGTTATAATTATTAAAAAAATAAAAAATAAAAACATGGAGCAAAGTAGGGAAGGGAGCAAGCAAAAAATAAGCATTTATTAATTGCCTACTTTGTACCAGACTAAGAGCTTTTCAGATATTATCTCCTTTGATTCTCACAATTATTATGTGAGGGAAATTCTGTTGTTACCCAATTTACAGTTGAAGAAACTGGTCAAATACAACATCTCACAGCTGGTAAGTGCCTAAGCCAGATTCAAGGCCAAAAATCAATGAGCAGGGTGCCTCAGTAGTCTTCCTGATACCACTCTGATCATCATTCTCCTAGTCTCCTAATGGCTTTTTGTTACCAGTCAAAGAAATGTCTTGGCATTTAGAGTACATATACTCTTATTGTAGCCTCCCACCTTTCCCTTGATAACCTGTGCCTGCCCTTTGCCTCCTCCCCATCCCCATCTGCCATCCACTTCCTGCCCCCTTTTTGGTATCGTGCTCTGTCTGGCACAGATTCCCCTTCTTTTCTTCCTCCAAAACTCCACCTTTCTTTGGTCTTTTGGGTCAGGATTTTAAGAAGTGTTTTCTTGATGCCTTTTGTCATAGTCATCTCTCTCTTCCTTTCCTTCCCACAAGTCTCTCATTTTTTGACATTCAGTTGTTACCTCTCCCACCAACACAAGCCATCAGTTATCTTCCCCAAGCAGAGCCCGTGTCAGGTTTAGTTGTGTGTCCTCAACACCTAGCACAGTGCTTTCTCCGTAATAGAAGTTCATTCATGTTTATTGAGTTTAATATTAAGGTCTTAAAGGGTAATATTTCACTTTAAATTATTAATGATGACCAATTGGCAGGAATGAAATATATATTATATTATTATTTTCAAATTCTATTTGCTAAAACACCTTCATGTTGAAATGTTACCCAGGCTGCCTTACATTTCATGGAAGTGACACTTTGCTGTCCTCAAGAGAGTCTCTCTTGACTATTGGAAGGTCATGGTGCCCAGAATTCTAGCCTTGAGAACTTTCCCGATTCAAATATGTTGAGAGAGTCCCTATGTCATGTTTTTGAAGTTTTTTTCTGGTATTTTCTGGCATCATTTTTTTTAGACATTAATTTATTCAAAATCCAGTGGTCCCCAAATTGTATTTGCACAAGGTTATTAGCAGGAATAAAACACTTTGCTTGGCATGTCCCATATGTGTAGCAGCCTGATTTGTTCTATGTCTGTGTGTTGTAATGCTTTTATAGGGAAAGGATCAGTCAGCTTTTTCCTACAATTCAGTTGCTTCTTTTCTCATCCCTTTTCTTTCTGTTATAGTGCTTAGTATATATACAGTTGCCCTACATGGAAGACTTAAGACAATACCTGTTTTCCTCCTTGAGAATCAATAAGAAGTGTATTCCCACAGGTGAGTGAGTTTCTCTTTTCTTTCACAAAATAACTAAATTCCAGATGTTCTCAAGGAAATCTTATGTTTCTGATAAGTTTCTGTTTGGAACCAGATGGACTAGAAATTTGACAGAATGTTTTGTCTTCATATACTAAGATGATGGTGTTAATTTTTTTCCAGTATTACAAGACAATTACAGTCTTTTGACTTTGCATTGAGTTGTTTCTTTTTCACCTAATTCTTTTTGTCAATTGCATATATTTAGGAAGCAGCTAGCAAAATTTAGAGTTAGGATCTTTGACTATGGAATAGTGTTGGTTCATTTCTTTTAGGAATAACTGATTGACTGATAGTTTCAAGCTGATGCCTTTGATCTGGTTTTTGGGCTTATTGCTTTAAACTGAGAGATCAAGAATCACACAGGTCTCTAGACCTCTAGAGGGGGATTTCTCAAGTCCTGGTGGAAGCATGGTAGCAGGCAGCTAAGTGGAGGAGTGGGTGGAAGGCCGGACCTCGAGTCAGGAAGAACTTAGTCCACATTTGGTCTCAGCCACTTACTACTAGTTAGGTGAGCCTGAGCAAGCTCCCTAACTTCTGTTTGCATCTATAAAAATGGGGATAATAATGTTGCCTACCTCCCAGGGTTGTTGTGAGGATCTCCTGGGGTTATAATTGTCAAGTGCTTACAACACGTGTGTCTGCAGCCCTGCAGATAGACAACAGTCAGCTGTGGTGATGATGCAGGTGTCTGTGCATGAAACTGCCACTGTGGAATAACAGGCCTCCGTATTACTGCATTCCTTCTTTGGCTCTTCGTAATGACAGACTTTTATAGGCTTTGAACTCCTTCCTTTTTAAAAGGAAAAAGCAGCTGATGGCCCAATGAGAAGAGCACCCAAGCTGGAGTCAAAAAGACCTGAGTAATCTCAGACCATCACTGGCTGTGACTCTGGGCAAGTTACACAATCCTGTTTACCTCAGTTTCTTCAACTGTGAATGAGGATAACAGTAGCATCCAATTTACAAAGTTGTGAAGATCAAATGGAACTGCATGTATGAAGTGCTTAGCATAGTGCCTAACACATAATAGGTGCTGTATAAATGCTTATTCCCCTCCTTTCCCTAAAAAAAGAACTTTGTAGAGTGCCAGATCCCTTTTGGTATCCCAGGATATAAAGCATCCAAGGTCATTTGTCCTGTGATTTGACTTCTTTTTTGTCTCTCCCCTCTATGAGAACTGGTTATTAAAGCCACTTAGTATTTACTAAGAATGACTAAGTATGAATAAAGTACCTAGCAGGGGGACAGGACTTTATTGTAAAAGAAGTGAGAGAAAGTGAAAGGAATGGTTTTTTATAGAAAGAGATTTGCTTACAGCCAAGTATTCTCTATCCCTGAGCCCCTGGCATGGTGGTAGTGCTGTCACTTAAAACATTAAGCATTAGCCTTCTCTAAAAAGTCATTACAGGCCAGAAGAGCAGCCCAGACATTATATTATAAAAGGGGCCTGGATATGGTGGGACAAGTTTGTCATCCCTTGATTGAGCCTGCAGGATACCTTGAGTTCAGCAGTTCAAAATGAAGTGGGTTAAATCAGTCAGGATTTCCTATTAAGTTTGTCATCAATATGATGAGCTTTTTCACTCCTGGGTTATCTGATAAGGGAAGAAACTGGCCAAGCTCAGGTAATGAAGCAGGTCAAAGCTTACATGCTTGTCCTGATGGGATCAGGTCAATGAGTTGTCTAGCCTGGGGAATTAGGGGAAACTCAGTCTCAGATAGATAAAGGAGGAAAGGAGAAGGAAAAAAAGACTGCAAAAATGCTTCTTGTTAAATAAGTAGATATTTAACTCCATTTTACACTAGGTATACAAGAAAAGTTGAGAAAAAGAAGCATAAAATAATTTTCAGTATCTCTTTATTCTTTTATACTTTCTTTTTAGTGACTGGTAACTCAGAACCACTGTTTCGGCCCCAGACCAAACTAAGCTGAAAATAACTTACATATGTTATAAATAACATAACAGTTTAACCAGAAATATTTTTATTTAGAAATCTTTTGTACATTTTGCTTTTGAATAATCCTTTTTGAAGGGAAAAGCCCAAAAGATTAATAGTAATTAATCAACAGGTATTTATTAATAAATACCTTCTCTAGGTAAGATGGTGTGGTAAGTGCTGGGTTTTGATGAAGTTTATAAAAGACTTATCACATCACTAGGACATTTGTAAATAAACTTTTCCTTCTCTAACTCATTGAAGACTCTGACTTATGAATGGGTTTTTTCCAGAGTTGAATTCTATCTGAATGTGTACTACTACTAAAATAAAAACTTTATCTTATGATGTGCTATGACATTACTATTATAAGAAGAGAACAAAAAAAGAATTAGTGAACCAAAACAGGGAACAATTGTTTTTTACTCTATCTTTTTTGTGCTTCATTTTAGAGGCTCAGCTTTCTGCAGTCGATGCTTTGATTGACTCCATGAGCTTGGTTAACAGAGATGATGATGAGGATACCCTTGAAGACTTATTTCAAACCTCTAAAATTCCAAATCCCCAGTTTCAGAGATTGTTTCAGGTGAGAGATAGATAACCCACAGCCTTGATTTTTTTATTTCTGTAATGGAGACTGTACCACCTGCTCTGCTTATTTTGCAGGGCTTTTTAAAATCAATTATCTAGAGCTGAGGAAATGCCAATCTGTGCCAGGTACTACACTAAGCACTGGAGATACGGAGACAAACAGAAAATGGTCCTTGTCCCAAAGAGCTCATATTCCATAGGAGATAACCTGAGAGTATGTATGTGTGTGGGTAGAGACTAGACCTGTGATTTCTTTGGCAGTAAGGAATTCCCAGATGAGGAAATTCTCCTGATTAATGTACTTTACCACCTTCTCTACAATTTCTAGTTTTAGTGAGTTGCCTAGAGCACTGAGAGATTAAGTGACTTTTTTATGTAAGTATATACAGAATAAAATACAAGGCAGAGATTGTGAGGGATGAACTAGTAGCTGGAGATCAGGAAAAGTTTGTGGAGGAGCCAGTGCTGGAGCTGGGTTTGAAGTAGACAAAGGATTTGGAGACGCGGGCACCCCTGCAGGAAGATTTGGGACGTTGCATCAGCTGGGGAAAAGCCCAGAGATAATGGAGAGAGTGTTTCATGGTGAGAAGTAGCATGCTGTCTGGCCGGACCTCAGAAACATCTGCCATGGATTGTAGGAGGGTGAAGAGCAAGGCTGAGAAGACAGGCTTGAGCCGTGTTGGGAAGGAATTAGAGTGACAGTTATAAGAGGCTCTATTTGATCCTAAGGGTGTCAGGAAGCTGTCAGGAAGCCACTGGAATTTATTGTAATAAGTTAACAGTAATATGATCAGACGCTCTCAGGAAAATCACCTTGGTAACCATGTGGAGGTTGTACTAGGGCAGGGACTGAATAGAAGGTTTGTATTATAGTCCAAGGGCAGAGTGACAGCCATGGAAATGAAGAGATGGAGCAAAACAAATGGGCAGCTGAGCAGATGTGGGGTGAGGGAAAGCGAGACGCTGATGACCTCAAGATTGGTCATCTGAATGTTGTGTGTGGTTGTAGTGATTGTTGGTCTTTCGTTTTCCAAGAGGACCAGGATATCAGGGAGGTGACGCCATGACCCGCAAGTGAATTGGATTGAAGTGAGGAAAACTGGGCAGTAGCACTTGCCTCATTTTCCCCTTCAGAGCCATTGGGTTCAGTGCCCAACAGAGATCAGGATGGCTGGAGATTGCCCTGGATGTAATGGGAGTCCTTGGACTTTTTGAGCTAAGGTCTTTAACAGTGACTGGAAGAATTTTACCTCTGACAGCAATTAGGAAGAAAGAAAACTTACAGAAGAGCCAAAGCAAGAAAAAAAAGTGGGCAAGCTTTTTCTCCTAAATATGTTTAAGAAAAAAGTTTATTCCTTTTATACCTGCAGTCTCTTGGCTTTTTTCTTGGCATTTTTATGTGAATGATGCGGTTCCTTTCTACATTCAAAGAAAAGAAAAAAATTTAGTGAAATGTAGTACAGTAATATTTCTTAACAAAGATGTTTTCCAGTAACACTTTTTTGTTAGAAATTTCTTAATTGAAAGTGGAAATTCAATAACTATTTCAATTTAATTTAACAGTACCTGTTATAAGCAAGGCTCTGTCTCTGTCTCTCTCTCTTGCTCTTTTTTGGCAGTGTAACTAGTATAAAAATGTTTTGTATGATTTCACATGTGTAATTGATTATATTGCTTGCCTTTGTAGGTGAGAGAAGAAGGGAAAAAGGGAGAGAATTTGGACCTTAACACAAAAAAGGAACACTAAAAATAAGTAATGATTTTTTTTTAAAGAGTTCCTTTAAATCCCCATAAAATGACCATGTTGGATATACTTTGAGAGCCACATTATATTTTAGGGTGCCCATCCTTCTTGTCTCCCCAAATCTCAATGATTATTTATTGATAATATAAAATTTTGCTTAAGAATGGAAAGCCATTCTATAATTATAGATTAAAAAGTTTAAGATAATTAGGCCTGGCTAAAGTAACACTTTAACACAAGAATTTTTAGTCTCCAACCCACAAATTTAAAAAAAAAATTTTTTTAAACTAATTTAATATAATTTGTTTCCTTTGTAATCATATATATTTTGTTTTAACAGTTAAGATATTAAGCTTGATAAGAGGCAGACCCAAGATGGTAAAGAAAAGGCAGGCATTTGCCTAAAATTCGACTCCTGATAACTTAAAATCGCACCTCAGCACAAATTCTGGAGTAGCAGAATCTACAAAAAATAAAGTGAAACAAATTTTTTAGCCCAATGCAACTTAGAAGTACTACAGGAAAGTCTGTCTTGCTTGAGTAAAAGGAGAACTAACAACCAGCCAGCCCCAATGCAGATCAGCACCAAGACCTTCCACAACCTTGTTGAAGCAGACCAGTTGCCAGGCCTCTGGCAAAAGAAACTTGGAAACAGTGCCCTCAGGCTAGGAGCAGAATTCATCTTAGAAGTCGAGAAATATACTGGAAAGTATACAAAAAAACAACAACTAAAAACCCTGACATAGAAAGCCACTGTGCAAACAGGGAAGATTAAAACAAAAACTTAGAATAGGAAAATAATATCAAAATGCCTAGTTGTGGGGCAGCTAGGTGGCACAGTGGATAGAGCACCACCCTGAAATCAGGAGGACCTGAGTTCAAATATGGCCTCAGACACTTAACACTTCCTAGTTATGTGACCCTGGGCAAGTCACATAATCCAAATTGCCTGAGCATTAAAAAAAAAAAAAAATGCCCAGTTGCAAAGCCTCAAAAATAAATGTGAATTTTTATCAGGTCCAAAAAGAACTGGAGGAGCTGAGAAAGATTAAAATCATACAAGAGAAGCAGAAGAAAAATTGGAAAAAAGATGTACAAAAATTCATTGAAGAAAAGAACTCCTTGACTAGTAGAATTGGCCAAATAGAAAAGGAGTTACAAAAGCTAACAGAAGAAAATAATTCCTTAAAAATTAGAATTGGGCAATTGAAAGTTAATGGCTTCATAAGACATTAAGAAATGATAAAACAAAATCAAAAGAATGAAAATAGTGGAATATAATGTGAAATATCTCATTGGAAAAACAACCGGCATGGAAACTAGATAATTGAAGAATTATTGGATTACTTGAAAACCATGTTCAAAAAGAGAACCTGGATGACATCTTTCAAGAAATCCTTAAGGAAAACTATGTTGATGACCTATTACCAGAGGGTGAGATAGAAATTGAAAGAATCCACTGATCTCTTGGAAAAGATCCCAAAATGAAAATTCCCAAGAATATTATAACCAATTCCAGAACTCTGAAACCAAGATGAAATACTGAAAGCAGCCAGAAAGAAACAATTCAGATATTAAGGAGCCAGAGTGAATATTCCACAGGATGTAGCATTAAGGGAGTAGAGGGCTTACAATATAATATTCCAGAAGACAAAAGAGCTTAGATTACAACTAACATTCACTCAGCAAAACTGAGCATAATCTTTCAGGGGAAAAAAAAGATATTCAATGAAGAGAATTTTCAAGCATTCCATTTTCTTTGGTTCTGTATCTTCTTTCACAACATGATTGATGATGGCAATATCTTTTCCATGATTGAACATGAATAGCCTATATCAAATCGTTTACCATCTCGGAATAGGGGGAGGTGAGGAAGCAAGGGAGAAAATTTGCAATTCAAAATTTAAAAAAATTTAAAAATAATCTTTACATAATAATTGGAGGAGGGGGAATTACATCTATATGTGTATGTACACACACACACGCCATATTTGAAAAGACATCTCTAGAGTCCACACTGTCAGGAGAATCCATGATAGGAGAACCCCTATCTTTGCAGAAATTAAGGAATTTCCTTCTAGATAGAGAAGAGCTGTGATATCATTTTTATGAAAAAAATTCCCTCTGGTAAAGCTAATTGACACCTTCCTTGCAAGTTATGGTTAGTAATTTAACAAGTATTGATTTAAGACTCAAACTGGGAATACAAAAAAAGACAAGAGTCTAAGTGAGTGGCCTAGGACGCTGGTAAGTTAGGTGACTTGTCAGTCAGCCCAGGCAAGACTCAAAAGCACAGCACCTACATAGTGTAAGTGCTTAGTCAATGTTTGTTGATTTGACTTGAACTCATTCTTTATTAACTCAAATAGGAAGAAAAATGCTACTATTATTTTTTCTTCTTTCACTTTTCTTCATTTTGATGAATTATCTATACTACATATTGACCTGCTTCAAAGGGTAGTTTTCATTATCTGACATTCTTACTGGAAGAAGGAATTGAAGTCTGGATTCATTTTGGAGTAGTGCTTTTAATTAAAATGATGAATTATATGTAGGGGAAAATGAAATGGGTTGCATTCTCTGACATATAAAGAATTCTTAAACAAAACAGCACTTGCCATACTGCTTTATTCCTGTATTCAATCAAGTACAAATAAATGAATGGGATTTTTTTTTTTTTTTTTTGGCTAATGAAGAGTGACAGAAAAGGACATAGGAGTTTCATCAATAATGAATGGAAAAGATAGGTCATTAAGATGAGGGAAAGTTTCAGAAAGAAGAAGCAGAGGGAAATGGAAAAAACCCTGCAATTTTGACAATAAAGAATACTGTATCTTGGTAGGAATAGAGGTTATACAGTTAATTATTTTTAATGCATAATAACTTTTCATGATTTTAAAAATATAATTCAATAAATGTTATCAAATGAGGTAGTCCATCTAAAACATCCTGCAAAGCTATTTTATTATTATTGTAAAGGAGTTTAATGTCCAGGGGTTATGTTATTTGAGGTCTCATTGTTTTTGGAAATTCCACTTGGCTGGGATAGGGTGCAGAGGAGAGGGGAGATAATTATTTTAGGTTACTTTGGTAGTGGCAAATGGTCTCAGCTAACTCCCCCCCCCCCTTTTTTAAAGCTTTTTTTTTCCCCCTTTATTAAAGCTTTTTCTTTTTGAAAACATATGCATGGACAATTATTCAACATTAGTTTGCAAAACCTTGTGTTCAAAATTTTTTTCTCCCTACCTCCCTACAGCCCCTCCCCTAGATGGCAAATAATCCAGTATGTGTTAAACATGTGTAATTCTTCTATACATATTTCCACACTTATCATGCTGCACAAGAAAAATCAGATCAAAAAGAAAAAAAATGAAGGAAAAACAAAGTGCAAGCAGAACAACAAAAAAAAGTGAAAATACTATGTTGTGATCCAGACTCAGTCCCACAGTCTTTTCTGATGCAGATGGCTCTCTCCATCACAAGAACTTTGTTCTCACATCACATTGGAATGGTTTGAATCACCTCACTGTTGAAAAAAGGCCTTTCATCAGAATTTATCATTGAATAATCTTGTTTCAGCTAGAGCTACTGAAATTTATCATGAGCATCATTTAAGTGCCTGCAAGGCAGGTTCTTGGATTTTTTTATCCTCTAATCTTCTGACCGATCTGATAAATGTCCTTCAGCCCATTGCTTTACTAGATAGCTGAGACTGTACCTGCATAAAAGATGGGATTTTGGATTGTGGGGTAGATTCCAAAGTTAATTAAATTTTATTCTTGCCCTCATTTCTTTTAGCTAATGATCTTTCCGCTATTTGGATTCCTTTGTATGAGTGATTTCCTAGTTTTAACTCACCTGCTTCTTCTTTTAAAAAATTACTTTTGAATTGTTTTTCAATAAACCAGTTCCTCTTTTAGAAATATTTTGTTATGGAAGGCAGAAAAAATAACAACGGTTGGAAAGAATTAACTTTGTGTTATAACGAACAATTTTCTTAAAAGAGGTGAAGTAAAACATTTGCTTTTTCTCTGCTGAACTTTTGCTGCTACCTTCCATAATGCTGCTAATTGAGCTTCTTAAGAAGACTCAAAATATATGGCAAATATACTTTGTTAGGATTTGAATTATTAGAATCTCTTCAGAACTTTTTGAAATGGTATTTTGGAAGAGGATATTATAACATCAGGATTGAAGTGAAGCTCTTCAGTTAGGATGATGTTTTTAAGCCCTGAGATTCCAAATCATTTTTGTTTTCTAGTTAAGATTATGCCCTGTGGTCATTAAAAAGTGTATGAAGCAGTTAAAGAGGAAATAAGGGAGAAGTTGAATTCTAAGACTGGAAGAAGATAGAAGTGTCGATTAGTTGTCTAATAAATAACATGTAAAATTTCTGGAAGAAATTAGCACCTTGCTTCTATTTCAAGAGTATCTTAGGCAATGAGATGTTTAATTATAGATAATCTTGATTATTTTAGCTTTATTGACCCAGGGGAGGAGGGAAACAGAGGAGCACATAACAAACTACTTGTACTACAGGGAAAATAATGCTTAAATGAGTATTCTTCATTTTATTATTTAAACACCTCATTGTAATTGCAAGAGTTTCTTGTATCTAGTTTGTGCTGTTTTGAAATAACTTCTAAAATTTTCACTGCTTTAAGGTAGGAATGATTAGTAGGTAATCTTGTATTCCAGCCTCATTTTCAAACTACTAACCATCACAGGTATAAACAATGGCCAAGAGGGCTCGGATTTTTCTCTTCAATATTTTTTTGGAGGGGGTGGTAGCTTATTTGTTAAATAGAGTGGTAACTTTCATAGGCAAGTGACAATACACAGCTAAGGACTAATGCTACTCACCAGAACATACGTATTAGTGATTAGTAATCACTAATGTGGGTCTTAAGGATGTTAGTTGCATGAGCACTGGAGAACTGATTTGGACTGAACCTGCATTATGCTGATACTTGCATCAATATGCAGTGACCTAAGAAATGGCAATAGTACTAGTAACAATTCAATTAAAAAATAATTTTGATAAATTTTGGTTTTGCATCATTAAAATTTCCCCTAGTACTCATCTCACAGAGAAGTATCCTATGTGACAAATAATATTTTTAAAGGAATGGGAGGAACAAGAGAAGAAAATAGCTAGCCAACCAGTCATCGAAATAAAAAATGTTTGAAAATATAGTGTTCAAGTATCCCAGTTCTGCAAAGGAATGAGGTGGTGACCTCTCATTTTGGGGCGGGGGGGGGAGCACCATGCTTTTTCTTTGTAATTTTGCAACATTCACTTTTAATTGTTTTATGAAAGTTGCTCAGTGTTTTGTAGGTCATTTGCATATGTGGTTTTCTGGAGTTTTAGATTGAAACTCCATGCTCAAGAAAAGATATGAATTATCTGGTGGTTATTGCCTTGTGAACTGAATGCTCTCTAACTTTGTCCAATAGTGCCTGCTGCATAGAGCTTTGCACCCCAGTGATCCTCTGCCCCCAATCCAACAGCATATCTGGGACATGCTGGATCCCCCTGAGGAGGTGACAGCTAAGTGCCAAGCCCCTCTCTCCAAAATAAAGACTCTTTTCCCTCTGACTGAAGCCATGAAGAAAAGGGATCAAGTAACAGCTCAGGATGTCTTTCAAGATAAGTAAGTCATCTGATTGGTGCTGTCCTGTTTTAATCATTTATTTCAGATTATTCAGACAGTTGATAAGGAGGGATGGTAACAGATGAACACTGAAAAATTGATGAAAATAGACCTGAGGGTCAGCTAGGTGGTGCAGTGAATAAAGCATCAGCCTTGAAGTCAGGAGGAGCTGAGTTCAAGTTTGGCCTCAGACACTTAACACTTCCTAGCTGTGTGACCCTGGGCAAGTCACTTAACCCCAATTGCCTCAGAGGAAAAAAAAAAGAAAATAGGCCTGAAAAATTGGGATGTTCCACGTAAAAGTCCTTTCAGGACTTAGATTCTCCCTATTAAAATGTTGACATCTTACCATCAAAGATTTTTAAAGTTCAGTTAACTTCCATCCCCATGCTTAGGTCATCCGTAGACACATCCATAGTGTGTGTCTGGGCTCTTGAGTTTGTCTGCCTCGCATCCGTGTTACTTGGCTGCTGGAAGAACTTGTAGCCCGAGTCTCAGATTCTAGTCAGATTCTGAGTCTTTGCCTTAGCCTGTGACATTGGAGGCTTTCTCTGTTTCTGAGTCACATGTGACATTTCTGGTATGTAATAGAGAAGCAGAAGGCATCCTAAGTTGTAGTTTTTCTGTTAACTTTGAGAGATGTTTTGTGTTATATGGCCCCTTTTGGTTGGGGAATAAAATGTCAGGAAAAGGACAGGGGGGAAAAAGTAGAAAAAAATGATAAAAAATATATGTTCTGTCCCTAGCAATTTTTACAAGTGTCACAAGAATATATTTAATCATGTCATTAATAAGTTCATAGTTTTTAGATAGCCAAAAAAGTCAGATATAGTAATATATTTCTTTGAGCTTTTCAGTAGCCATTAAGAATCCCCACCTTCTCCCCTCTTTTATCAAATTTGTGTTTAGACTTTTACTAGTTTTCATTTGATTCAAGTAAATCAGCAAGGTAAGATTGTCTAATGAATTCATTTGTTTCTCTAGGGCCTAGATGGATGGATTATTGGGAATCTCTTCCAGAGTTAGGTTTTCTGCTTGGCATGCTACATTTCTTTAGGCATCACACTAAGATCTATTTAGGACCCCTATATTACTTTTATCCTTTCCTTCCAGATATTTTCTATGCTTTCCACTGATCAAGTGAAACTTATCAATCACCCCCTATCCCAGCATAGGATATAGTTGATTCTTTTTCCCTTGGCAATTTATAAAAACCCTGGGGATTTAATAGTATTTTTGTAAATTATTTCTCATGTTAATATAGAAATTTCTATTTTCTTGGGAGTTTTTATAGTTAATAACACTGGGTTAGCCAGAATAGAAATAATTGTAGGGTGTTAATGTCTGTGCTGTATATGCCACAAATTACACCAGAAATGCATTTTCCTCCCACAAGATGCCAGTATTTCTCACCATTTATTTTCATCATGATCTTTTCTCTATGTATGATCCCTTAATAGGATTATATTTTCTTTGTGCTGTCCTTTGGAATTAACATTTGGGGCTAGTTGAATGAAATGCTGACTCCTTCTCTTCTCAAGATAACCTCACTTGGCTGTACTTCAGTCATTTTATTAATCAGAAACTGGGAGACAGAGATTTGGGGCCTGGGGAGAGAAAGAGAGAGTTAGTCTTGTAAATTTTAAAGCTTCAGTCTGTGGTTTTTATTACCTTCTGGTATCATTGGAAAGAAATGGGCCTTTCTCTCTTCCTCCTTTGATTAAAATGTAAATTAGTTACTTAAAAAAAAAAAAAAACCTACCTACCCAAAACACTATTAATGCTATGCTTTGATTACAACTTCAGATCTTTCTGTACCATTTCCTCCTGAGAAAACTCTCCTGCTTGTGTTTCTTGTCCTCTGTTCATTCACGGAGCTGTTGTTCGGCTACATTTCCTGAATGAATGTCAGAGAAGTTTCACATGCCCATGTGCCCTTTCTTCTCCCACCCTCTGGCTTGGGAGCACTTCAACAAGCATTTATTTATTGAGTCTGTGCTATGAACAAGGACCAGTGCCAGGTTCTGTGGAAGTCACAGGCGTGGAACTAGAGAATGTTAAGAGCTGGAAATGACCTTTAACAGACTATTCCATTCCGTTCATTATTTGGATGGGAAAATTGAGATCCACAGGAAAAAAGTAACTTGCCCAAGTTCACAGAAGATAGTAAGTGGCTAATCCAAAGCCCTGAGCTCTTTCTTCTACACCTTGATGTCCCCTCAAGGAATTTATAATTAGCAGCTCATATAATTGCATTATAATTAACCACTCAGTCATCTCACTATGAAAGGAAAAACTGGCCAACAATAGTCTATCCATCTATAGACATCAGGTTTGCTATACATAGTTCAATTAATTGACACCTAGGATGGAGGGGTCAGCATTTAATAAGTATGTGTGAAATGTTTTTTTTAACTCAGTGTTTTATAGAAATGCCAAAATTTCTTGGAAAGTTTTCCCTCTATTTGCCATTGTACTTTTTATATTGTTATTTTTCACTTTGTTAGATAGGATTAGTGTTTTTGAGGATACCTTTCTTTTTCTTCCTGCCTTAAGTCATTTTCTCATTATAAAATCAAGCCTAAATATCTCTTGAGTAAAGAGCATAATACTAAGAATATGGCTACAAACACCGGGCTAGAATTCATAGGGCTTCCTCCATCTCTTCCTCCCAGTTCTTTTCCTCTGTGATCTTGGTTAAATCATGTTCTGTTCCTGAGACTCAGTTTCTCATTATTGCAACAATAGAGGCTTAGACTACTTGACTCACAGATGGTTGTGAGGATTAGATGTTCACCTATTCAAAATCCTTTCTGTTAGCAAAACTCTGCACAAAATGTAAAGCATTTTAAACATCAATACTAATAATAATGTGCTTTGGAATTTGGGGTATCTATACAGGTCATCATGTATCCCAGGATTCTTTTGTTTATATCAAAAAAGTTAAAAGACAATTAGAACACTGTTCAAGACTAGATAATCATTAAAAGTTATCTTAATAATCTGAAAAAGTAAAATTCTCCTTATAATATGATTGACTGTCCTTTTCTTGAACTTGACTTTTAGGACATCTAAGTTCTGGTAATGGTTTCACCACATTATGATATTGAGTTATTCATATTCCCCCTTTATCACCACTCAACATTTTCAAATGTAAAATGGACATGCTAATTAACCTTTACCTTTCCTTACCTCACAGAGATGCTGGATAGAATTGTTAAATTCTGTTTCCTCTGTAAAGCTTTTTTCTTAATCTCTAAGGATAAGTGATCTCTCCTCACTTCTAGAAGAAGCTTTCTTAACCTGGAGTATGTGGATCTTTGGGGGATCCATCAACTTAGATGGGTAAAAAAACTGATCTCTTTATTTTCATTATACTCCAACTGAACTTTAGTGTTTCCTTTAATTTTGACTGTGGGCAGCAAAACTAATTCTGGGAAGGGGTCTCTAGGATTCTACCTGATGCCAGAGGAACCCAAGACGTGAAACAGCTTTAAAAACTCTTGTTTGGGACTTCTCTTTTCCCCTTATGCCTCCTCTTAATTTGTGTGCCTATCTCATCAACTCTTGCTGTGTTATTATAAGTTTCTTGAGGGTAGAACAACCATATTTAATTTATGTTCTTATGCTTCACAACACATAGTACAGTATATTGTACATTATAGCTCCTTAATAATTTTTTATTAAATGACTATTAAGATTATTTGACTTAGGGTTTATAGAGTACTTTTTGAGTGCTTATTAAATGATATCAACCTACTTGTGAGATGGTCAAGTGACAATATCATTTGTATTTTCACCTCCCCCCCCCAAGGTCAAACCATTTTATAATTATCAAATAGATATTTTATATTTATTGGTTATATTGATATTAGTATTAATTCACACTTAATGGTGATTTAATATTGACAGGTTGTTTTCCTCAACAATCTTTTAAGATAAATAGTACAAGGTATAATAATACTAATCTTTTTCCCCCACTTAATATTTTACTTTGTCCAATTTAATATAAAAATAGTTTTCAACATTTACTTTTATAATATTTTGGTTTCCTTTTTTTTTTTTTTTTTTTTCCCCTCCTTCCTTCCCTCTTCTCTCCCCTGGCAAGATGTCCTAATGGCAAGCAGTCTGATATAGGTTATGTACAATATTATCATTTTTCAGATGAGAAGTTGTAAAAAAAAAAAAAAAATTCCCCAAGGCCATGACAGTATATGAATTCAGGCTTTGCCAACTCCAAATTCATGATTTCTCCACTACAATATATTTGTTCTTGGTTTTCATGAACAATGAAGAAAGATGATTGGTATGTTCTATTGCAGCCCTGTTAGGTCCTCCAGTCTTCCCTCACCCTGTGCCCTCATTTTTTCTCATTTCTATTTATTATTCCAGATTCTGGAAAGAATAAAGCTGTTCTGATTTTAATCCCCCTACTTGGCCATAAGAGGTGATTCATTATTTAAATGTCACTGACTTACTTCCCAGTGGCCATTGTGTTATTTTTAGGATTACCACTTTTCTGTATCTCTTTATTAGTTTAGTTTTTTTACTTAAGCTTAGGTTTCATGGCAGCATGTTGTTTACCAGTATAGTACTTGCACCATAGTTTACTGATTACAGCTTTTATTTAACCATTTTTGACAGTAAGATTTATACCAAATTGATTTTGTTCATTGTGATTAAAAAAAAATCTCACCTTTTAAGCAGCAGAAAAGAAATTATGGGCAATGTCTTTGGACTTTTATTTTTACTTATTAACAAGCTTTTTCTTTTTAAGATGTACTATTAAAAGCATACATATTATTTGTAGGACTTTTTGTCTTAAAGTAAAGATACTTTAAAGATCATGTTAGAATATAGCCTACAATTGTATTTAGAAGAGAAAAATTGAAAGTTGCTTTTTGAAAATCATTTTTAAGATACAATTTAAGGCATTCTTGCATATTTAATTGAGGTTTGTCCAGCAAGTTTTAATAGCTTTAAGTTTATAAAGTTTATAAAACTCTCTTATCTGCTAATAGAGGGAAGATAGTAATAATACATAAAGATCCTCTTTATGGAAAGATCTTAATATCTATCAATTGTGAAACAGGCACTTGCAAATAATATCTGAAAGGTATTGGAGTTCTTACTTAAAAATTAAGTTTCTATTACCTGTGAATATATTTTCATCTTCATAAGAGAGTTTTGATGTGAATGCTAATTGCAATGATTATACTCCTGGTTCACAAAGCCAGGGCTGCTGCAGCCTGGCAGTCAGGGAGGCAGGCTGGGTGGGAAGAAGGCCCTTGTGCAGCTGCCTCTTTTGAATGGTTGGCAGAATGACTTTGTACATTTCCTGCCAGTAGTTATGATTCTTTTTCTTTTTAAGACAAAAGTAGTATGGTGCAAAAGTAATTTGGTTTTTTTTCCCCCCAGCCATGAAGATGGACCTGTGTTTAAAAAAGCCAAAACTGAGGAAGGGGAAGTCAACTTTAGTATCTCCAGCCTGGCTGAGGGCAGCATCACCAGTGTAAGGAAGTCTTTAACTGTTTCCTCATTTTGTCAGAGGTTAAGGATTTCATTGCAGGGCCCTCAATTCTAGTAGCCATATCACTGACAAATCACCTGCTTTCTTTTTATTCCTCACCTCTTAAAGTATAAAATAATAATAATGACTACTTCTTTACGTCCTTCTTCTCTTTTCTTCTTTTTGATAAATATAGTCAGAAAATTCTCTGTACAGCCCGTTGTTTCATTGACTTACTTGGAAGAGTAGCTTTTAGTATCAGAGACTATTCTTGCTGGGAGAGTGAATTAGAGTTTGCATTCATCTTTGAGTTCTCCTTTTAGTTAGAATGATGAACTCTGGCCAAGGGGAAATGACATTGGTCTCCTTTTTTGCATATGAAGAATTCTTAAGCAAAATGGCCTTTGTTATGCTGCTCTTTTCTCTACAACACCATTAATTCAGGATTCCTGAAAGTGGACGTTTTCCATATTAATGAGAGAATACTTGGAATGTAAAGATACTGCTTTTGGGTTAGTGAACATTAGGAATAATGATGAAAGGAAGCTTCTTAAAAAGAAAGAAGTTGGAGCTGGTACTTAGTATTCTTTTGAGAAACGAGAAAAGAATAGACACATAAAAACAGTGAGAGTAGTAGACATTTCTATAGTACTTGCAGGTTTAATAATGATCTTGAGGCTGGAAGTAAAAATGAAACAGCTTTTGAGTATTTATAGTGTCTTGTGAGCCATTTCTACTATAATCTCTGTACTATTGATTCTTTATTTTGGGAAAAGTTTGATAGGAAATAAGATTGTCACTTCTTGATTTCAAGGCCAGTCACTAATAGTAGAAAAAAAAAAGATATATTGTTAAGTGCTGATTATAGAAATGAAAATTTATGTGCAATTTATAAATATAGATTCACTTTTACTCATATTTTCAAGGGAAAAACTGCTGGACCTCTGTAAGAACCTATCCTTACTGTTTTTTTTTAAGAATACCTATACAAGAAAACATTCCTTTAATATCGTGTAGCAAAAGTTTGTCTTCTGGAGAACCACATCCTGCATCCCATTCTGTGAGCTGAGTGGTTCTTATTCTCATGATAGCCAGGAGCCAAGATGAAGAAACATAGGCATGATCTTAAAGTGCCATGCTGTGGATTCAATGCTCTTCCAAGTGTCTTTATGTTTTTTGACATTCGCTCTGTGCATGTTAACTCTAGGCATTCACTACATTTGTGAATATCCTTGTTACACTCTGTATTCACTATTGCCAGTCTCTCCCAATGCCCAGGCCCTCAGAGAAATTTCCAGTCACTCTTTTGCACTGCTTAAACCAATTTTACCAAGCTTACCTCTGTCCGAGTCTTCAGAGATCTCTGGCCATCATTTCATAGGAATGATGGTTTAGATTCACAATAGAGCGCTCGAGAACAGCCATGTGCAAGCCATACTTGCTTGCTCTTATCTGATAGATATTTTGCTCAATATCTTTTGTTCATGAGGTCACATCCTGCCTAACTGACCTCGTGCTGACTCCCACTGAATACCAGGTCAAAGAGGGCAACTTCCTCCTCCCTACTGCTTAATAGGGTCTATAAGGTCACCCACACAACCAATCAGAGAAGGAGGCCTCCTATTAACGAGGCAGTCTCTGTTTACTCACAGAAATCACTTCCAGGAGTCTCAGGCAAAGCCTGTTTACTTCCTATTGCACTTGTACGTGACTCAACACTTTAGGAAAATGTCCAAGCTTCATGCTTGTCAGGATTTAAATAGAAAAAGATAAGCTTTTTCATTGGATAGACTAAAAGGAAGTAACCATCCTTGACCAATGGTCACCAGTGTCGTCTGCTTCCTGTGGGTCACATCATTTCCTATCACCGGCTTAGGGTCTAACCTTTAGAGAACATGTGACTTCCTGCAATTTAGGGTCCAGAACCTGATCTGGCTCTGGGAATAGGGATCATATGACTTAGACCTAGTCTTACAAACTGAGAAAACTTCAACCAATCAGTCCCATTCAAGAGCATCTAAAGGAAGAGTGCTTTAAAAACTCAGAGAGAAATGAGAGCCACTTAGCTGTCATCAGGAGCCTTGTGGGCTGTATACTGAAAATTATGTAACATTGTCTATGTTTTCTTGTTTTTATTTATTTTGTTAACCATTTATATTTTAATCTGGTTTGAGGCATACTTAGGAGTATTATGGGCAGCATGTGACCTGCAGAACATATGTTTGACATCTGATTTAGAGAATCACATGATTTTTGCCTTATATTAGGGTGCTGGGATGAGTAAGCAATCTATGCTGCTTCATTTTGAAACCAGGCTCAGCTCGTTGGTTGCTTGAGTTGCAGTTATTTCTGACTCCCTTGGAAAGACTATCTGATAAAAAGGGAGTTAAATGAAAGCTTAGACTATAGAATACTGCTACATGACACTGCTGGCTTTTGAATAGGGACATGAAAAAGAAAATAGAAAGACCTTTATCTTCTATTTCATAAGAGCAAATGTACCCATGTTAAACTATGTATGTTGTCTGAGGTGATGCCAGGAAAAGAAGAAAATTGGTCTGAGGCGCCATTGTTTTTGGATGTTTTTTAGGTTGGCAGTGTGAACCCAGCTGAAAACTTCCGTGTTCTAGTGAGACGAAAGAACGCCAACTTCAAGGAAGGTAAATGGACCAATCCTACCAGTTTCTCATTACAGAATAGATATTTAATGGCATTAACATATTTAAAATCTTGACTGTGAGCAGAATTGAATTATGGGATTTCATTTAGTACTTTTTCTCAGAAAGGATCACAAAGATTATCCTTCATTAGAGATATTTTATAACTAGCATGGAGAGAGGAACTCCTAGGAGTTGTTGTGAACTTTGTTAAAATTTGTTGATGAGTTACCATATTAATACAAATTATGGACTAGAACTTGGGAACATTCAGTTTAGTTTCCCCCAAACTCCGTTGGAGCCCTCAATCTCTCTAAAAACTTGGAATGATGCAAAATAGGACCAAAAAGGTTTCTGTGACTAGATTCAATTCTGAGGATTTGACTTTAGAAGAACCAGTTTAGTTTCTCCCAGTGTAGTCAAATTCAAAAAGAAACAGCAACCATTAAACTGTTCATAAGGATCCCTGTGTGTTGCTTATTTAATTTTAAAGCTTAGTATTGTCTGTGTTTTATTGTATATTTATTTAAAATATTTCCCAGATTACATTTTGATCTGGTTCAGGCCCCCCTTGGGAGTGACACCTAGTTTATTGCCTGAGTCCTGCCTGAGAGTGGATCTGAAATCTCCTCTTCCTCTCAGTACTGAATTATATTATCCTTGAAATTCTTCAGACCCTGTAAAGTCCAAGGATTCCTCTTCTGTCACCCAGAAGTAACCTGGGTGAGATATAGATGTGCAACCTTTTCCCTCACTGCTTTCTCTCTCAGGCTGAACATCCTCCACAGATCACCATTGCAGGATGCTCTTGGTGGTGTCATTGTGTATCATTAACCTTGTCTGTACATTGCATTACGAGGGGTGTCTGTCTGTGTCTGTATCTTCTCTTTGTTCGCTCAACTTATTTAACACCTAAAAAGTGACTGTAGTTGTGTAGCACTGAGCTTATCAGAGTCACTCTAGTGTTAACTATTTCTCAGACCTGGGACACACATGCCTATTATGGAATTGCCTAAGGGCCATTATGACTAGGTGAATTTCACAGGTAACATGTGGTCCTTTGAGTCAGACCTGATTTTTGGTAGAGGATCCAGAGGTTGGCCTAAAAGAGAGAACTTTAAGGTCAATGCCATCATTTTACTAACCTCAGGAATTTTGGAAAATACTTAGTATTCTTTTTGCAGGTTGTATAGACAATAACACATTTGTGTTAGCTTCTTGGAGTTTTATTCACAGTTGCTTTAAAAGAGAACATTGGAATTTTAGCCTATAGTTAAATATTGCAATGGATCTACTATTTATCTGTGTGAACAGATTATACTATGGACCTTTTCATTCCATGTGACTTTCTTCATGTCTTTTATTTTCTATAGGGGTATCCCCAGTGTGCTAGGTATTATCTGTGTTTAAAGAGAAGTAGGATCTCCTCAGCCTTTAATCATAATATACTGTTCACCTCTTTTGATTGAGAAGTTACAGGATCTCCTTAACCTGTTTTGTATTAAAAGGTCTGTTTCACAGTCTAGAGATCCAACTACTTAGAATTTGTGCAGTGCATATATTTGGTTAGTTGGTCTGATTCATGATTACCCCCGTACCAACCCAATTATGATAAATAAACTCAATTATACCTACTTCCTAAGTATCGGGGTTTGGGGATACTTGGAGTATTTTTTTTGGTTTTGGAAGGTTGACTATATTTGTATGGCAGCTTTCCAGATCCTACCAAATTACCTATCTTACTCTAATAGATTTGATCTTGTCTAAGACTTGGTGAGTCAGAGTCGTGTCACGTCCTCTCAAAATCAGGCAATCTTCTCTTAGGCGCATCTTTATAAATTGTCAGCAGCAGCAGCAGTATAAGCATAGTCTCATTTCTTTCTTATCATGGGAAATATGAAGTGTGTGAGTCAGCAGCTCCCAAAGACTTCAAATTCCAATATATATAATTGTTCTCTTACCTAGCCTTTTATCAAAACTTCTCATTAGGAGTAATATGATACTTAATGATTTTTTAAATTGAGTGAATGAATGAACTTATTGGCCAAAAGCTCATTAGCAGGAGAGAAAAGTTGCATTCTTGAAAACTAACCCTCATATTTCATAATGAGTCTTGAATAATTGAGACCTTTTCATATTCATTAGGGTTTTATTCAGTGTGTGACATTTGTGTAAAACAATTTGGAAGTTTTATCTGGTATAGAGAAGACAGAGTATAAGCATAGAGACTATGCTTATACTGCTGCTGCTGCTGACAATTTATAAAGATGCGCCTAAGAGAAGATTGCCTGATTTTGAGAGGACATGACACGACTCTGACTCACCAAGTCTTAGACAAGATCAAATCTATTAGAGTAAGATAGGTAATTTGGTAGGATCTGGAAAGCTGCCATACAAATATAGTCAACATACCAAAACCAAAAAAAAACTCCAAGTGTCCCCAAACCCCGATACTTAGGAAGTAGGTATAATTGAGTTTATCATAATTGGGTTGGTACGGGGGTAATCATGAATCAGACCAACTAACCAATGCCTTACTTCTAGGCATTTAGGACAGCATCAGCCCCAAAGCTTAGCTTTAGGAACAGGTAGGGCAAGTTTGGGAAAGAATGAGTGACCCAGTTTGAAGGAATATAGAGAATGTAAAAGGGGGGTGATGATATTGATATCTCCCTCTCAATAAAAAAATGTATCAAGCGCTTCAGAAATCTTAAAGCACACTATTTTGTTGCTTGTTTTCTTTTTTGGGAAGAGCATGGTATTCTGAATTTGTGGTTTTATTGGTATGGGCAATGGAAACATATTCCAATAAAGATGAGCACTTGTTCAGCAATCTAGAGTCTTAGAGGGTTACTCAGGAGGACTGAGAATTCAAGTGACTTTTTTATGGTCACATGTCCAGTACATCGTTGTAAGAGGCAGAACTTCAGCTTGGGGCTCACTGACTCAGAGCCGGTTCCCTCTCCACTTGGCCATGCTATTATGTTTTGAAAAAAAATCGTGAAGAGCTTTGAATTACAAGTTAAAGAAATGGTAAGTCCTTGAAGGTTTTGGAGGAGGAAAATGACAATCAGGGCTGGGTGGTGGAAAAGTGGCCAGCATTTCTATGTAGCATAAAGTGTGAGCCATGATGGAGTTAGGGAAAATGGCATAAGCTATTAAAATAGGGGTGGCCAAAAGACAGTTGAGGAGGTAGGATGGACAAGGGATGCAAGAGCACCTGTGGTTCTTTGCTATAGGAAAATTCTTTGATCCACTGTAGATTTCACCTGTCTGTTTTAAATTAAAGCTGGTTGTTCATTACTCTTATCATTCTCAGGTCAATTTTTTTTTTTTTTAACATCTCCTCCTTTAGAGATGAAAAAGGGAGTGTTTTCTCTTGAAAATGCCTTTAATTATGGTTACATCTAGCTCCCATGGAAACCCAGAACAATCATTCCTCTTCTGTGTTTTTTATTAGCCTGAACCATAATAACTGAACTAGTAAAGGGTGGGGACAAAGAGGAGGGGGTACAGACCTAGAAACACCGTCATTACCAAGCAACCAACTTCTGTATTTAGAGAATGATTGCAATAGACACAGAAAGCAAGTGGACCACAAGGTTTTTCATGGAGTGTGTATCTGCAGTTGTAGTCAGAAGTCACTGGTAAACTAATTGAGATTGCAAAAAACACAGAATAGCAAGAGGTTTGCTTGACCATGAGATTGGAAGAAGGTGTGAGGAGCCTGTGCTGTGCCTTGTGGTGTTATTTCAACTTAGTTTTCTTTAGTTCTGGTGAAAGACCTTGTGAAAAAAGTCAATTGTCCATCTTAAAACTTGAAAGGCGATGTCATTTGAGGATTGGGATTGGAGCAGGGAAGTGACCTGAAGAGAAGAGATTCAGGTGAATCATAACAACAACAACAACAACAACAACAACAAAATCATTCATTATAGCCACCTGAGTAATTTGCTTAATACTTTTGTCCTTTTGTTTGGCATTTTTTTCCCATTTTGCACAGATGTAGTAATACTAGATGTAGTAGGCCACATTATCTTGATTAGAGGCCCTGCATTTGCTTTCCAAAGCCATAAATCTAGAGTGGACTAGCTTGACTGTATGCACAGTACATAGAAGATTCTGCTACAAGATATATACACATCTCCTGTATCTCTAACTGGCTCTGTTCTGTGATGTTGGGTGTCCTACCCCTTGTAACCTTGTTTTCTGGATCTTCTAATTTTATGTAGAGAGTCAGACAGATGGATGTTTTTAGAAGCTCTAGAATTGGTGAGAGAATATGGCATTTAGCTGTCTTTACACAAGATTGGTTATTTCATAAATTACTAAATTAAAATATGTAAATTGTATTTAAGATCTTGGAAATAAGGATATTTAATAAAATCATTTACCAAACAGCCTTTTTAGGCCCATGAAAGTTTTTACAGCTTGATGCCATATCAGCTCAGATAATAAAAGATTGTGCAATTCATATTAACTATCAGTAAGGAGGCAGAGAGAGAAGCAGGTAAATTACATATTCCTGCTCATAATTCTCTTAGAAATAGGTCCACTTAAAAGTAATACTTTCCCATGAATCTGTCATTCTTAAAAATATTGAATCAGCTAAGATAATAAAAGAAGATTGTGCAATTTATATTAACTTATAAAGTTAAACACAACTAACTTTGATCAAGGTAGCAATAACTATAAAGTTAAGGAGACCTTTGAATAGATAACCTGTCTCCTATTGTAGAAGGTTTCTAAGAGAGATGAGATCAAAATTCTGTAAAGTTTTGGATTGCATTTCTTTGGCTCTCATTTCTTCAGATGACACAAAGGATAACTGCACCATACAGAAATCATAATTATAATTTGAAAAAAAAAATTTTCCATGCAAGCAATTGAGATGAAATGGCTTAAACCAAACCAGAGTGAACAAAGATATTAGGTTCTGTAATTGTGGGATCAGTGAGCATTAAGAAAAGTAATAGTTTAAAAGCATATTAAAATTTAGTCATCTCTTTAAAAAAAAAAGTCAATTCTTACATGAGTCTGAGAAACCGTTCTAGTTCATATGAAAGTGTGTATTAGAAAATCTGTAATTAGAGTAGAGCTGTAGCAAAATGTAACCTAGATAACCATTAAGAAAGTGATACTATATACTGATATATACATCTACTGATACTATATGTTAAAAAAAAAAAAAAGCATGTTTTCTGCACTCATGTTCTTAGCAATCACTCCATGCACTGATTTTTTCCTCAAAGCACTAAAGATAGGTTGATAAATCATAAAATGATTCTTAGTTTATCACAGTACTTTTATTTTCTTGTACTGTGTTTAATCTTATTTTAAACATGCTTATTATTTGTGAAAAAAGAAACATACTCCCAACATGTTCCACATCTATTAAAAAATGTAAAAGTCAAATTTCAGGAATTGACATCAGAATCATTTAGAAAAGTAAAAGGTTCTGTTTCACATTAAAAGGTTCATTGTTAACCCTGCATTGAAGAACCTATGTTGATTTCAATAATAGATCCCTATATGATTTTGCTCTGAAGTTATCTTTATCATTTAGTGTTAGAGGGAAAAACAAAAATACAGACAAACCAGTCACAGTTCAGTCCAAGAGATTTCATGCTTACAATGAATGCTAATGATCTTGGCTTACGAGTCAAATGGGGGAACAAGTACCATCATGGAAGTCTATTCTGTTCCCCCCATCTCCCACAAAGTGTGACTGATTATAGATCCTTGTCCCATAGTATTGTCGCCACCCCATTTTCCACACTAAGGGCCAGAATTCTTTAGTGTCCCTGATTTAGAATGACCTCAAGACATGGACCCAGCTGGATAAAGAAAGAAAACTGATTTCAGATTGTGCTGATGGGACAAACTGCTTTTAATTAATGACTTCCACTGACTGTTCATAGCAAATAGAATAAGCTGAAACTCTCAACTAATGAAGACATTTAGGAAAAGATGTTGGGCTTTTGTTGAAAATTGTCGCTAATCAGCTGAAATGGCAAGGAGAAGCCTAAAAACATTTTGGAGTCACACTTGCAGGCAATAAATAAGTCTCGCCCCCCCCTCCAAAATGTAATCCAAAGACCCCCCTCTCCTCCCAAAAAAAAATGCTGATATAGAGGGAGTTAGCAAAAGTAATTTGATAGTTAACCCCATTCCTTTAATCCATGTAGGTCTCCATGAAGAGATAAAGGAAATAGGATATATTTGCTTCCTTCACCAGAAAATGAAATTCAAGCATTAAAGTCTCCTCCAATGGGAGATGAGAATGTTGTAGAGACATCTTTGAGAGAAGGAAAGCCTTTTGAAGTTCCATTCAGACAATTTGGGAACCCCACTGGGAGGGTCATAAGCTTGATAAGTATATGAGTTTAAAGGCTGCCTTTTAGTTATTTGTCCATAGGGCAGCTAAATGGTGTAGGGGATAAAGTGCCAGCCCTAGAGTTGAGAAGACGAATCTTCAGTTCAAATCTGGCCTCAAATCCTTACTAACTGTGTGACCATGGGTAAGTCACTTAACCCTGTTTGTCTCAGTATCCTCATCCTAAAATAAGCTGAAGAAGAAAACGGCAAAATACTCCAATCTAGGGTCATGAAGAATAGGTCACGACTGAAAAAAGTATACAAAATCTACATGAGCCTAGAAAATTCCAATTTCCTTATTTCTTACAGGGTCATGAGATTCTACTTGGAGCATTTGAACCTATTGTTCCCGTACTTACATTATAGGAATTTGGAGTCACAATCTAGTTCTTTATGCAGAGACTTTAATTTCTTCTCTAATCTTCCTGTTCTAGCAGTATTTTCCTTTTGGATCACAGCAGGAATGGTTTAAAAAAAAAAAAGTTTACTTTCTTATTCTTTTAACAGAAAATCTCTTTCTTCTTTCTTTTCATGGAAAATTTTTGTTTCTCCAGAAATGGTTTCTGGGACATACCATACTTGTTTCTGTGTCAAATGAAAGATTGGAAGCTAAGCTTTTTGGGTTATAGAGGTCTTTAGACTATAATAATTCAGCATATTCACCCTACTCTCCATCATAGGCAAATCAATAAGAGAGTCTTCAGTGCTTATTTTCTCTGGTAGTTATTTTCTACTTTTCGTGATTAAGCAGCATAGGCCTATTACTCGAACACAAAAAATAAAGGCATCTAGGATATGGTTTTTTTATTTGTTTGTTTATATATTTTTTTTTAATAAACTTAGGTACAAATCTGTAGGTGTCCTGTGTTGCAAAGATTACATTCTTTTCAGAAATCTCTGCTTCAAAGAAAGCCTATTTATGTTACCAGATAACAGGTTTATCACATATGGAAAAATATAGGATAATTTCAAGAATACCTAAATTTGCAAATATAATTATAGTGAGCAATTAGAATTAATTTGAATTCTTGTGACAATTTGTGTTATTAAAAAATTCTTGAGTATTTTGAAGAATTTCCATTTGAAGAATCAAATGGATGTTATTGCTTTTTAGAAATACATGGAATAGTAACCATTCCATTTTTTTGTTCTTTTGTTATATATTTTTGTATATTGTCTACAACATATCCTTCTTTGGCAGAGATGGGATGGAGCTGTGTTTATTTATTTCAGGCTTGGAGAAAGGAAATTCCTATCAAAGATCTTACATTGAATTATCTCAGAGTTATACTATTCTTCCTCCTATAGCCAGATAGTGGAACCTAAGTCAATTGAGAATTCTATATCATCTTAACTTTATAAGTTTTTAGATAAGTTGGTGATCCAAACCAAGTTAGATGAATCTTTAGCCTTCCCAACTTCATTTGAGCTATCTGCCTAGATCCAGAAATAATATTTCTATTCTCAAGATTTTGAAACAAACAGTAAACATAACAAAGGAAGTATATGTCGCACAAAGATAAAACAAAAGGATTACAAATATGATGGGAGTAAGAAATAAAAAGCCATAATATGGCAATAGTACCATGATGCTTTGTATAAATGCTATTCCACAAATGATCTGTCACTAATCTCTAAATTAACTTTAACTTATTACCAGCATTAAAATTGTAAATTTTTATTAGTAGTCAGGTCAAAGTCCTTTGGCACATTATGATCTGCTTTTTATAATCCAATAAAGATATTAAATCACATAACCCTAGACTTTGGAGAGTTCTCTTACATTTCTTATAGTGACTTTATAAATATCTGGGGTGATTTCTTTAGTGTTAAATAACTCTTTATAGGTAGTCTACATTCCATACACAGTGCTTTATATTAAATTCCTCTTTGTTCACATCTACTACATGGTAGACTTTTTTTTTCCCCTGTTCTCAATCTGTTTTTTTTTTTTATTATAGTTTTTTATTTACAAGTTATATGCATAGATAATTTTACAGCATTGACAATTGCCGAATCTTTTGTTCCAATTTTTCCCCTCCTTCCCTCCTTTCCCCCTCCCCCCAATGGCAGGTTGACCAATACATGTTAAGTATGTTAAAGCATATATGTCCTAACAGTTATTTTGCTGTACAAAAAGAATTGGATTTTGAAATAGTGTACTATTAGCCTGTGAAGGAAATCAAAAATGCAGGTGGACAAAAATAGAGGGATTGGGAATTCTATGTAATGGTTCATAGTCATCTCCCAGAGTTCTTTCGCTAGGTGTAGCTGGTTCAGTTCATTACTGCTCTATTGGAACTGATTTGGTTCATCTCATTACTGAAGATGACCATGTCCATCAGAATTGATCATCATATAATATTGTTGTTGAAGTATATAATGATTTTCTGGTCCTGCTCATTTCACTCAGCATCAGTTCATGTAAGTCTCTCCAGACCTTTCTGAAATCCTCCTGCTGGTCATTTCTTACTAAACAATAATATTCCATAATATTCATATATAGTAGACTTTTTTTAAAGGCATATATTAAAATTTTCATCCATAGAATTTTAAAAGTTCTTTAAGTCTGTCTAGTATCTCCTTATTAGTTTTTTTACCCACTTTGTAGCTTTTTTGTGAATACCATCTTTTTATTATCCACATCAATTAATTTCATTTCATTTCTTCAAAAATTTATAAAACAAAACCAAACCTGTGTAAAAGTAGGTAAGTACCAAATATATGCAAAGGAATTTCAAGAGGGAGAGATAAACAACTGGGAGGTTAGGAAAGCCCTCCTACAACATATGGCACGAGGGCTGTGTAAGTGAAAAGAGTGATTCCACAGAATAAAATCGAGGAGAGAATGTATTCCAGGTAGTAGAAAACATTTGTGCAAAGTTATAGAGATGAAAGGTGAAATTTTGTATATAGCAAATAGCTCTGGGCCAATTTGTTTTGAAAAAAGAGTGTGTGTGTGTGTGTGTGTGTGTGTGTAAGGTAATATGAAATAAAATTGGAAAGGTAGGTGGGATCTACATTGTGAAGGACTTTAAATGGAAAATTTGAGATTACATTTTATCCTAGAAACAATGAAATTGGAGACAATATAGTCTTATCTCTATTAAAATTGTTAGTTTAGCAACTATATGCAGGACAAATAAAAGTGACAGAATGTCACAAGCAGAAAATTAGGTAGCTGCTGCAGTATTCGGGGTTAAACTTGGTGAAGGTCAGAACTAGGATAGAGTATAAATGGAGAGAAAGAGGAGAGGGATGAAATTTGTTGTGAAGGGATAAAAAACAGAACTTTTAAACTAATTAGATATGTGGATTAAAGGAGAGGGAAACCTCCAAAGATGTGAACCTGGATGACTGGCAGGATGATGGAGCCATCAACAGAAATTGGGAGATTGGAGGAGACGGAGGTTTGGGGGGAAATATGAGTTCCTTTTTGGACATGATAAATTTGTGATCTCTGGTAATCCCTCTTAAATTATACAAACCAGTTCTAAATTCTAGTCTTGTCTCTAATATTGCTTCTCAAAGTGTGATCTAAGTATTCCTGGAGAGGTCTATGAGACTTTTCAGGAAGGAAGGAGAGTTCTAAAATGTCAGAATTATTTTCATAATAATAATGAGGTATTCTAATATCTAATATGGTAAATATCAATACATAATACCCACATGTAAAAATTCTTTGGGGCTTTCAATCTTTTTACCTATTTTAAAAAATAAATTTTTATTAATATTTTCTATTCCTTATATTACCATACTATTTCTCATATCCTTCATTCTCTTCCTCCCTGTGAGCCATCTAATGTGACAGTATTTTTTAAAGAGGAAAAAAGAGTAAGCATAACTAATCAAAAATTGAAAAAGTCTGAAAACATGTGCTCTGTGTGGTACCTTTGGACCTCCCACCTTGATGAAGGAGTAGGTTGAGGGTATCTTCATATTTCTTCATTCAGATCCCATTTGATCTTTTATAATTTTATTTACTTTTGACTTTTTGGTGTGCCATTATTCTTTCCATTTAGATTATGATTATTGTAAATATTATTTTCTTGGTTCTGAGTATTTTCTAAAAATTCTTTTGAGATTAGGTTCAAGAGGTTGAGCCAGTTTCTGGGTTTCTATAGACTTTTAAGATGGAGATGAGTCTATTGCAAAGGGATGAGTGACATATATTCATATTATTACTCCTCTATAGAATTTAAATTCACGGAGGGTTTTCTTCACAATAACAGCCCTATGAGTTGGATATAGTGTACTTAATATCCCAATTTTACAGATGAGGAAACAT
This sequence comes from Antechinus flavipes, assembly GCF_016432865.1. Classification (NCBI taxonomy): domain Eukaryota; kingdom Metazoa; phylum Chordata; class Mammalia; order Dasyuromorphia; family Dasyuridae; genus Antechinus; species Antechinus flavipes. Next base: position 67,279,591 of record NC_067400.1, on the reverse strand, counting down.
ACTCAGTGATTTATTCCTGGACACACACTATCTTCATTTATATTTATAACGGGAAGAAAAGATGGCCTAGTCACATGGCAAGATTATGGGATGGACATAATTCTCCACTGGTTCTCTTACAGTGTTGAAAATAAGAAAGATCATTAGTACATTGGTTGGACTCAATGTGTTAAACTTTGGAGAGAACATGAGCAAGAATTGCATAGAATGAGCACATTTAAATTGGTTGCACTCAGTATTATCCAGAGCAAGAAGATAAGTAAATACTTCCTAAATGAGGAAATAATCACAGATCCTTCTGAGTAGATAATAAATTCTGTATTGGCCAGAGAAAAGAGTTTTAAAAAGCATAATTTGGCAACTGGTTAGATATAGAGGGGAAGGAATAGAATTAGAGCGATTGAGATGATTAATTTGGGTGACTAGAAGGATGATAATATCCTCAACAAAAGTCGAGAAGTAGTGAGTTGGTGGAAGATATTGAGTCCCGTTTTGGACATTTTGAGCTTGAAATGCCAATGAGTTGTCCAGTGTGCAGTTATTGATGCAGGACTAGAATTCAGAGAGACATTAGGGTTGAATATAGATGTAGGAATAACATGGAGAGAAATAAGATTGGAACTCTTTGCAGCTAATGAGCTTTCATTGGTAAAGAATGTAGGTGGAGAAGTGAGAGCCCAAGTTAGAACCCTATGGACCACCATACTACAGGAATAGAATAATCCAACAAAGGAGACTGAAGAGTGAGACTAGTTGGAGGAGAACCAGCTGGCATAAAAGCCAAGGATGAGAATATCTGGAGGAGGTTTGGTTAGCAAAATCAGAAGCTTCAGAGAGATTCAGGACATTGAGAAATGAGAAAAGGCCTTTACTTTTTTTATAGACATTCAGGAAAGAGCCAGTAAGAAAAGGCTAACTATGAGACATAAAAGAATGAGTCATAGGAGAGGGTTAATAAGTGGATCAAGCTCTTGAAAGAGATGAGAAAGACTGAACTGTAGAGCATAAGTAGGTGTTTGGTTTTTAAAAAGATACTGTTTTCTTCATTATTGTTCCTTTCTACCAAGCTATTGAAGTTTTTTCAATGATTTTTTTGTTCTTTCCAGTTTTTCCTCTACCCTTCTTACTTGGTTTTTTAAATCCTTTTTAAATTCTTCCATGGCCTGAGACTATTCTTCTTTGAGACTTTGAATGTAGCATTTTTACTTTGTTGTCTTCTGAGTTTGTGTTTTGATCTTCCCAGTCACCATAGTAACTTTCTATCATCAAGATTCTTAATTCTTAACCATACTAAAGTGGGACTGTTTCCCTTTTAGAAATAATTCTGGGGACCTGTATATTTCCACTTATTCTAAGGTGATATGCTCTAGGGAAGGGCTTCTTAAATTTTTTCCACTTTCAATACCTCTTAATCCAAGAAATTTTTACCTGACCCCAGGTATATATGTATATAAAATAGGCATTTAAAACAAAAATTTACTAATAATAAATCATCACAATTTTGTGGGCCCCATACTCAATTATAAGACCCCATAAAATTGTCATGATCCACAGTTTAAGAAGCTGGGATCTAGGAAGAGATGTATTTACTATTCTATAGTAAATATAGAGCCTATGCTCTGGTCTTTGACCATCTGCACTCTTCCATCCTGCAACTGTGACCAGAGTTCCAAGTTCTAGTGTGCTGCTCCTCATGCTGGTCCCAGGATTGTAATCTAGATCTAAATAGGGTCAGTGCAATAGGAAAAGGACCCCTATAGTCTCTTTTTGGCCCCTTTTCTATGTGTGGGCTGAGAGAACCATCACTGCTATCACTGATTCAGTTACCCCAAGACCTATTGCTGGTGTGCTGTAGGCATAGACTGTACTATTCTTACCTGGTACAGCAGACCTTTCCTCCTGACCTATATGGTTTAATCTGTCCTTTTGTGGTTTCTGTCACTCCAAAATTTGTTTTGAAGTATTATTTAAAGTTGTTTGGAGGAGAGCTCAGCTGAATCCCTGCCTTTTCCATGCTATATTGGCTTCTCTTCAGTTTGGCCTTTTTTCCTCCCCAAAAAGTGGGGTTACCTTTTTTCCTCAGAGACAAGAGTAAGGAAGGAAGGAATGGATGAATAGTTAAGAGGGGTTTTGAGGGAAGATGAGGGAGTCAACTTTATCGATTTGAATGTTCCATTTGGGAAGTGAGGGGCCTTGAGGTTTGAAAGAGCTGTTTTGGGAATGACATAGTCACTCAGAGAAGACCACAAGGAGTGTCCTGCAGCAGTGAAGATTCCACTAAGATTAGATGACATGGATCCATTTGGCACTGTGTTATTCAGCTGCTTGTGAGAAAGTCAGGTGGGAAAGATGATCCAGAGATGAGAATTGGCAGGACGTTGTCAAAAGTAGGCATTGCTCATATATTTTCTGTTTGGTTTTACTCTGTAAGAGATTTTATTCTATATGGTTGATCCTGTTTTATATTTTATTTCACTCTGTAGTTGATTCTGTTCTACAACCATTCTATATAACAAACTACAATCTCTTTAAGTGAAGAAGCTTGTGAGTGCAAGTCAGCCACTCTCTCAGAATTAGATGTAAAAGTTTAAGCTTTTCCACAATGACTTTTAATGAAAGAAAAACTCTTAAATGAAGGGAATTGTTATCTCAATACCACATGCAAATTATTCCTGACCAAGGAAGGAATCCTTTTCTTCTCTCATGACTTCAGCTCCTAAGGAAATTTTATGCGTTTGTCTGTTATTCTCGGGCACAAATTGACCTTGTCCCATCTTTAGCCTCTTCACCAATTAAAGATAGTTTTATCTAGTTCTCAGGCAACTATGAGTCTGTATCTCCTAGTTCATAGTCAGTGACCTCAGGATGCAGTTGGACCTCTTACATTTATAAAGCATTCCTTTGAGACGAAGTAATCTTTCCACTTGTGTGTTCCTGTCTTCCTTAATGTAACTAAATATGATCCTTGATGGTGCTAGTTCCATAACCGGTGATAAGATTTTTGTTGTTTCCTTTATTCTATGCTTTTTAAAAATGAGTTCTATCTTTAGATACAAATCTCTGACTGGACACTGAGGCAAGCCATCAACCTGCTTTATGGGCCGGTAGTGCCCCTGCTAACAAATAATAATCTTGCTCAGAAAAATGTTCCTTGGCTTATCCTTTTGTTAAATTTCATTTGCAAAAATATTACTGTAGTGTAGCTAAGGTGTCAAAGGCAGAGGTCATCATATAGTTGCATTGCATAACTATAGTATAGTTAGAACAGGAATGATAAAGGAACTGGAGGTTGTAGGGCCTAGATTTAGGGTCTGGAGTGCAGCATAGGGAAAGATGTAAGGATAGATTACAATGAGAATTGTAAAGGTCAGCATAATGGAAGTGGCTCCATCCAAGTTAATGGCTAGATCTTAAGTAGTATGGCCATTCCTGTGGATGTCTCAGGAATTGAAGAGGACAATGAACAAGAAATTTCTATCCAGGGAGGAGATATTATCTTATATATTGAATTTTCCAAGTTTAAGGATATAGATGGAGGAGAGAAACTATGAACCAAATATTGAATTCCCTGAGAAAAGAAGGAAAACTGGAGTCAGTAAGTCAATAAATATGCCAGGCACTGCACTGAGTATGTACTGGGGTTACAAAAATATAAAAGATGGTCTGTGTTTTCAAGGAACTCACAGTATACTAGACTGCATGCAAATAATTATGTGTAGACAAACTATACACAAGATATACAGCAGAAGGAAGGTATAGTGTTAGAGTAGATTGGAAAAAACTTTCTGTAGAAAGTTGAGATTTTAGCTGGGTTTCATGGAAACTAGGAAGCACAGATGAAAAGGAGAAAGCCTTCCAGGCCTGAGGGGTAGCCAATAAAAATGCCTCCAGTCTGGAGACCAGTATCACTGATGGGGGTGGGGGTGTAAGATAAGAGACTGGGGGGAGGGGCAGATGTGGCATGAAGGGCTTTTGAACACCAAACAGGATTTTACATCTAATCCTGAGATGCTAGGGACCCATGGGCTGAGAAGGGGGAGGAGAGAAGGTAATGTAGCCAGACCTATGTTTTAAGAAGGTCCTTTGGACAGTGGAGTGGAGGCCGGGCTGGAGTGGCAGGCCGGTGGTGAAGATAAAAATTAATGGGCTTTGGCAAGGCAATGGGTAGTGAAGGGAAGAGATGGTCCTGAGTTGAGGATTGAACTGGGAAAAGTGCAATCCTCAATAGGAAAGCATTAAAGGAGGGCTTTAGGGAGAAAGATTCTAAGTTCAGTTTTAGTCAAGTTGAGTTCAGGAAGTCTGTGGGATATCCAGGCTGGGATGTCTAACAGGCAATTGTAAGCGTGAAACTGAATGTCAGCAGCAGGGGGAGGGCTGAAGGAGGAGATGGGTCAACATGGGAGGAGGGAGAGAAGTGGGCCCAGGGCAGAGCTCTGGGAGGCTGTGTTTCCAGGGCAGGACCTGGGAGGAGGTCCAGGGAAGGAGTCTCTCGTAGGAGAGACAAAAAGAGAGTAGTCCTGGCCACAGGGGGCCAGGAAGGCTGAGAAAAAACTCTTACATTTGGCAATGAGAAGATCATTAAGGGGCAGCCAGATAATGAAGTGCAGAGAGTTCGGCCCTGAAGTCATGAGGGCCTGAGTTCAAATGCTGCCTCAGACACTCACTGGCTGTGTGACCCTGGGCAAGCCTCTTAAACCCAGTTGCCTCTCAAACAAAAATTTTTTTGAAAGAGAGACCATTAATAGCTTTGGAAAGAATAGTTTTTGTTGAATGATGAGGTCAGGAGCCAGAATAAAAGTTAGAGTGAGAGGAAAAGAAAAAACTTTTTGAAGACGGTCTTTTTAATGAGTGCAGCTACAAAAAGTAGGAGAGATAGGGGATGATAGTTCACAGGGATGGTGGGATAAAGAGAGTTTTTTGAGGATGAGAGAGACACGGGTATGTTTGTAGGCAATAAGGAAGCAGAATTAAGGAGTGATTGAAGATAGGTGGAAAAGTAAGAACAATAGAAAAGGGAATTTTCTGCAGGAGAAAATAGAATGAAATCAGATCACCTATGCATATAGAGGAGTTTGCCTTAGGGCTCTTCCTTGTGAGACACAATGGAATGGATAGTGGCAAAAGGTAACCTGGGTGTTGTGAGATGAAAAGGGGACAAGAGGAAACTCTTGGCAAACATCCCTAGTTTTTTTTTTTTTTTTTCTTGTTTGTTTTAATATGAGGCAAAGTTCTCAGCTGAGAAGCTGAACCAAGTGGGAGCCAAGGGAACCATGGGAGTTTTGGTATTAAAAGATTTGGAACAGCCCACTAGAGTGGGGTTAAGTGGCTTGCCTAGGGTCTGAGGCTGGAGAAAGTGTGTTAATTAGGAAGGTGTGAAAGGATTGCCTTGCAGCCATGTAGCACAAATTGGGAATGGACCTAGTCAGCATATTTTTATGGTTTTTCTCTAGCATTGTGAGTGGGCCAGTAGATCAGTCATATGGCTAAAAGACTTTTTATCTGGGGTCCGTGAACTTTATTTTTAATGTGTCAGAATCATAGGTTTTCTTTGCAATTCATACTATGAACTTAAAAGTATTATTCTGAGAGAGTCCATAGACTTCTTCACTACACTGTCAAAGGGGTCTGTTTCAAAATTATTTTGAATTCTGGTGCTAAATCCCAGAGTAGGAGGGGTTCTTAAGTGGTAGTGGCAGAGAGCCTATAAAATAGTGAGAAGCCATAAGTATGCTAACTTTTCCTTCTGGTCCACTGTGTCAAGAGACATGTGGGAATAAGCAACTAACAATAATAAAAAGGTATCTAGAGATTGTCTTCTGGAGAATGCTAGGTTTTCATGAGTCCAAGAAGCATTCCAAAAAAAAAAAAAAAAAAAAAAAAAAGCAAGCTTGATGAAGGGAAGTTATAAATGATCCACTATGAGTTCCACATGTAAAGGGAGAGCAGAGAAAAATTGAGCTGGGGAATGGTAGGATGAGCAACTAACAGAGAAAGGGAGTTCTTAACCTTATAAGTTTAGGAAAGCAGAAGCTAACCCTGGGTCACAAGCTATGGGGTCTTCTACTTTTTGGAGTCCTATGATCATAGGGAAGGGCTCAGTGAAGATATCTGGGTTAGGATCTATTTTGAATTTACATGTTCTACTCTCTTAGTGGTTACTTCCTAAAGTGGTACATGTGGAGAGTAGACTGCAAACAACCAGAAAGAATTTGGTTAGTGCTACTCACTAGAGATAAACAGACAAAAGCACAGTAATCATTTACATTGTAAGTATTAAATGTTCATTGATTTCTGTAGTTAGAGTAGTGTGCTGATTGAAGACAAGAGAAAGTAATTAAATTTACTGATATACAATAAACCTTAAATAGTTTTACATTATAGAAAAAACTTAATGTGTAATACATCTTTGCTTTGTTTTATTCACTTCTTTTACATGATTTGGCATTAGTTTCATGGGATTTTATTACATATTTTTAAATTATTCATTACAAAACTCCTTTATTATTATATTGGATATTAAGTGTACTTTTGAGAAGTCAACAAGAATTTATTAAATTCCCACTATGTGCCAGGCACTGTGCTAAACTAGCTGCACAAACAAATAAAGGCAAAAACCAGTCTCTGCTTTCAAGAAGTTCGTAGTCTAATGGAGAGGAAACAGTATATACAAGCTAAATTAGAAATGATTTAAAAAAAAAAAAGGCACAAAAATTAAGAACCTCTAAGAAAGATAGAATTATAGAAAATAGAATTTTAGTTGAGACGTGAAGGAAGCTGACAGAGACAAGGAGGAAGAGAATTCTAGGCATGAGGAACAGCCTGTGAAAATATAGGGACTCAGGAGAAAATGTCATGTGTAAGGAATAAGAAGGAAACCAGTGGGCATTGAATTGCAGAATGTGGAAAAAAGGTATGAAAAAACTGGAAAGGGAAGAAAGGGCAAATAATCTTTTTTTTTCTTTTTATTTACAAGTTATATGTATGGGTAATTTTACAGCATTGACAATTGCCAAATCTTTTGTTCCAATTTTTCCCCTCCTTCTCCTCCTCCTCCCCCCCACTCCACCGGATGGCAGGATGACCAGTAGATGTTAAAGATATTAAAGTATAAATTAGATACACAATAAGTATACATGACCAAACCGTTATTTTGCTATACAAGAAGAATCGGACTCTAAAATATTGTACAATTAGCCTGTGAAGGAAATCCAAAATGCAGGCAGGCAAAAATATAGGGATTAAGAATTCAATATAATGGTTCTTAATCATCTCCCAGAGTTCTTTCACTGGGCGTACATAGCTGGTTCGGTTCATCACTGCTCCATTGGAACTGGTTTGTTCATCTCATTGCTGAAGATGGCCAAGTCCATCAGAATTGATCATCATATAGTGTTGTTGTTGAAGTATATAATGATCTCCAGGCCCTGCTCGTTTCACTCAGCATCAGTTCGTGTAAGTTTCTCCAGGCCTTTCTGAAATCATCCTGTTGGTCATTTCTTACTGAACAATAATATTCCATAATATTCATATACCACAATTTATTCAGCCATTCTCCAATTGATGGGCTTCTACTCAGTTTCCACTTTCTGGCCACTACAAAGAGAGCTGCCACAAACATTCGTGCACATACAGATCCTTTTCCCTTCTTTATGATCTCTTTGGGATATAAGCCCAGTAGTAGCACTGCTGGATCAAAGGGTATGCACACTTTGATAACTTTTTGAGCATAGTTAAGGGCAAATATTCTAAGTCTAGCCTTTATAATAGACCCATTTCTTCCTTTTAAAATTTGTTTTGTTAAATATTTCCCAGTTACATGTAAAAAAATTTTTAACAGTCATTTTAAAAAAATGTTGTACCCAAATCCTTCCTTTCCAGCTTTCTCCCCTCCTTTTAGAGGCAAACAATTTAACATTTAATTATATTCATGAAACCATGCAGAACACATTTGTAAAGTAGCCATGTTGCAAAGAAAACACAGATAAAAAGAAATAAAACAGAAAAAAAAGCCAAAAAGAGTATATATCAGTTTGCAGTCAGAATTCTCTCTGACACATTTTTTCATAATGGATCCTTTGGAATTGTCTTGTATCATTGCTTTGATTAAAGTAGCTATATATTTCACAGTTGCTCAGAAAAGAATTATTACAATTAATTGTGTATGACTTTAGGATTCTGCTTGCTTCACTTTGCATGGAAGTTTTCCTAGGTTTTTCTGAAACCATTCTTCTCATCATGAAGTGTAGTACATTTCTTGTAGGGGAAGAAGGTAGGGAGGATAGAAAGACCTCCTGCTGAAGATGACTTTTAAGCTGTATATCAGGAAGAAAACTGTATCAGAGATGCAGAGATGAAGAAGGGGAGCCTTCCAAGCATGACTATCAGCCAGTACAAAAACACATATGTGAAGAGGAAGTGAGAAAACTAGGAAGGCTAGGCCACTGAATCCATGGAAAGGAGTAATATATAAAAAGTCTGTAGATGTGAGGGCCAGATTGTGAAGAATCTTAAATGTCTAACTGCACTGGAGTTCTCCGAGTGGGTAGTGACATGTTCTGAAGTGCACTTTAAGAAAATCACTCTGGCATCTGCATGGAGACTGGAGTAGAGAAGTGATTTGATGCAGATAGGTCAATTAGCCGTCTGTTACAATATTCCAAGAAGGAGGTGATAAGAGCTTGAATTGAAGTGACTGAAGTGATAGCTATGTGAGCGGAAATAAGTCAACAGCAGATCAATAGATGTTGAGATAAATGTAAACATGGAGATATAGGGTGTCCCAAAAGTCTTAGTGAAGCCTTAAGCTTTAACAGCATCATGGAGTGACTGAGTGACAGATCTGTTCTCCTGGTGGCATTTTGTCTGTTAATCTATCTGAAGCTAGAGCGCAGTGCACAAGGCCATCTCTTGAGGGTCCCATCTTCTGGATCCAGGCCTGATTGGGACAGCACTAGGCTTTTGTCTGAGTTCCCAGTCTTTTGATTTTTTTTGATTTTTTTTTTGATTTTCAGTGTCTGAACTAAATCTTTTTTCTTTTTTTTTTGCCTTGAATTCAACTAGAACAGAATGCTTGAATATAAGCTTATATTTCAGAGTCCATTTCAAGATGGATTTCATAAGCAGATTAGCTGTTATAATTTAATGGGTTGTTCACTGCATTCCAAAGAATCTTCATCTTTGATTTTTGTTGGAGTATATTTCTTTATCTCCTGAAATATCCCTTAATCTCCCGAGTCCCTTTGCTCCTTCCTTCATGAAGTCATACTACCTGGCTCAAAAACTTGCAATTTGACTGTCAGTGTCTAGGCTCTATAAATAAATAGGAGAAAAAGACTGAACAGTGAGTAAGCTGAAAACAGAATAAAACCTTTCCTTTGTTTTTTTCACCCTGTGCCACCCTGACTCCATTTGCCTTCAGTTCAGTAAATATTTAGTAAGTAACAATAATGTGTCTAACGATGTAATGCACTTTGGGAGGTGCAGAAGATATATCAATATTATCCTCAAGAAACTTACTCCTTACTACTTAAACTCTTTCCACTCATTTAGTAATGGCAGCAGAAAAAGAATCCATGAACTGTCTGCTTCACCCCCTCTTTCTCTAGAGAATTACTTATAGTAAATATGTCTGTAATATATTTGGCCTTCTTGACCCAGTATCCAGGTGTAATTAATATTATTGACCCATCATCATCACTGAGTTCCAGTAAATTCCAGTTTTCTCATTCTCTTATCTTCATTGCTTCCTAACCTTTATGATTACAAGGTATTATCCTTATGTGCAGGGCTCTAGGAATGAAGTGAGACCCAAATTCATAAATTATGTTCAACTTTTTACTTCCCCAGTTCTTAGGAACCATTGTGTTTAATTCAAGCAGAAAAGGATAAATTCACCTTTTGTGCTTTTTACTTTTGCCTTGAGTCTACTTCCATGGAGAATTTAAGAAATCTAGAGAAGAATAAGGAAAATAGGAAAGAAACGGGATTTGAGTCCTTTGAGTGTTACATAGGTTCAATGATTATCTTTCAAAAATGACTCCCAAATCTTTTTATCCAGTCTTCATCTCTTTTTAGAATCAAATCACATATTACCAAATGTCTATCCTATGGTGATTTCAAACTCAGCATATCCAAAACATAATTCAATATCTTTCATCCTAAATCTCTAGACTTCTCCAGTTGATGGGTTACAGGGCACTACCAATGATTAGTAGTACACAAGCATCTTTTGGATATTTACTATGTGAATATATTCACTAGGCACTGGGGAGACCCAGACAGACATGAAATAGTCTTTACCGTCATAATAGTTATATTTGGAAATTGGGGAAACGTACGTATGTGAAAAAGTATAAACTATATACAAAACTAAGTGAGACTAGTTTGGAGAAAACTGGCAGCTTAAGGGATGAGGAAAGGTTGCCTGTAGAATGTGATAACATGGATTCTTGAAGGGAAAGTGAGGAGATAAGGGCATCCGAGGCGTGGAAGGCCACTTGAACAACGGTGCTGAGATCAAAGATGGAATGTTGCATTAGAAGATCATCAAGGAAAGTAGCTAAATAAGAGAGTATGGAAAATGGGGGAGGAAAGGGGGGAGAGATGCATTCTGAGGCTAGAAAAGTCATCTGGTCACCATCAGAAATGCCAAGTCTAGAAGCTTATATTTTATCCAGTAGACTATGGAGAATTCCTGCAAGTAGCTGAGTAAGGCAGTGACACCATCAGACCATTTTGGTAGATATGTAGGAGGAGAATTGGAAAGGGGAATGACACAAACTGGGGAGACCTTGCTGGGAGGTCTTCCTGGGATGTGGTAATCATAGAAAAAGTGAGTTGAAGAGGGCCTGAATCTGGGTGGGGTTGCCTATGGTTGGAGAGTTGCACACAGATGTGAAGATAGATGTAGAATTAGAAACTACTACACAGTTTAGCAGCTGATTGAGTGTGTGAAGTTAGTGTTCAGTCAGGACATTGAGGTTGCAAGCTTGTGAGTGTCCAGAAGGAAGATTTCATCTGAAGTAGAAGTTTCAAGTAGTCTGATTTGGGCAGGTAAGAGTTTTGTTTTGGGCATTTTGAATTTGAGATGTTTCAAGGGGGGGGGGGATGGGAGGCATTAATGTGGTACTGGCTATGTGCCAGCTGCTGTGCTGAGTGCTTTGCACATGCTATCTCATTTGATCCTCACAACAACCCTGTAACATAGATGCTGACATAGAGGTGTCTGTAGTCAAGACAGATTATGAAGGACAAACCAAGAAATGACTAAAAGTTGTAGAGCACCAAACTTGCTTTCATCTTATTTCTTTTTCCTTTTCTACATCTTTTCTGGTTCTTAAAGAGACCTGCTTCCAGCTGAAGATCAAACTTCTCTGTTTTCCCAAGCACTGGCTGTATTTTTCACACACACCCTCCCCCAATTTGGGTGAGGTAAAGAGTTGGAATTCTCCTAGCTCCCATTATTCCTTCCAGTTCTTTCCTCTACCACCATCTTCAGTAACCTCTCCTCCTCAGATTCACTCATTCCATATCTATCTCCCATTCAAAATTCTGGTAATTGTTGACTTCCGTCCTCCAGGGCACTTCCCTTAACAAGTTTGGTACTTTGCTTGGAGTTTTTCCTTCCTCATTTCAGCCCTCATAGTAGGAAACTTGCCACCATATATATTAACACTCCCTCAACTATCCTGACCTCACAGTTGCTCAACGTACTCATTTCCCATGATCTCTTCTACCCTACTTCAGCTACACACAAAGATGGTTATAACTTGAATTTGACCTTACCCACAGATGTTCCACTGCTGCCTTTTTTTTGTGCTTTAAAATTCCTCTCATCTAATTATAGTCTATTTTCATTTTTCCCCTCCCCCTTGCCTCACAACCTCCAAACCCTGTTCTTTGTCCACATCGTAACCTCCAGTTTCTTGATTTCTCAAGTCTTGACTAAGCCATTATTTTGGCACCATCTATATTCTTCTTCCTTCCTCATTTTGACCCCTTGGCGAACAGTTCGTTCAGCTATCCTGTCTTCTCTTAACTCTCATGCTGCCCTTGCCCTGCCAAGCCTCAGCTTTGGCTCATTCCCGCTGTCCACAGCCTTTGCTGCTGCAAATGTGAAATTGAACAAAGGTGGAAAAAATCAAGATACCATGCTGTCTACGCCCATTACAAATTAATTTTACAAAACCTTACCTGGGTCCTCATTGCTTCCAGACATTGCTTTTATACCTTTTTAATTAATATACCATCCCTCTCACCATAGCAACTCTTTTAGATCTTTTTATTCCTCCTCAAATTCCCTATAACCTTTCCTTCCCATTAATCTCTGCTAAAAAACCTTGCTTCATATTTTATATCCCCCCCCCAAAAAAAAAAAAAATTTGAGGCCATACTTCTGTCTGGGACTCTTTTCTATTTTTCCTCTATCCTGTTTCACTTGGTGCTCTCATCAGCATAAATTCAATTATCATCTCTCTACTGATGATTCTCAGACTTACTTATCCAGCCTTAACATCTCTGCTGATCTCTGCTGCCTATTGGGCATCTTGAACTGGATGTCCTGTAGACAACTTAAACTCAGTATGTCAAAAGCCAAACTCATTTTCCTTCTCCTTCAACCTTCCTTTGTTGTAACTTCTTGATTAATTCTTTCAGTCAACCAGGTGCATAACTTGTGTCATCCATTGCTATTAACTCTTATTCTTGTTATCCAATCTATTGCCAAGATTACATATCCTTCTTGACACTGCTACTACCTTGGTGCATCATTACTTTTGACTTAGATTATTGCAATATCCATCTGATTAGTTGGCTTGCCTCATCCTTGCAGACTCCATTCCATCTTCTACCTTGGCTGTCAAGGCACAAAAGTAACCATAACACCTTTCTCTCCCCTTTTCCCTCATCCCCACCCCTTTTCCACCCCATTTGGTAAACTAAGATGGTTCCTACTCATTTCTGGGATCAAACACATTTTTCTCCCTCTCTCCCTTCCTCCCTTTGTCCTTTTCTCCCTCCCTCCCTCTCTTCCTTCCTCCCTCTCTCTCTTCCCCCCTGTCTCTCTCTCCCTCCTCCCCTCTCCCTTCCTATCTTTCCCTCTTCTTTTCTCCTTTCCTTCCTCCCTCCATCCCTTTTTACTTTTCTCCTTCTTTCCCTTCCCCTCTCTCCCCTTCTCTTTCCCTCTCTTTCCTTCCCTCCTTCCCTCTCCCTTTCTCCTCACCTCTTCTCCCCACTCTCTCTCTCTCCTCCTCTCTTTCCCTTCTTCCTCTCCCTCTCCCTCCCTCTCTCCTTTTTTTCCTCCTCTCTTCCTTCTCTCCCTTCCTCCTTCCTCCTTTCCCTCCCTCCTCCCCTCCTCTCTCCCTTTCCCTGCCCCCTTACCTCCACAGTCTTCTTTGCTCTTCCTCAAAAAGGACATATCTAACTCCAGGCATTTTTACTGGCTGTCTTCACACTTAGAATGCTCTCTCTCCTCTCCTCCACCTCCTGGCTTCCTTCAAGTCCCAACTAAAATACCACCTTTTACAGGAAGTTCTTTCTGATCCCTTGTAATGCTGGTGCCTTCCCTCTTTTGATTTCTAATTTATCTGAACATTATTGTTTGCATGTTGTCTCTGTTATTAGATTGTGAGCAGCTTGAGAGCAGGGTCCTGTCTTTGCTTTTCTTTATATCCCCATTGCTTGGTGTGGTTCCTGGCACATAATAGATGCTTAATACAGAATCTTGGTAGGGTATTCTCAATAAGTCTATACCAAATGTATTATTGGCTTTTGACTCATAAGAAGGAGCAGTCACACAAGTTTGGACAAAAAGACTAAGTATCACAAAACCCCAGGGAGAGAGTGTAATTAGGAGGTTAGTGTCAAATACTGCAGAAAGCTCAGGAAAGACAGGGATTGAGAAAAGACCATCAGATGTGACAACTGAGAAATCGCTGGTAACGTTAGAAAGAGTTTCCATTGGAATGGTAACTCAGATGTTAGTTTTCAAAGGGCTAAGAAGTAAGTGAAGGAAAAGTAGAGGAAGTAAAGGCAATGAGTATAGACAGTCTTTTCTAGGAGTTTCATTGTGAAAGGGAGGTAGACATAGATTGGTAGGATCTACTTAGTTTTTTTTAAGAATGGTGGGGATTTGGGTATGTTTATAGGCATCATGGAAGAAACCAGAATTAAGGAAAAATTAGAGCCATCTTTGACTCTTCTCCTTCAGCTGTTTTTCACATCCATTTATTTCATATTTTATTAATTCTTTCTTCCAAACCCACGTTTTTATTTTGGTTCAGGCCCTCATCATCTCTTATCTGAATAACTACCACAGCTTCCTGTTTGGTTTCCCTGCTTCTGGTTTTTCCTCTCTTCAGTGTGTCTTTTACATGGCTACTAATCTTCCTAAAACATGTTATTCCCCCATTCAAAAATCTGTAATGGCAGCCCATTAACTCTAGGATAAATCTTTTCTCCAATCTTGTTTTGTATCTTATTTTCCTTAATGAACTCTACATTCTGGTCAAGCTTTGATGTTCCCTATACTTAATCTTTATTCTGCCTCCTGATTTTGTAGATTGTCCTTCACCCTCATACTTGAAATGCTTTCACTTCTTGTTCCACTTTTTTGAAATCAGAAATTTTATCAAAGCTTAACCCAAGTGACATTGTCTCTGAGAATCCCTGACAGATTATCCTAAGAGTTAGTGCTTTTCTTTCCTCAAAATCTGCTTTTTGGTCAAATACAAAAATATATGTTCACGGGAAATGTAAATTAGAACAACTCTGAAGTACCACCTCATACCAATCAGATTGATTACTATGACAAGAAGGAAAAATAATAAATGTTGAAGGGAATATGGGAAAACTGGGACACATAAGGCATTGTTGATGGAACTGTGAACTGATTCAGCTATTTGTAATTATGCCAAAGAGCTATAAAACATATGTACCTTTTGATACAGCAATACTACTTTTAGATCTGTATCCCAAAGAGATTAAAAAAAAAAAAAAGGATAGGGGTGTGTTTCTGGGGGAAAAAATCTATTTGTACAAAAAAATTTATAGTAGCTCTTTTTGTAGTAGTTAAAAATTAGAACTCAAAGGAATACTCATCAATTGGGAAGTGGCTGAATGATTTGTGGTATATGAATGTAATGGAATATTATTGTTCTATAAGAAATGATGAGCAGGCTGATTTCAGAAAAATCTGGAAAGACTTACATGAACTGATGCCAAGTGAAGCGAACAGAATCAGGAGAACATTATACACATTGTATGAATTGTGAATTCTCAGTAGTGCAATGATCCAAGATAATATCAAATGATTCATAATGAAAAATGCTGTCTGCTTCTAGAAGAACTGATGTTGTCTGAATATAGATTGAAACATACTATTTTTCATTTTCTTTTTTTTTCTTGTTCAAGTCATCTTGTACAAAATGGAAATGTTTTACATGATTGTACATGTATAACCTATATCAGATTGTCTAAGGGAAGGAAGGAAGAATATAAGTTGGAACTCAAAATTTAAAAAAAAAGAAAAAATTAAAATTTGTTTTTACATGTAATTGGGCATATTTTTTAAAATGTAACATAACATAAAGCATTTCGCCATCCTTAAAGCACATGTTATATGATATTATTATTTAAAATATCATTGTTTCTTAATTATTAAAGTACATGTTAATGTTAGCAGCTAAGAGCTACAGCAGTAGTAGTAGTAGTGGTAGAAGGAGGAGGAATAGTATTTAGTTGCTTATATGCCTCACCTCCTATAGAAGATAAGCTTCTTTAAGGAAAGAATTTGTTTTGGTTTTTGTATTTCTAGTGTGCACACAGTACAGTTTCCTATAAATAGTAGACACTTAATGTTGAATGAGTTGTGAATGAAAGTTTTTTCAGAATCTCTGTAACTATTATTTCCTTTTAATATTGAAGAACACTCTTGTTGCATTAGAGACATTGAATGTGTTCTCTCTCCCCTTCTAACATTTGCAAAAGCACATTCAGCCAGTACCCTGGTTCCCTCCTGAGTGAGAAATCTGACTCATCACTCACTAGTATCTCTTCAAGTGATACATGAATTTTAATTCCATTCAATTACCAACTTTTAATTGGATTCTATTGTCAAGTTAGGAGCATACTCCAGAATGTTTTATTCCAAACACACTGTTATTAAAAGCTACTTGGTGGTACTAGTTTTTTCTTTTCGCCTGGTTTGATAATGTCTATTCTAACATGATCAATGATAGAGGTAAAATAAGTGTACTTATTGTGCTATTTTTTTGATGCCATCTTTCATTTTGTTTTCCTACCATTTTCCATATGAAATTTCTTGTAGATGTTTAGGTATCTTTCATTTCTGTTTCTCTTTTCGGTGATTGTGATTTGTAATTCTATGAATAGAAGTTATCTTGAAAGGTTATTGTCTCGTCTCATGTCCGAGCAAGCTTCACACAAACTAGTCAGAGAAATTAGTATCTTACTTAGTAAAGATTGTTTTGTTTTTGTTTGGTTGGTTTTTGTTTGTTTTTTTTAAGTTTTCCCATAGCTACTGAAGTTTAATGCAACTATAGTGGTCTGCAATTTAATTCTTCTTCTATGGAGATAAAGATTGGTCAAATCAGAGAGTTAATGTTCTTGCTGGGCTGCCGTATATTCATTAAATTTTTTTTCCTCGACATGTTTTTTTTATTTTTTTTCCAGATATATGTAATGATATTGTTTTCAACATTCATTTCTGTAAAATTTTGAGTTCCAAATTTTTCTCCCTCTCTCTCCTCACCCCTCTTCCCCCTCCCCAAGACAGCAAGCAACCTGATATAGGTTAAATGTGTGCATTCTTTCTAAACATATTTCCATATTCGTCATCTTGTGCTAGAAAAATCAGAACAAAAAAGGAAAAAAACACGAGAAGGAAAAAACCAAAAAAAATTGGTGAAAATATTATGCTTTGATCCATATTCAATCTCCATAATTTCTCTGGATGCAATTTTTACATGCCAAATCTGTTGGGGTTGTTGATCATTGCATTACTGAGAAGAGCTAAGTCTGTTATAGTTGATCATCACATAATCTTGTTCTCCAGATTCTGCTCATTTCACTCAGTATCAGTTCATGTAAGTCTTCCCAGGCATTTCTGAAATCAGCTTGCTCATCATTTCTTATAGAACAGTAATATTCCATTATCGTCATATACCACAACTTGTTTAGCCATTCTCCAGTTAATGAGTATCCACTCCTTTTCCAATTCTTTGCCATTACAAAAAAAAGTTGCTACAAACATTTTTGCACATGTGGGTCCTTTTCCCTCCTTTATGATCCTTTTGGGATGCAATTCCAGTACACTCATCAAATATTAACTAATAAACAGATGAGCTTCAAATTCTGTGTGTTTTGTTCTTTGACATTTGATAGAATGAATTAGTGGGGGAAAAAATTAGGAAAGCATTGTTTTATAGCACTTCCTCTGAGTTGTATATGAAGGTTTGCCAACTCTTCTGAGGGTAGATATGCTGTTGTGCCCAGAGGCTTTCAAATGAGAAATTGTGGTATCTCAGGAGAAAAACTGCTTCTAAAAAGGTGAACTCACTGACCAGTGGGTTACCTGAACAAAGCTTGTGTCTCTTCTTAGATTAAGCTCCAAGTTATGCTTTGGACCAACTAAAGAAGTGACCCACAATATCATCTCTCCGATGGCTTCAAAATTGGATAAACAGTAAAATCAGACTACAAAATAAAGTGGGGGAGAACTCATAGTGTGCAGGAATGGGCTCTGACAATAAAGATTTTGCTTCTACTCTTCTGTTAGTGCCTGGGGTTTTAATTTAACACATCAATGAAAAGGCAGCATTTAAAAGAGGGGAAAACACCCAGCAGGACTTGCTTTTATTAGTGCAATTTGTAAGAAATTACAGCATTTAATGAGAAAATCGTTAAGCATGAAAAAAATGGACTGTGACTTAACTTGTGGAGCTTAAATGGTAAGGTTTTAATTGACTTTGTTAGTTATTGGTAAGAAGAAATAATGATAATGGTAATAATAATAAACAAAACTGTGAGTGTTTCTGTACTGCTGAGGTGGTCAGGACTCTACCTGCCTTGGTTCCCTTTCCTATGCCACTAACTGTGCATATTATCGTTCTATTCTGCTCCATCTGCCTTATAACCTCTGACATTGCCCCTCTCTAAAGGGGGAGGAGGTGGCATTAAGCTGGTACATGAGAAAGATTTAGCCCCACAGTTCAGCAGAATGTTTATAAAGATGAGGGCTGGGTATTTATATATCTATTTGCCTGTCAGGTTGAAGCTAATAAGGGAAGGCAAGGGGTGTGAACAGCATTCTTATGTATAATAAAGCTCATGGCTTTTTCTAGCATTTAGTTCTTTTCTCTGTCCTTAGTATTCTATAATGAGAATACATTTTGTTTTGTTTTGTTTTTGAAGACCTGTGTCCTCCTTTCTGCAAACTCTTGCTCAATGATGTCATCAGTTCCCATGAGTTCATCTCTACAGAGAAGACTTCCAGATCTCTATAACTTTCTCTCTAGCTCTCCTGAGCCCCTGTCTCTCTTCACTGACTGCCTGTTTGGTAATTTGAAACTGGATGACCTGTAGGGACTATTTGCGTCCAACCTACAGCAGAACATTGAGCTCATATTGGTCTGAGCAGCCATGGTTGGACAACTAACTCATCTCTCACACAATGTTGTCATTTTGTTCCTTTTCGAGAACAAAGGACAACAATAGTTATTTTCCCTTCCTCCCAGTGCTCCCTTTCCTTATTTGTGTTGGAGGTACCATCATCCTTTTAGTAGCTTTTGTCCACACCCCCAGGGTCATCCTTGACTCTGCTCTCTACTCTGGCCTCACATTGAGTTATCAAGCTTTGTTGATTCTCCTTTGAGACATTTCTCCTATCTGTCTCCTCACCATTTGCCCAGCTACCAGCCTGGTCCAGGCCTTCATCATCTCTTCTCTGGACTATTGCATTGGCCTCTGAATTGGTCTCCCTGCTTTCAGCCTCTGCCCTTGTTAGTCTATTCTCCACTTAATTGCCATATGATGTTGCTTCCCCACTCAAGAAGTTCCCACTTGTCTCCAAGATAAGTTATCCACTTCTCTGTTTAGCATTTTAAAGCTCTTCACCTTCTTATCCCTGGCTAACTTCCAGGCACATTATGTATAACTCTTCATGTACTCTTCATTCCAGCTTACCTAGCCTACTTGCTATTCCAAAGTCATATTACTCCATCTCCCACTTCAGAACTTTGGAAGAGTCTTTCCCCCATGCTTGGAATGTATTTCTTCCTCACTACTTCCCTGAAACTTCCTTTGGGCCTTAGATCCAGTACCTAATATGTAAATCACATGTAAATCATTTCATTATGTAAATCATTTCAGTCAGTCACTAGAGTCCTCCAGAAAATTGTTAAGTTTCACTTTCTTTATATTTTGGATAGATCTATCTGCCTATTTTTCCCATACAGTGCCTGGTTTTTGAATAGTGCTTAATGTATGCCTGTTGGATGAATAAATGGAATGGATGTAGAAGGGAGATTTAGAAGATAGGCCTCTGTGCCTGCCATTGTCTTGGGGAGCCGGCATCTGGAGGGCTTACTTAATGTAGCTTGGTTCTCAGAAGCCTCTCTGGAACTTATTTTCATGTATGTTCTACCCAATTGTGCTGTCACTGTCAGTTTGTGAATATAGTGGTACCTCGGCACTCATCTGCTTCAAAACCTGTCAGATTTGGTGTTCGATGCATTTTTTATGAGGGGAAAAAAGCTTCGGCCCTTGACACTTACTTGGTACTTGTTGCACTTGGTTGAGCAATAGAGTGTGAGGTTGGCCAGGTGCACTGCCCAGCTACTGTATCCCCACCATTGTCCTTGACCATGAGCTGCTCCTCGTAGATTGGAGTCCATGATCCTGAGGTTATGCTCATTGAGAGCAGGTCCCAGGGCAGTCTCTGCGAGATGATGGGGCTGCAGTGTAGTCTCCTGATTCCCAAAACAAAAGAGCTGAAGGTACACAGAGTGGCTGATGTGCTCAGCAGAAGGAAAAGCCACAGGAGCAGCCTTGAGCCTTGAGCCCTGGACAGTGATCAGAGCCCTGTAGTGGAGGGTGCAGGGCTACAACTTTAATCTCTAGGCCCCTGTCCCCCCTGCCCTCCAAAGGAAGCTTGGATGGTGTGGGATGGGGGAAGAGGATAAAGTTTGTGGTTACTCTCAGAAAATGAATTGGGTCAAGAAAGGAGATACCCAACTGGGGGCTGGCTTCTTTCTCTGAAGCTGAAAGCCCCACTTGCCCCTTTGATTGGGGAAGGATGGTTAGGTTTCAGACTGGAAATCTACTTCTTATGGGAAAAATCTGTTTGGTACTTGGTGTTTTTACCACTCAACCAATTTCTGCAACCAATTAACGAGTATCAAGGTAATGCGCTGTATTTTCTCTTTTGGAACTTCAGGAAAGAGAAATGTATTGATAAAAATGCATACAATCAGTTCTAACAATTGCTTCACTAATGCAAAATCATGTGATAAAAACCACTAGGTTTATGTGGAGAATGAAATTGGGGCATGACTTTCAAAAGTTTCATCACTGACACACCAAAAATTGTAAGAACCTAATAAAAATCTCAGGAAATGCCATTGAAACAGGCATATTAAATGGCTAATAAATAAATAAATACTACAATAAATTGTGGTGGGTTCCAAGACCTGGCAGCTGCTTCATTAGAACTCTAGCCTGGGAGAGCCAGTGGTTACAGGCAAGATCATGGCCTCAGGTGGCAGCAGCTCTGGGATAGAGAGGGCAATAGCATCAACTGAAGCGGGGATGGGTGTAAAGTGTTCTTGTGTGTACCCCCGTCATCCTCTGCCCATAACTCATATTGCACTGGAGGATACCTGATAAATATGGCAATTTATGAAAAAGACCTAGAGTTTGCTAGTAGGAATGTGCATTAGAAAGGTGACTGCCACTTGTGAGTAATTGTGAAGTTAAATGGTTTTCTGTATTCTGAATAGTGAAATGTTTTGTGTTCCAATTGTTCCCTAATATATTACTCATATTACAACAAATTTACACTTTCAAAATAAGCACTGCAGCTGAAGTGACTATGTAAGTGATACTTATATCTTCCATAAGATCCAGTATTGTATAGGAAAAGAATATTAGTGAAAATGCCTTCCTTAAGGAAAAAGTAGCTGATGAAGATTTCACAATTGTTTATAGGGTCTCTATATGACTTTCTGACTGAATAATCTGAGCTCGTTAATAAGGGCAGAGAAAGTACAGATAATCTTGACTCCCACTTTTATTTATCTTATAGCTCCTGATATTTCTAAATGAGCCTTTCAAACCTTTGCACAAGAAACTTCAGTGGCTCTTTCTTGCCTGTAGGATAAACTACTATAGGATAACTACCAATTCCTCTGTTAGGCTTTTAAAAATCCTTTATGATTTGGCTTCAATCTCTCTCTTTTTCCCCTATTTTTTAAAAATAATTTTTATTTTTCCAAATACATACAAAGTTATTTTTCAACTTTTACTTTTACAAAAGCTTGTGTTCCATATTTTTCTCCCTTTCCCCCTCCCCTAGACAGCAAGCAATCTAATATAAAATTAAATGTATACAATTCTTGTAAGTATATTTCCATATTCGTTGTGCTGTGCACAAAAAATCAGATCAAAGAGAGAAAAAAATGAGGGGAGAAAAAAACAAGCAAACAACAACCAAAAAAAGGGAGAAAATATTATGCATTGATCCATATTCAGTTTTCATAATTCGCTCTCTATGCAGATGGCTCTTTCCATCACAAGTCTACTGGAATTGCCTTAATCATCTCATTGTTGAAAAGAACAAACTCCATCAGAGTTGATCATCACATAATTTTTTTTATTATTATTAAAGTTTTTATTTTCAATACATATACACAGATAATTTTTCCACATCGACCCTTGCAAAACCTTGTGTTCCAAATTTTTCCCTCCTTCCCTAGATGGCAAGTAATCTAATATGTGTTAAACATGTTAAAATATATGTTAAATTCAATATATGTATACATATTTATGCAATTATCTTGCTGCACAAGAAAAATCAGATCAAAAAGGGGGAAAAAATGAGAAAACAAAATGAAAGCAAACAATGAAAACAAAAAAAAATGAAAAATGCGATGTTGTCATTCACATTCAGTTCCCACAGTCCTCTTTCTATGTGCAGATGGCTCTCTTCATCACAAGAGCATTGGAAGTGGTCTCAATCATCTCATTGTTGAAAAGAGCCATGTCCATCAGAATTGATACATAATCTTGTTGTTGCTATATATAATGATCTCCTGGTTCTGCTCATTTCATTTAGCATCAGTTCATGGAAGTCTCTCCAGGACTTTCTGAAATCATCCTGCTGATCATTTCTTAAAGAACAATAATATTCCATAAAGTTTATATGGCATTAATATATTCAACCCTTCTCCAACTAATGGGCAGTTTCCAGTTTCTTGCCACTACAAAAACAGCCATTGCAAACATTTTTGCACACATGGGTCCTTTCCCCTTTTATGATCTTTTTGGGATATAGACCCAGTAAAGACACTGCTGAAACAAAAGATGTGCACAGTTTGATAGCTATTTGGACATAGTTCCATATGGCTCTCAGAATACTTGGATCATTTGACAACTCCACCAACAATGCTTCAGTGTCGCAGTTTTCTCACATCCCCTCCAACATTTATCATGATTTTTTTCCTGTCTTCTTAGCTAATCTGAGACGAGTGAAGTGATACCTCAGAGTTGGCTTAATTTGTATTTTCCTTGTCATTTGTAATTTGAAGCATTTTTTCATATGGCTAGAAATGACTTTAATTTCTTCATCTGAAAATTATCTGTTCATATCCTTTGACTATTTTTCACCTGGTGAATGGCTTATATTCTTATACATTTGAGTCATTTTTCTATAGATTTCAGAAATGAGACCTTTATCAGAAACACTAGATGTAAAAAATTTCCCCTAGCTTTCTGCTTCCCTTTCTAATTTTTGGATACATTGGTTTTGTTTGTGCAAGAAGTTTTTAATTTAATGTAACCAAAATTATCTATTTTTGCATTTCATAATATTCTTTTTCTTTGTCCATAAGGTCCTTGCACAGATCTAATACATAGACGTTCCCTATTTCTCCTAATGTGCTTATAGCATTGCTCTTTATGTCTAAATCATGAACCCATTTCGACCTTATCTTGGTATAAGATGTTTGAGAAGTTCATATAATTTGAGTTCTGATATTGCTAAGCCTTCTTCTTTTGTATTTTTTTCATTAATTCCCTCTATGTTCTTGATCTTTTGTTCTTCAAGATGAATTTTATTTTATCTAGCTCTAGCAGTTAGTTTTTTGGTAGTTGGATTAGTATGGCACTGAATAAGTAAATTATTTTAGACAATTTTTTTCATTTTTATTATGTTGGCTCTGCCTACCTATGAGCAATCTATATTTTTCAAATTGTTTAGATGTGACTATTTGTGTGTAAAGTATTTTGTAGTTTTGTTCTTAAAGTTCCTGGATTTATTTTGGCAGAAAGACTTACAGGTATTTTATATTTTTATTTGTTTTAAATGGAATTTCTCTTTCTTTCTCTTGCTGCTGGGCTTTGTTGATCATATAAAAAATGCTGCTGATTTATTGAGTTTATTTTTTATCCTGCATCTTTGCTAAAGTTGGTAGTTATTTCAAGTAAATTTTTAGTTGATTCTTTAAGATTGTCTAGTATTATAACATATCATATGCAAAGATTGATAGTTTTGTTTCCTCATTGCCTATTCTAATTCGTTCTAATTCCTGCTAACATTTCTAGTATTATATTAAATAATAGTGATGATGATGAGCATCCTTGCTTCATCCTTGATCTTATTGGAAAGGCTAGCTTATTCTCATTACAGATGCTTGCTGATGGTTTTAGATAGATACTGCTTTTCATTTTAAGGAATGCTATCTTTATTCATGTTTTTAATAAGAATTTTTCTTAGTGTTTTTAAATAGGAATGGTGCTGTATTTTGTCAACAGCTTTCTCGGCTTCTATTCAGATAATCATGATTTCTTTTGGTTTTCTTATTGATACAGTCAATTATGTTGATGGCTTTTCTAATATTGAATCTGCATTTCTGCTATAAATTTCACCTACTCATAGTGTATAATCCTTGTGATAATGTTGTGTAATTGCCTTGCTTACATTTTGTTCAAAATTTTTGCATCAATATTCATTAAGGAAATTGGTCTCTGATTTTTTTTTTTTTTTTTTCTGTTTTAGCTTTCTTGGTTTAGGTATTTTTCTTTCAATAGACTGTCCATTCTTAAAAGTTAAGGACTTCATAACTTGCACATAGCAAACATTTAATAAATGTTTGTTAAATACACTTAAAAGAGAAGAAATTCTCCTCAAACATTAGTAATTTCTGACTTTTAAGAGAAATCTTTTTATGAAGTTAATTCAGACCTAAGCCATTCTGTAAAATACCTCTTTGTGCATAATACAGTGTCTAAGTATATTAATTATTCTGAAACATATGAATATATTAGAATCTTATCATTTCTGTTCATAGTACCAGAACAGGAAAAACGCTTCTATGATCAGGCTTTGTTAATAGGCATCAGACAATTAGCTACCTGTTGTTTTTCAAGTGGATAATTTGCTTGTTTTGATTACAGACATCTTGTTTCCATTTCTTCTCTAACAATAACAACAGTATTGGTAGTAATAGACGTAGCTGACAAAAAAAGAAGTAGCTTAAAAAAGACATTTAAGTAATATTATTTAAAGCAAAAATTTATTTTCCTTAACAATTAAAAATGATGGGACTGTCCGTTGTTCAGCTCTCTGCACTGTGCATACTTTGTAAACACAAAAATTAAGCTTTCAGCTCTGAGGCTGAAGGAGTGAACTTGGCTATCTTGTATGTGCTGGGATTCAGGGATGCGGCCCAAGATGCTTTGGATAGGCCATGATGTATGGCAAGTGTAGTGACCCTGCAGACAGGAGAATCACCTAATAAATGACTTTTCCTTATTCCATTAAAAACACATTGTTTGCTTAGGATAGAGGTATAGTTTTGTTTAAAAAGCCAGGCAAAGGCGCAGAAGCAGATAGGCGCACAGCGTACATTATGTGTGCACCTATCTAGGGGTGTGTGGTGGAGTGCCCCTATCTTAATAGGACTTTTTCCTAGTATCATGGTTATCTCTCAGGGGAAAGTAAACAGAATGTGCTTGCCTTTGAGAGAAACTAGTTTAAAGAGAAACAATAAAGATTTTCCACTTGTCATGTTACTTGTTGCCTCTGAGAGCGGCATAAACATTTTTAAGCTTCACACTCATGGCATCTGTGTCTCAGGGCTAATTTTGTATATCAGCATCTATACTTATTCAGGATAGTGAATTAATGCCTAATGCAGAGAAGAAAAATGGAAAATTGCAGACCAGATATTTTCTAAGAGACTCCTTAAGATAAATGATGGCACTTCAGCTAACTTAGTGCCCTGAGATTGATAGCTATTCCACAGATCATTTTTCTGTATTAACTCCTAAAGGGAATTATTGAATCACTGGCTAATTTTGAAGTCCATTATAGTGAGATATAATTGTAGTTGGGATTCACTGGGTGTGCAGACTGACAGGGATTGTTCCCTAGGCCTGTGATATAAATGAAAGCCAAGGGAAATACACTAATGATGAATGACTCTTCATATGAAAAAAAGCAAAAAACATAAGCCAGCTAAAGCTGAATATTATTTTTGGCCACCATCTGTTTTCTTGTACCTTTATTAGAACTGATAGTGAAATGCCACCAAACTGTTGAAGAGAAATCTCTTCTCTTTATTTCTGATAATTTTGATGTGTCAAAATTTCATCCATCACAGATCTTCTTATGTGTCATAATGGTTCATTATATTCAGCAGATCAAAACATGGTCTCTAGAGACTATTGGAGCCTAATCTTCAAACTATCTAACTGAGTATTCCTAATGGAATGGAATCCAGTGCTTTTTATTGTTCTGACATCTAAAATTAAAAACAAGTTTATCTCACTACTTTTCTGAAAGCTATAGAAGAAAAATTAATATAAATCCAGTAAGTAGATATGAAAAATAGCAATGCATACTATCTCCATGTGAAAAAATTTGAATCCAAAAGAGACCGCAAAGATTTTTATCTGAAAATATTGCCGGGGAGGTGGGGGGTGAATCTGGTTTTCTTACTTTAAGAAAATGAGCTTTCTTTATTAGGTCCCAGGGTAGCTTGGTAGCTGTTGGGTTAAATATCTCTTAGAAGCAGTTTTATATTTTATAATATGACTTGTATTTGTATCACAGTTTCTCAAAGTAGGAAATCTCTCCATACCACTATAAGAGAAGCCAGGGACCCTAAGTCTCAATGTAACATTCTCTGAACTCTTCTATTTCTTAGTTGTGTCAGATTTTCTAGTTTTGAATGAGCTAAATATCAAAGCATATGAGAGAATACTCTCATGTGTAGCTGGTGGAGGAGATAGCAAATATTTTCATTACTTGGTCTTTTCATGCTGAAGAAGAGAGATAACCTTAGCCAATTGGAGCGTTTCAGTGATGGTTTTCTGTTCTGCTTACTAATCAAGGATGTGCTCCTTGGTTACCTTACTAAAAGGGATTCATCTGAACATGCATTCTTTCTTTAGAATTGAAGATAGATATTAATTTAAAACTGCAGAATGAATTGATTAAGTTTTTGAAGTCATAGGCAAATGCTTTTCATTGATCCCTCAACTAGTTTATAATGAAAAGCATAATCACCTGGCTTGTGTAAAAAAGGTAACGGTTTACTAGAATGTTTTTCTCTATATACTGTTGATGTGCTAGAAATAAAATTTGCCTTTTCACGTATATTCAAGGGGCCTTAAAAAAGTGTTTGGAATTGGATTTTGTTTTTCAGAAGACATAGATCAGTGTACAAGCCATTGTTGGCAGTGTATTGATTAAGTTTTATTAAGTGTGTCATCTGACAATGTCAGTGTCCCTTCATAATCACAAAAGTTCAAAGTTGAGTAAGTGATTTGGACAGCTGTTCATCTTGGAATATTGGTCATTGAGCATTAATTACCAAACAGCAAAGAAAGCATCTGTAGGGATAAATGAAGAAAGATTATTTCAGAGTAAAAGTCTACTCGTCCAGTCAAGAATCCTGGTGGTTTTTCTGTATCTGCATTCCTATTTATTCATTTAAAGTCTAATTTATTACTTGTTTGGCAGCCTCACTCTAGAGTCCGTTTTTCAGCCATTGACTCCTTGCAAATTAGAGCATCTTTGAAGCCTTCCCAGGATGGTTGTCACGGCTTGTCATCAGTTGGCTTATATTCACTTTTTTATTATTATTATTATTGAAAGTCTAGGGTTCATGAAGTATAGAACAACATCATACAGATTATATAGGCCAGCCTGAGTGTGATTTAACCAATAGCATCTATAAATATACGAAGTAATCATATTTAATTAATGAATAATGCAAGAAGGAAGCATTGCCTAAATGGTTTTAGTACATGTTATCAAAGAAAATTCAGTTCTGGATTTAATCAGACTTCTTACATCATAATTTTGTCTTATGAGTTAATATAAAAATGCAACCTTGAATAGCTCAGCCGACCACTAAGTTCTAAAATGGTCCTAGTAAAAATTAATGATGCTGAGATTTCTGTACTAAAAATAAACAATTAACTATAATCAGATCCATCCTAAGCATTAAATATTAGTCAGTATTATGTATAGTGATGAGGAGTCTATATGTAAGATACTGTTTTCTTAGGAATTAATTTTACATATAACCTATCCCTAAAAGGATACACACACACACACACACACACACACACACACACACACACACACACACACATAATTGAAAGATCTAAAATGTAACATGAACATAGGGAAATGACCACTTTTTTTCCCTTATCTTTCAGTAAGCTGCCAGTTGATACACCATATTGACCAATTTTTGGAGACCAAAGGACTACAATACTATATGAAGAGCCTTGACTGCATCAAAGCATTTAGAGAGGAAGCCATTCAGGTATCAGAAATGTTTTCTTCCTCTTGGCTGGGATCCAGACCTTTCCATAACCAGGGACAGCATTAAAGAGTAGAAATCTAGAACAGCCTAAATATCAGTGAAATATGCTTGACTTTGGAAATAATCAATCCCCCTTTTCATCACTGGTGACTGTAGAATAGGACCAGTGAATAGAGAATTCATTGACATTGCAATGTCACTTTCAAAGGAAAGGACAGAAGGAATGGTTAAAGCATTTATATATATTATCATATGCTCTTCCTAAGGATGTGCCCATTTCAAGCTCTGAAGATAGTCTCAATTGTAAAAAAGGAACTGTATTTTGTAAAAAAAAAAAAAAAAGGAACTATATTTTGTGACTGGATAGAAGAGAAGACACAGAATGAAGTTTGAAAACAAGAGGGGGTTGTGCAGGCCCAGGATTATTACTGAGAAAAACTGATATAAAAAAAGTTTTTGCCTTTTGTTCCTCTTCTCTTCCCAAGAAGGAAAATAATCTAATACAAGAAATCAGATCTTCAGACAAGGCAAAAATATAATATCCATTAAATTGGCCTTGTTTTTTGCTTTTGTTTAGATATCTGAGAAAATTGTACAATCAAAAAACATGAGAAAAAAAAACTGGGCTAAGCCCAGTATAGAATAAAGCAGATTCAGAAGCCAAAAATCTCAGTACAGTAGTAGAAAATAACAGGGAAAGATCTGAAAAAACCAGGAATATTTTGTGTTTATTTTTTCTTTGTCTTTCCCCACTAAAGTTGTCAGAAGAACAGAATTTTAACAATTTCTTACAAGCCCTTCGAGACAGAGTGGAAGATAAAGCTCTAAATGATTTCTGGAATATTGTTGTTCAAGGTAAAGTGGCATTTTTTGTTTCCTCCAGCTAGATAGGTTATTGTCTTAAACTTAAGTGATCAACTGAATGGGTCATATTACGTAGTGATCTGTTGGCTTCTTATTTAGACTTAAGAAATGTACTTAAGTACAGCCAAAGCTGCCAAATTATCAGAAGAAACACCCATTTAATTAACGTCAAGCTAAAATAACTTCATTCCAATATTTTTAAAGACTGTGCTAATTAAGAAAATTATGAAGCTTTGTATAAATAAACTCCTAAAACTTTTCTGAGTTAGTAAGAAAAAGGTGTTCTCTCTTAGGTCTAACATGAAATTCACTTTCAGCCCCATTATCTGATTTCCTTTAGACCTATCCTCATTTTTTTCAGATCCCAGTTGCAATGTTTATTCACTGAAAATATATGTTTTGAAAGTTGCTGATATTGGCTAGAATAGTCATTCATTCATAATAAGAATTGGAAATTATTTTTGACTTTATCCTTTTTGGGCAACTTATTTGTGGAGGTAGTTGAATATATCCTTTTGAAATAGAACTTCATCATACGGGCAGCTATTTCTCTGACAATTAATTTTTCAATTCTTTTAACTTCTACATTGGGAAGCAAAAGTATAAATAAGTGAATGGTCATAATGAGAGAGATAGATGAAGAGAAATTTAACTACCTAGGATCCCACAGCTAGTAAATGAATTGAGACTAGATTTGAAATATAATCTTCCTGTGTCTGGATTTCCAGCTATATCTGTGCTACCTAGATACCTATAATAATTGTAGCTAGCTTTTATATAGCATTTTAAGGTTTGAAAAGAGCTTAAAAATATGATCTCATTTGATAATATGAATATTATCTCATTTTGCTTAATTCACATCATCTAGGTCTTTTCAGACCCTAGATACATTAGATAGTTGTCATATGCTTAGAAAGCATGTTGAGTTCAGGACAAAATTTTGTAAAAACTATTTGATCCCTTGATCTTCTGAGAGCAGCCATTCTCTTGAGATAAAACACATTACCATTACCATTTTTAGGAGCAAATAGGTTAAACCATTATGTAATTGTACAAGTATCTCCTACTTTAGTCACTTGAGAAAGAAGAGAATCTTGGAAGGATTAAGGGTAGAGAGGAAAGGTCTTCTCCATTTGAATTGATCTCACCAAACTAAGTCATTTTTTTACTGTGCTGGAATAGTTTATGTGTGACGTTGGTATTTTCCTTCTGCCTTTTTTACAACATGCTAATATAATAATAATCAAGATTTCTAGGCATATGCTGTTTGCAAAGCACTATGCAAAATACATACCCCTGCTCAAAGGGTTTTCCTATTGTGGATTTTGCACAATCCCTTGGTATTATTATTGTTGTTATTATTATATGTATTATTAAAAATTATAGTTCCAAGTCTGGGAGAGGATTGGATAAGGGACAGAATTAGTTTGTTGTAACTCCTGGGACTTTACCATGTGACTTTTTTTTTTTTTAAGATGGGATTACTCTGATCACAAAAGATGAATCTCCAAGAAGCTCTGTGACAACTGAGGAAGCCAAAAAGGTATTGGTAGATCACTGTATCTGTGGTTGCTGGGTGATTGTAGGGAGCAGTGTTCAAAAGAAGGGGTTTTCTTAACTAAACAAAATCTTAGAATGCCTAATTAGCATTTTTTCCTTCATTCATCCAGTAGATGCTCACAAGCTTCCTGTGGTTTAGGTTCCCATACCTCAGGATTGTTTCTTAAAACTCTTTAATATTGTTGAATGAGAAGAGGCTAGTGTGACCAGACTGTGGCCTGCCAACTGACACCTTAGCCATGACTGCCAAAAGTCACTTAAACTGTTTAATCTCTTGCAAATAAACCACAAAGTCTCATGGTGAAACCTATTTTCTCTCCCCTAGTGCTATGACTGCTTTTAAGTACTCTTCCCCCTCCCAATCAGTTGTGACTAACCTCCTTCAGGAGCTATTTGCAGTATGCCCCCTCCCCCGCTCAGTAGAAGATTGTATAACTAATTAATACTGGCACTTGGCAAACATGTTCCTGGGTAAGAAAGAGTCAGTAAGATAATGAGGGGCTACAGTTTGCCAAGCAGTGTGTTTGTACTCTGCTTTTTATGCTTTGTTGTACTTTTAAAAATTTTTACTGTTATCTTTTGTTTTATATCTCTTTCTTTTTTTAAAATATATCTTGCCCATAACAGGAAATTAAGAGGGAAAAATACCATTTCAACAAAACTAACCTATTTGACAACTAAGACAGTGTAATCAGGATACATTTAAAGAATAGAGGTGACATCTGTTTTTAATGGAGCTTACAAATGGGAGAGAGAACTTCCTAAAATCCTCTATGGAGAGAGCATTGAGAGCTGCCTGAGGATCAGTCATTCAGTTAGTCCTCCTCCTGTGGCAAGACTCCTTGACTGGGTACTTTGAGGACTTTTAGAAGCAAGACAAGCTATAGACCATGTCTTAAGAAAGAGAAGTCTGGATCTCCTTTTAGCATGGGCATTCCCATGGGTTTCTCATTGTTGTATAGCTTTCAGAATTGTACTTGTTTAAAAAAATATTTGCTCTCAGGGATTTATTACATTGTAGTAAGGAATAATTTGAGAGTTTTAATGAATTACCCAAAGTTACAAAAACAATTAAAAGGAAAGTCAAAACTAGAATTCAGGTGTCCTGACTCCCAGACCATTAACCTTTCCACTATACCTCATTGCGTATATTTATCTATAATTCTAATTGATTTCTCTCCATTCAAGCATGTCTTATCTTTAGGGTATCTGAGAATTCTTTATTAGTGAAAGAGAAAATAGAAATGTTTATTATTACTATCGTAATGTCTTTTCTCCAAGAAACTTTATCCTTGTTTTTAACAGTTAACTGGTTATGAAAACTTAATCTGTTGATTTTAGGAAGTTTTAGGTGAGGTACCATGAAAGGGAACTAATAAATAGAATTGTCAGTGAGACTTTGGTTTATGAAGGCCAGCTCCCTAGACTTTTGAAGGAGATGCATCCCTCCTCAGGTTATCTTCAAAGTCAAATTTTTAAAAATAAAATTATTTTTGGCCAGACACCCAAAATAATCATTTTTATTCCCTTTAAAGTAAGTGTTGAGTTTGGTCATTTCCCAAATAATCAATTAAAGGAAAATGATTACACAGATTGTAGGATCATCCTCACAATTAACTTAACTTCTTCTTGATTGTTTGCTTTAATTGAAAAAACAGTTTATCAAATTCTTACTTTTAAGTATTGGCAATTTAAGGGATATACTTATCCCAAGAGATTCTTTTTTAATTTAAAAAAAAGTTAAATTATAACTTGGCATGTATGCACCATCCAAAGAGGGAACTGACTCCCTTCATTAATGAAAAGTAAATATTTTATATCATGGGCAGAGAGATAAGATCATGTTCTGATAAACTGCTCTGACATGTTGACTCATTTCTTAGTATTTCTTTTAAGTTTGCCGTTTCCCATCTGATTTTCTGAGACTCAAGAAATTACATTTTTAAAAATACACTTTCTTATTTATTTTTTATTATGGTCACAGTTTATTAATAAATTTAGTCTTTTAGCCATATTTTTATTGTCATCTATTGTATTGTTTAAGATTTCATCAGCACTTGCTATTCAGAAAAGTTCATTTATTAATTTGCATTGAATTTTTAAAAATTTATTTAAAACTTAAAAAAAGAAAAAAAATACCACGTACACAGCTGAACATAAGAGAAGATTCAAAATACGAATGGATAAATTTCCATTTCGGGAAAATCTAAATATAAATGCTACACATTATGTTCAGAGCTACCTTTTTTTTTTTTGCTTCTGTACAGTTTTTCTTTTGTTCTCTGTTGTTCACTTTTTGACCTTATTCTTTTTTCCTTTTAATGTTTACATATCTACTTTTAGAAAATAATGTTCCCAGTTGGGTACTGTGGTAATCCCAAAAAGTGTCAGTCTTCAGAGTGCTATGGTTTGGGTATTGTTTCTTCACTCCCTCTTCAAGCTCCTGAGAGATCAGGAAGCTCTAGGGCAAGTGAATCTCTCTTCAGGAGAAAAAAGAGAATATACACATGCATGTATGTAGATATCTGTAATCATGTACATATATACACACAAACATCTAAAGCCATACTATGCTTGTTGGTCCTCTGTTTCTCAAAGTGTGTATAACATCATCCTTTATAAGTCCAAATCTCCATATTTTTTCTAAATCCACCAATTCATCATTTCCTATATCACAGCAATATTCCAGCCTTTTATTATTTAATTATTTTAAATAGCCTAAAATATATTGATTAATATGGCTGACACATAGTGTAGTTTTCTCCTAGCTTTCTTTTTTGATTAAATCTATTTTAGTTTTAACTTTGTTGAGATAAGCTATTATTCCCCACTTTTTTCTTATAAATTGTACTTCTGGTCATTATTATTATTGTTTCTATCCCTGCTGACTCCTCTACTTTACTTCTATTTGCTTCCTTGCCTTGTTATTACTTCATCTACCCCCCCCCCTTTAATCTACCTCCCCCGATTCTTTCCCTCCCTCTTTATCCCATTCTTGTTATTCTGAACACCCTTCTATACTCTTCCTCTTATCCTATTCCCTCCCCTTCTTATTTCTTTTTAAATTTAGAAGGCTTTTATACCATAAATAGAGAGATATAGATAGATAGACAGACAGAGAAGGTCCCTCTTTAACCCATTTCCAGAGAGTAGGATTCCAGAACTATCAGCCCTCCTCCCCCATCTAATTCCTCTATGTCATTTCTTCCTCTTGCATTTCATTTCTGTAACATAATTATTCTTTTTTTATCTTTTTCTACACGGTATTGCTTTTTAGAATCACATCATAACCAGCTATACCCCGATCTTCTTTTGGACTACTCAATTACTAATGACATTAGTAGACATACAGTTTACATTTCTTTATATAAGGTATAAACAGTTTGTACTTACTGAGTCCCTTGAAATTAGTCTTTGATGGTTACCTTATATTTCTCTTGAATCTTATATATCAAACTTTCTAATAAGTTCAGGTCTTTCTGCAACAAAATCCTGAAAGTCTGACAATTCATTGAAAATCCTTTTTTTTTTTTTTTCTCCTCCCATTTAGAATTATACTTAATTTTTCTAGATGTGATATTTTTAGCTGCAACCCTAGTTCTTTTTCTCTTCAGTACATATAATTGTCTTTTAATGTAATTGCTGCTAGGTCTTATGTGATTCTCATTGGTGCCACTGTATTTGAAATTTTTTTTCTTACTGCTTATAACATTTTCTTCTTGACCTAAGGATTTCAGAATTTGACTATGATGTTCTTGTAAGTTTTCCTCGTATGATCTGATCTCTTTTAGGTGGTGATCAGTAGATTTTTTTTATTTGTATTTTCCCCTCCTGTTCTAACACTAAAGGATAATTTCCTTTAAAGTCTTTTTTGAATTCTCCCATGAATTTTTTTGGGGCAGGTGATCATTGGGTGCTATTCTTTCACTAGGAAAGGCTTTTTTGTGCTTCAGTGTTCTCTGCACATGAAACAAGGTCTTCCCAATCCCCATAGCACCTCTCTATAGTTGGGTTCTTTCTCCTTTGCCTGATCATTAAAAAAAAAAAGTTCTAGCCGATTGTTGGTGTAATCTAGTGCTACTGGATAGAGGATGGTGCTTTCAACCTTAGAGTCGCCTTCAGTTTTTCCCTCTGGCCTGGAACCTGAAACCAAGAGCTCTGACCTCCTATGAGTGCTCACTGTCAATTGTGTTCCTGCCCAGGTGTGTGCTGGCTCCTTCTTGCTCAAGACTATATCTCAGGTACCACAGCTGCATCTGAAATCCCTTATCAGCATAGGTTCCTTCAGTCTTCCTGTTTCAGACTCCCTATACTGTCTGGGAGGTGAAAATTCTTGGGGCTGGGGCTGAGTCTACCTTGCAACCCAGCTAGCCCTAAGGCTTGCCACTTACTGGTTTAGAGGATTTAGGCTGGACGTTTTTATGCTTTTTTTTTTACTTGGGCCAAATCTCAGTCTTACTATCTTTCTTCAGATCTTGTTTGTTCCAGGAGGCCTACTGTTCTGCCTTAACTCTTGTTTCTGACAGCTCCACCTTTGTCCTAAACTGCTATTTTATCTCAGTTGTGGGGGAAATTGGAGAGCTTAGAATTTTCTTCATCTCCTTTACCATCTTCCCAGAATCCTCCCAATTTTCATTGAATTTTTACTTGGAAATTCTTAAGAGAAATAGAATCAGATAATAGCCTTGGTGTCACCTGTGAGTGAGTATCCAACTTGGATTGTATCACATCAGAAATATTACATTTTCAGTTCTGGGTGCCATATATTTGAAAAGGCATTGGCAAATTGTAGGAAAGTGACTGTGACAGTCATAGCATTCATGTCATATAAAGATCATTTGAAGGAACTATGGATGTTTAGCCTGGAGAAAAGAATAACTGAAGGTTACATGATAACTACCTCCAAGTTTACAAAAGACTGCCACAATCTGCCTCACCCTAGAGGTCAACACTAGAAGCTGTGGATAAAAATTGCAAAGAATGCAGTTTAGACTTCTCATAATCAGAGTTGGAAGTGACCTCAATAATTTTCTAGTCTCATCTGTACCTATATCAAAATCCCAGCTCCAACAACCCAAAATGTATTGTTAAGATTCATGTTCCCTTTTGGAGTGACTCTAACATTTTTTCTTATATTTCTTATATGTATAATTTTTAAAGATGTATTATTTAATTTTAGCTTTTTTTTTTTTTTAATTTTGGGTTCTCAATTCTTTCCCACTCATCAAGAAGGCAAGAAATATGACATCATTTATGCATGTGAAATCATATAAAACATTTCTATATTAGTCATGTTGTCCAAAGAAAAAGCAAGAAAAATAAAGTTAAAAAAATTATGCTTCTTTATGCATTCAGGTTCTATTCATTCTTCTTCTGAAGGAGGAAAGCATTTTTCATCCAAGTCCTTTGGAATTGTCTTGGATCATTGCATTTCTGATATTAGCTAAATCATTCAGAGCTGTCATTATGCAGTATTGCTGTTGCTGTGTGCAATGTTTTTCTGGTTCTTCTCATTTGCATCAATTCATATAAGTCTTCCCAGGTTTTTTTTTGAAACTATCTTGCTCATCATTTCAATTTTATTCCATATTTCATGGCTTGTTTGCCATTCCCAGATCACCACAGTAAGAGCAGCTATAAATATTTTTTTACATATTATATCCTATTTCTTGCCCATCTCTTGCCTTTTTTACCTTTTTGACGTTTTTGGAATATAGATCTAGCAGTGGGATTTCTGGATCAAAGGATATACAGTTTTCTAGTTCATTGGGCATAGTTTCAAATTGTACTAAAGAATGTTCAGACCACTTCACAATTTTACCAACAGTGCATTAGTATCCCTGTTTTCTCATATTCCCTCCAACATTTATCATTTTCTTTTTTTCTCATCTGATAGGTTTAAGTTGGTACCTCAGAGTTTTTTTAATTTTTATTTCTCTAATCAGTAGTAATTTAGAGCGTTTTTTCATATGACTCGATAGTTTTGATTTCTGTGTTTGAAAACTGCCTTTTTGTATCCTTTGACCATTTATCAAATGGAGAATGATTTGTATTTTTCTCTTATTGCTAAAATTAGCATTTTTAGTACAGTATTTAAACACAATAATGAGTAATGGACATCATTGTTTTACCTGTGATCTTATTGAAAAGGCTTCAAGTTGTTCCCCATTATAGATAATGCTGATGAGAGTTTTAGATAAATAGTTACTACTTACCATTTTAAGAAAAACTCCATTTCTAGTGTTTTTAATAGAAATGAATGTTGTATTTTATCATAAGCTATTTTTGCATCTATTTAGATAATCATAGGATGTTTTTCTTGGTTTTGTTATTGATAAGCTCAGTTTTGCTGGTAGTCTTATCAAAAACAGTTTTAAGTATTCTATTTCCTCCAGTTAATCTGGGCAATTTATATTTTTAGAAACAGTCATCCTTTTCACTTAGATTGTTTGATTTATTGGTATTAGCTCCTTATAGTTGCTTTAATTTCATCTTCATTGGTGGTGCATTCACCCTTTTTATTTATTTATTTATTTATTTATTTTTGGTAAATTTTCAAAGTTATATTAAACTTAAATACAAAGGATTATCTAGGTGAGAGCATGAATAGAGGATTTGCCCTGGAATCAGAGAGATCTAAGTTCAAATTCTAGCCTTAAAATTGTATACTCATTGTGTGACCTTGGGCAAGTCATTTAACCCTAATTGCCTCACAAACAAAACAAGAAACCTTCACTACAAAATGAGAAAAAAATAAAATTACCATATACACAGCAGAACA
The DNA here is from genome assembly GCF_016432865.1 of Antechinus flavipes. NCBI lineage: Eukaryota > Metazoa > Chordata > Mammalia > Dasyuromorphia > Dasyuridae > Antechinus > Antechinus flavipes. The sequence continues at coordinate 67,242,313 of NC_067400.1, read as the reverse complement.
TCAGAGAATTACAATATAAAATAATAAATTTCAATTTCAGAAAGACTATGTAATAAATATTACACATTGTTTTCAAAATTATCCAACTTTGTTTTGTTGTAGATTTCCTTTTGGTCTCTGCTGTATACTTTTTACTTTATTTTTTTCCCTCCTCTCTGTTCTCTCTTCACTCTAAAAAAGACTACACACACACACACACACACACATCTATATACGTATTAATACATAAACATGAACATATACAGTCATGCATATATTTGTAAAACCATATTTTGCATTTTTTTGCTCATCTTCTCTTTCTTTGAAAGTAAATAGCATCTTTCTAAGTCTAAGTTTTTTTAATTGTTGAATGTAATTTTCATTGCATCGTGGTCTGAAAAGGATGCATTTACCATTTCTGCCTTACTGCATTTGAGTTTGAGGTTTTTATGTCCTAATATATGGTCAATTTTTGTATAAGTTCCATGAACTGCTGAAAAGAAAGTGTATTCCTTTCTGTCTCCATTACATTTTCTCCAGAGATCTATCATATCTAACTTTTCTAGTATTCTATTTACCTCTTTGACTTCTTTCTTATTTATTTTGTGGTTTGATTTATCTAATTCTGAGAGTGCAAGGTTGAGATCTCCCACTATTATAGATTTGCTGTCTATTTCTTCTTGCAGCTCTCTTAATTTCTCTTTTAAGAATTTAGATGCTACACCACTTGGTGCATATATGTTTAATATAGATATTGCTTCATTATCCATGCTACCCTTTAGCAAGATATAGTGCCCTTCCTTATCTCTTTTAATTAGATCAATTTTTGCTTTAGCTTGATCTGAGATCAGGATGGCTACCCCTGCTTTTTTGACTTCACCTGAAGCATAGTAGATTTTGCTCCAACCTTTTACCTTTAACCTGCATGTATCTCCCCGCTTCGGGTGTGTTTCCTGTAAACAACATATTGTAGGATTCTGGCTTTTAATCCATTCTGCTAACTGCTTCCTCTTTATGGGGGAATTTACCCCGTTCACATTTATGGTTACAATGACCAATTCTGTATTACTTGCCATCTTGTTAACTCCTGTTTATGCTTTTCTCCCTTCTTTTCCCCTTACCCCCCTTCCCAGTATTAAGCTTGTGAGCACCACTTGCTTCTCATAGCCCTCCCTTTTTAGTATCCCTCTCCCTGCCTTAGAGTTCCTCCCCCTATCACCCCTTTCCCTCCCAGTTTCCGTATTCCCTTCCACTTAGCTTATTCCTTCCCTTTTCACTTTTCCCTTCTCACTTTTCAATGAGGTGGGAGAAGTTTCACCATAGATTGAATATGTCTAAAATTTTTCTCTTAAAGCCAATTCTAAAGGCAGTAAGATTCCCACTATATTCATCCCCCTCCATTATTTCTTTCAGATATAATAGGTTTCCTTTGTCTCTTCATGAGATGTACTACCCCCACTTTACCCTTTTTCTGGTACAATGTCCTTTCCACATCTAGTTTCTAGAACAAGGTATACATGTATTCTTTATACATCTTTATAGCCGAAATATAGTTCCCAAGATTAATCTTTACCTTTTTAGATTTCTCTTGAGTTCTATATTTGTAGATCAAACTTTTTGTTAAGTTCTGGCTTTTTCATCAAAAATAGGTGAAATTCGCTTACTTTGTTGAATGTCCATCTTCTTCCCTGGAAAAAGATGCTCATTCTCGCTGGGTAAGTTATTTTTGGTTGCATACCAAGTTCCTTAGCCTTTCAGAATACCATATTCCAGGCCCTTCGATCTTTTAATGTGGGTGCTGCTAGATCCTGGGTGATCCTTATTGTGGCTCCTTGATACTTGAATTGGGTTTTTCTAGCCGCTTGCAGTATTTTTTCCTTCATCTGAGGGTTCTGGCATTTGGCCACTATATTTCTTGGTGTTTTGATTTTAGGATCCCTTTCAGTAGGGGATCGATGAATTCTTTCAATGTCTATTTTACACTCTGTTTCTATGACTTCTGGGCAGTTCTCTTTGATAATTTCCTGGAAAATAGTGTCCAGGCTCTTTTTTTCATCATACTTTTCTGGAAGTCCAATGATTCTCAGGTTGTCTCTCCTGGATCTGTTTTCCAGGTCTGTTGTCTTCCCCAGAAGGTATTTCACATTCTTTTCCATTGTTTGATTTTTTTGGATTTGCTTGACTGATTCTTCTTGTCTCCTCGAGTCATTCAATTCCATTTGTTCGACCCTAATTTTCAATGAAGTATTTTCTTCACTCACTTTTTTAATATCTTTTTCTAATTGTCCAATTGAGTTCTTTTGTTCTATGGAATTTTTTTTCCATTTCGCTAATGTTGTTTTTTAGAGAGCTATTTTCTGTTTCCAGTTCACTAATCCTATTTTTCAAGGATTTTATTTCTTTATCTACCCTGTCTTTAAATGAATGGGATGACTTCTCCAGACTCTCTTGCCAAGCCTCCCTCTCCTTTTCCCATTTTTCTTCTAGCTCCCTCGTGAGATCCTTTTTAATTTCTTCTATGAGGTTCATCTGTGCTGAGGAACAGACGATCTCCTCCTTTGGGGATTCACCTGGAGACAGTCTGTTTTTAATCTCCTCAGGGTTTAGAATCTGCTCTCTATCTGTATAGAAGCTGTCAAGGGTTAAAGTCCTCTTCAATTTTTTGCTCATTTTGTCTAAGAATCAAAGACAAACTAGCAAAGAAAAAAAGAAAAAACTGGAGTCTTTCTTTGGGGGAGAGGCTGGGTGATATTACTGAGCTTCCTTTACAGACTTCGGGGAGCAGCAGTGAGGCCCTAACAGGACAGCTTGCTGAGACACTGGGGCGGGAGGGGTGGGGGGGTGGCGGCCAGGTCCTGAGAGACTCCAGCTGTTCCGGGTTGTATTCTTCGCCCCGGTGTTTTTAGCTTCTCTGCCAGGGCAAAGTATCCAATCCTGTAGCAAAGAATGCTGCAATCACGCCCCACTCCCTCTCTGGTCTGCTCAGCTCTGAGCAGCCTTCCTTGCTCTCGCTGCTGCTGCCTGCCTGCCCAAAGCCTGCGCCCGATCTAAAACCATCCCGCCCTCGAGCAAAAACAGACCTTTCCTGGCGAATCTCAAGGATGGCTTCTCTTGGTAACTATTTGTGGGCTTTTTTTCAGTCAAGCATTAATGCAGAGGTTTGTAATGAAATGGATTCTGAGAGAAAAACACGGAGCTTACACAGCTGTGTGCCTCCTCTCCGCCATCTTGGCCGGAAGTCGTCTAAGTTTTTTTTAAATCAACCAACTCATCATTTCTTACAGCAATATTCAAATTCAGTCACATTCTATCTGAGATATAGTTTTTTCCGGGTTTTTGCATCCCTTCTATTCTTGGTTGTGTTGATTTATACAAGAAATTTTTAATTTAAAATAATCATAATTATTCTTTTTTATACTTCAGCAGTACTTTCACATTATAATATAGTTTAAGGAATGATGCTGCTTTAATCTTTTATATCTTTTCCCCCAGTTTCTTTGAAATCCCTGATCTTTTGCTCTTTCAAATGAACTTTTTAATAATGTAATTGGAATGGCATCAAATAAACAGTCTGGTTAGATAAATTTGTCATTTTTTTAAAAATTGTACTGGCTTTTTCTACCCATGAACAATAAATGTTACTTCTGTTGTTTAGATCTGACTTTTATTTGTATACAAATTGTTTTATGTTTATGTTCATTTAGTTTTTGACAGGTATACTCTCAAATATTTTATACCTTCTAGTGATTTCAGATAGTCAAAAACAATGTTGAGTAATAATTGCTTAACATATAATGTAGTTTCCCTATTTTTCTCTTTTCAGTAATCTATTTTAGCTTTAACTTTGTCTAAGATCCATGATTACTTCTATTCTCTTTTTTTTTTTTAACATAATAAATTCTACTTCTTCCCTTTATTTTATCTTTGTGTGTATCTCCCAATTTTATGGTGTTTCCTGAATACGTTACAACGTATTGTTGAATTCACATTTCTAATCTGCTAAATATTTCCATTTTATGGGTAAACTCATCATATTCACATTCTAAACTATATTAACATGTGTATTTTCCTCCCTGTTTTTCCTCACTGTCTTTCTCACCTGTTTGCCCTAGTCCTCCTCACTCCTCTGCTTTACTTCTACCTACTACTTTGTCCTACTATTACTTAACTTACCAATCTCTCCAACAGTCCTCCCCTTATCCTCTTTGTCACCCTATCCCTTTGCCTTCCTATTTCTTTATGAATTTAGAAGACTTATACCCTTCTAAATATAAATAAATATTGTTTCCTCTTTAACTCATTCCCAATAAAAGTAAGATTCCAGCATTGCTCCCTCTCCCCTTTACTGGTTTCTTCTGTATCCGTTTTTCTTTTTATCCTGTTTTTATATAATTACTCCTTTTAACGTCTCTGTACATAGTTATATATTTTAGTCACTTGATCATGCACAGCTCAGCCCAAGCCTTTCTTTCAAAGTACCCAAATAATGATGACAGTCACAAGAGTATTGATAATATTTCAAAAATAAAAAGCAAATAATTTGAACTTATTTCAATCCCTTATCATCAGTTTTTAATGATTTATTTTTCTCCTGCATCTTGTATGTCTAATTTTTCATTAACTTCTGCTGCTTTTGTCACAAATACCTAAAAGTCATTAAAAGTCCTTTTATTTTTCCATTCCTGGGATAAAAGAGACCGTTGCTGTCCTCCAGTAGTATAATTTTATTGTCTGTTTTATCTTCTTGGATGCAATATCATTTGTTCCATATATGTTTAATATTGATATATTGACAATTGATATTAATATTGATTTACTATGTGTAATAGATTTTAGTTTCCCTGCTTATTTCTTTTAATTACATCTATTTTTGCTGTTGCTTTGTCCGAGATCTTGATTGTTATCCTTCTCTGCCTTTTGTTTTTGGTTTTTGGTTTTTAGTCCTTTCTATCCACTTCCACTTTATAGGTGAGTTCAGCCCTCAGATTCACAATTATGATTACTGTATTTTCTTCCACTCTTACTTTTTTTCCTATCTTTCTTTGTATTGTGTCCTTCCTTAAAAGTCTGTTTTGACTTTTTGTCAATCTTTTATGCAAAATTCCTATATCCAACTGAGTGTGTTGTTCCTATTGAGATTACAGTTTGAGTGCTACTTGTCACCTTTCCCTCATTTCCCCTTCCATTGTAAAAGCTCTTTGTGCAATGATTTACCCATTTCTCCTCTTCCTTTCCTCTTCTCCATGGACATCCCAATTTCTTATCCCTTAATTTTTTTTTTCTTTTTTTTGCTGACGCAATTGGAGATTAAATGACTTGCCCAGGGTCACACAGCTGGGACGTGTTAAGTGTCTGAGATTAGATTTGAACTCAGGTTCTCCTGACTTTAGGGCTGGTGCTCTATCCATTGCGCCACTTAGCTGTCCCACATCCCTTAATTTTTTTGAGATTATCCCATTATAGTCAATTCACACCATTGCCTTGTATCAATGTATACATTGTCTAACTGCCCTAATAACAAAAAAAGTTCTTAGAATGATCATTCCTCCATATAGGAATATAATATAAACAATTTAATCATTTCTAAGTCCATTATGATTGCTTTCTTGCTTACCTTTTTATGCTTCTCTTGAGTTTTGTGTTTGCACATTCTGCTCTTTCTTATTTCTGTTCTGTTCTTTTCATCAGGAATACTTAAAAGTCCTCTGTTTCATTAAATGTTAATTTTTTTCCCCTGAAGTATTATACTTAGTTTTGCTGGTAGTTTTTGTTTGTTTGTTTGTTTGTTTTTTGTAAATCTTAGTTCCTTTGCCTTCTGGAATATCCTCTTTGAAGCCTTCTGCCTCTTTAATATTGATAATGTTAAAACTTTCATTATCCTGACTCTAGGTCCCCAATATTTTAATTTTTTTTTCTGGCTGCTTGCAGTATTTTTCTCCTTGACCTGGAGTTTTCATTTTGAGATCTCTTTCAGGAAGTAATTGATAGATCCTTTCAATTTCTGTTTTGCCTTCCGGTTCTAGGATATCAAGGAAATTTTCTTTGACAGTTTCTTGAATGATGATGTCTAGGCTGGGTTTTTTAAATAATGGCTTTCAAATAGTACAATAATTCTTAAATTGGTATTTTTTTAAATGTGGTAAAGTGACACAGGAGGTATCTTTTGACTCATGCCTGAGTTGGATTGAAGTAAGGCAGGCTTGCACAAAGTTGTGAGGTTCACTGTCCTATATCCAACTGAGTGTGTTGTTCCTATTGAGATTACAGTTTGAGTGCTACTTGCCACCTTTCCCTCATTTCCCCTTCCATTGTAAAAGCTCTTTGTGCAATGATTTACCCATTTCTCCTCTTCCTTTCCTCTTCTCCCTGGACATCCCAATTTCTTATCCCTTAATTTTTTTTTCTTTTTTTTGCTGACGCAATTGGAGATTAAATGCCGAAGCCCAGACACAATTCAGGAGAACAGTTCTGGTGCAGATGACCTTGGGCTCCTGGCTCTCTGACCCAACTCCCAAGTGCGCCACAGTGCCTGCCTCTGTTGCCTCATTCGGCTGAGGCAGGGTCTTTACTGTCTTGAAGTAGATCCTTCCCCGACAGACTCCACCCTGGTTACACTCCACCAAAATGGCCTATTAGAGCTTGCCCACTGCACATGGTATGGCTTCTTGGAGCCCTAAGCGAGTGTCAAGTGAATCAGATTATGCCAGAGATGGAAAGCAGCACCGAGAGGGCTCAGAACCCTCCCACCTGACAGAACAGTCTTCCCTGAATACCTGCACCCTTTCCTGAACATCCTGTACTCCTTTCAAAACTCCTTTCAAAAATTCTTATGGACTATTTGTGCCCAACTTGTGGGAGAGCCTTTCAAGCTCATGTTGGTCAGAGGTACCCCTCATGCTGTCTGAGCTCTCTGAACCCCAGTTTTATCACCCCTAAAATGTGAACATTGGACTAGAGGATTTCTCAGATCCCTTCTTGTTCTAAACCTTATTATCTTTTGAATGAGAAATAAATAAGTAAAAAGAATTCATTTCAGAAAAGGATTAAAAACTAGGGAGCTTTGAAGAAAGTGAATGGGGACATGGAGCTCAGGCAAGGGAAAAGGTAGTGGAAACCCATCTAGGGCAGCAGAGGAAAAGGGACAGACACAGAACTGAACCTCTAGACTAACTCCCAATATTTGCTTCCCATTTTAATCCCTAAGGCCTCACCTTGAAAATAGTCCTGACCAGAGAGGAACTGATGGCAACTTTCTCCCAGCTCACTTATTAGAATTGCAGTGGTAAAAAAAAAAAAAAAACACCTCAGACCAAAGAAATAGTAAGCAACAGCACTGATGCTCCTACTTGTGTTGTTTTCTTGAGCACTAGGAGCCTTGGCCACTTCTGGGTTATTCATCTCTTTTATCTATTCAAGACCCTGTAATGAGCAGCAGGGTTGATTAAGATGGACATTGGAAGCCTGAGAAGGCTGCAGCTCCTATCTAGTGACTGCCATGATCTCTGGGGTAATCCACCCTCTTTCCCCAGATGCACCAGTAAGCAGAGTCAGCAGCACAGGGTTTGTGTGTGCTTGTATGCCACGGGCAACTTTCTGAGCCTCGGAAATCACAGATGAATAGTTAGCTTCTCTCCTTACTACTCTCCCTCTCTTGTAAGACGATGACCTACAGAGGGCATGGATAAAAACCCTGTCCAGTGCTGAGCACAAGCAGCCTGCATGTAAACACATTGTCCTTCAGGACACTTTGATACATCTACATGTTAGCCCATAATAACTTCCTACTGGAGCCATGCTTCCAATAGCAGCTGTCTGAGGAGCAAACCAAGGTCAGTTCATGTTTTCCAATTTTAGAGAATCTTAGGACAGGATGGTGACTTAGATTTTCTGCTTCATTCCTCTGCCTTCAATCTGGATAAGATTTCATTCCAACCATGTTTGAAAGGTAGCCGTCTACTTTTTTTTTTTTTAAGATCTTCAGAGGAGGAAACCAAATCTTTTTTTTTGATAACAAGACAGTATTTTGGGGAAAGGGAGTGGCGCCAGAGAGGTGATCTCCAAAAATAGGAGTAGGTCCTCTGCAAATTTTTTATGTTCCAAGTATATTACAAAGAGAATGACCAGAAATGAGAGTTGACTTTCACTCCATTGTACTGTGTGCAGATTATCTGTTTCTTTTGTTGAGAAAACAGGCCCATCACTATATTCTCTGCTAGAGCTGTATCCTCCCCATCACTGTGCAGACTGGAAATTACTTGCAGTTAAGAGCTTGGAGGATGGGGAATGATAAGTTGAAGATATCTGCTTTGCCAGAGGCTTTGGGAAGGATAATGGATGGCAACTTAGCTTTTAGACATAATTTGCTTACGCAGAAATGCAAAGTGGATCTTGTCAGGAAAATCAATTGCAGATGTTCGGTGCTTGATGGAAATGAAACTTTCTGTTTGCAACTGTGTGCTTCTCCCTGGAAAATTAGCTCAGGCTCCAATATTTGATTTTGTATATAGTGGTCATCCTGAACAAGCAAACTTATCTTCTAATCCAGTCTTTAATTTCATTTTGAGGTTTGCTTTGGTAGTTGGGAAATGACTGGGAAATGGAGCTTTAAAAAGTTAGCAGTGTCACAAAACCTATGAAATTTTCAGATTAATCATCTATAAGTACTTTTAATGTCCTTACTGTGTGCCTAGCACCTAAATGATAAGAAAGTTATAAGGGAAATATTAGATACACAACCTACTCTTGTGAAATTTATAATTTAGTCAGGAAAATAATGATTCTGAAACCAAATGTCTGAACTGAAGTGGGGCACATAAGTCATACATTTATGGCCCAGCAGGGGTTTTTGCCAGTGATTGTTTTCTCCTTTTAGCTAAACATTTCTGATGTCAGTTAATGGTACTGAATGAGAGAGAAAGAACAGAAAATCATGTGGCCTTAAAAGTGATGAAATTAGAGTGTAAATAAAAATGCTAATTTGAAAATTACAGAGCAGATCACACAGTCAGGTATATAAACTGTATGCAAATGAATATTTCACTCTCATTTCATTTGCCTGGTTGAGACCTTTGGGAAATCCTAATCACAGTTTTAAATGGGATTAAGAATATCAAACCTACTTATTATTTCCTCAACTAGAAGAAGTCGAGGAAATAATAAGTAGGTATGATATTCTTAATCCCATCAGTACCACTGATTCCCAATTTCAAGTCAGCACCCATATTGGTGTCAATACTGTCACAGTTTCTTCCTGAAACAATCATTCCCTCACCTAGCAGCCAGACTTGTTAATGGAGAGAAGTTGGTGGCTGGCAGAAAGAAAGGCTCACTTTGGGACCAGTATCTCCATGGGCACAGTGGCAATACTGACAGAGCTAATAATTCCTTCTACTCCCCCTTCCCCTAGCAACAGCATCCCTATATTACATCAGATACCCCAGCTCCTTGGGTACCAGAATGTCATCTCTACTTTTTTTCTGGACTCCAGAAAACACAGAGAATAGAAGAAACAGGATGGGAGATGGAAGAAGGGTGGCAGAATTGTATAGCCAAGGAGCTTAGAAGATGCTAGAGCACAGAACTGCCTAAAGGCTTGATTTTGGTTTTGGTTTTGCCATTGACAAAAACTCCTGATATTTACTATTCTTTTAGGTTTGTTTGTTTTTTTTTTTAAATACTTTAGGATTGCAAAACCTCAGTTGTATCTAATTTTAAGAGTCAAAGCAAAACAAGTTTGGGAGCCACTGTCTTAATAAAAACAGACAAAAAGATCCATGTGACCAGTTGGTATCATTTTGATGCTAGAAAGCAGTGGAAACATTTTTATTCCGCTCTCAATTTGTATAAAGTACAGAAACCTTTTGAAAGAGGGAGAGATAGGCATCTACGGCAGAACAAGAAAGCTAGGATTGACATGAAATCTTTTTTTTTTTTTCCTCCATTTTGTGTGGAGGCAACTATGTAAGAAAAGGCCTGGATGGGGGAGGCAGTCTCACTAAATTAATTTTCTGTATATACTGTCATTGAGAGAATGAGTCACAAGAATATGAGGACTTTCTTCCTCTGCCCCTTTCCTTTTAGATGGGGGAAAAAAAGCCACTGCTGAAGATACCAGTACTTTTCCACTTGTTAAATTATTTAGAATTGACTATTCATTCTGCTACTAGATCATCTTCTAGGATTGTGGCAGTGTGGATAATGAAACATAGCTTTTCGTACCATAAGATAGAGGATGAATACAGAGCAAAGGTGGTCTTGTCACTACTGTGGCCCCAGCCAATTACTCCCCTTTGTAAGTCCTGTGACCTGGGCTGTCCCTGAACCTCTGTCTTCAGGTGTGCCTGGTTGATGTCCCAGAGACAATCTGGTAACGTCTTCAGATCCCTTCTCAGAATCATACAGTCAGGAGAATGTCTAAGTCAAAAACGTTTGCCCAAGAAGTTACCCTGTCTGTCCTCCAACATCCTATTATGATGGCCACTTTGCCAGTACAATGTAGATTGGAAAGCTCCAGACCAGGACATTATCCAACTGCCAATGACTTCCTGCCTTTTGAAGGATCACAGAATCATATATATGGAGCTGGAGAGACACTGTCAGATTATATTGACTATCCCATTCCCAAAGTCAAAGCTGTTGGCTCCATTTCATTCACTTTTAGAATCTCCAAACACTCTACACCATCACATACCTCCAGCATTCATGGACCTTTATCTATATTTTGTTCTGTAAAAGTCTTATTTGCTCTAATTGCCCATTTTTTTATATAGTTTTTCATAAACAAGTCAAAAATCCATAGCATTTGTTATATACTTCTACTTTCCAGGCACTATATCAGAATTGGGGATTCAAAAAGAGGCAAAAAGAAATCCCTATTCTCAAAATTTCATGCTCTAATGAGGAAAATACTGTGGATTCAACTCTGTACAAACAAAACTATACACAAGCTAAATTGGAGATTATCAATAGAGGGGAATGACACTAAGATTAAAGAGAACTGGGAAAGATTTCTTGCAGATGATGGGACTTAGCTGACACTTGATGGAAACTAGGAGTTCGAAATGAGGAAAGAGAGCATCCTAGGTATGAAGAAAGCCAGTGAAAATGCAAGAAGTCAACAAATGGATGTCAATACAAAGAACAGTAAGGAGGTCCATGTCTCTGGATCACAAAGTGGAGGGAGATAAGATCTAAGACCATGGGAAAGATAGGAAAGAGCTATGTTATGAAGGGCTTTAAAAAGCAAATAAAGGGTTTTATATTTGATCCCTAAGCTAATAGGAAGGTACTTGATTGGATTCAACATGGTCAGAGTAGTACTTAAGATCATTGGAATATAGATTGGAATGGGGAGAGACTTGAGGCAGGCTAAACCACCAGCAAGCTGTTGCAATAGTCTGGTTGGGAAGTGATGAGTACCTGCACCAGGAGATTGACAGTGTCAGAGGAGAGAAATTTATAAGGCCTTCAGAAACAAGTTTATTCAGAGCCTAAGTGGGGGTTCTCTGAACCTATAGCTTCTCAGTAAATATTGTTGACTGATTTAACAAGTTCTTTTGATCATTTTTGAATCTTTTCTCCAAAAGACTCCTTTTCCTTAATGCACGCTGCTGAATCCCAGATAACCTTTTTTCAGAATCCTCAATTACAAGAGAAGAGAGAGGTCAAGATCATGTCATTCCTCTTCTGGAGCCTTTAAAAGGAAAATGCTATTAGAGTAGATAGTCTTAAATATATAAAAAGAAGTAGAACTCTCCTGTAGAGCCAGAGAGAGAGAGAAACACTCCAATAATTTAATTGACTTTATATCCACAGTTCCTAATCCCAAAGGAGAAAGCAGCTGAAATCATGGATGCGGCTGAAGAAGGAGGAGATGTGGATGATTTAGTAAGTATTGGGAACAGAGATTGGCTGATTGTGTGACTGAAATTGCCTCAGCTGTGAATTCAGCCTGGGAAGCAGCTTGTGAAACTTATTCTTTACATTTGAAAGAATTTCAAATTCCTACACAGTAGAATCCCCCTACATGAGTTACTGAGGTCCATTATAAATTTAATCAGATAGGTAATTTCATAATGGCAAGTGCTGGGTTCTGTGGTTTCAATTGTGTTGTTCACAAAGATTAATCCTCCCTTTTGAAGGGCTAAAAGAGAGCCAGGGAGACTATTTCTTTGATAACAAAATGGGATCATTTACTGAAATTGCACTTAACTAAAAATGAAATATACACATAGCAATTTGTGTGGGTTTACAAATAAAAGACATTTTTAAAAGCTTAATTTTTTACTGTTCTCACTCAACCCAGTACAGACAAACAAGACTCATAGGAATTTATAGGTTTCCGGACTTTCTTATACTCCATTGTTGGTGGCTGTGAAAGCACTAATATGTTCATGACTGCGTCACTAGCTTTCCCACCCAAAAGTTCCTTCCTTTAAATCTTTAGTAATAGCCACCTGCTGAAGTCTGCATATTGTGATTTCAGTTTTCATCATGAGAAGCACTTTTCTCTCTGGGTTTTCTACTGAAGTGATTCCACCACAAAAGTCTCCCACAGATGTGCAGTTATTTAAGATTTCAGTAGACTGTGTGTGCATATGCATTGTTTGTAGATTTGTGTGTCTGTTTTCTTGAAACTGTTCCTGTCTGGCATTCCTTTCCCTTTCCAGTACCTCCCTTGTTTGTAGAATGGTGGCCTGGCTTGTTTGCAAATGCTTCCTCTTTATTTATTTTTTTAGCTGGACATGATGTAAGCTGTGGAAGAACTTAAGAACATGAGAGAAGAAGGACATTGTGGTGGCTGCAGGGACTGAGGAAGATTCCACAGAGGCTCTTGCAGGGTGGGTTACAAGCAAGCCATTCCAGGAAATCTGCAGTTCTGACAGGAACCCATGAGTTCCAGATGTTGAACATCAATTTGTATATTGATATTTTCTTTGAGTCAGTGAGTTATTTTCTTAAGCTACAGAAAAATGTACCTGATATATGGATACAAAGAGAGACAATGACAATTCTCTTTTCAGTGTTCTCATCTTTATCATTGCTACTGATATTGGAACATTTCTCAAATATTCTGTTAATTCCAAGTGCATAAATTTCATTCTTGAACACCAGAGCTGTACATATATCATTGTTGTGAAAACAACCAAAATAAAGTCATTTTTTTCCTTTGCTACTAGTGTTTCTGACCTAAGGCACATGGGACCTTCGGTGAGCTTTGGTGGGGAGATAGCTACAGGAAGAACTATCGTCCAAGATGAGTCACTGTGTACAATGGTCACTGAAGAGGTTCTTTTTCCTACTGAGTGGGATTCTGGGCTAGAAAAGCATGAGTGCTTGCTTCGTCTCCTGGCAGCGGGTGCTAGAATCATGAAACACTGGTTCCTGCCCCTCCCATGGATCTCAGCTCATCACTAATGAGCTTTTTCAATGAAGACAAAAGAGTTCCTTTCTTGAGTGAGTAAGCAGACAAAAAAGCCTTGCTTTTTAAGGAGTCAGAAGAGTTCATGTCCTTGATCTAAAGCTTTCCAGGAATATGACTGGCTTCCTGCGGTCACTCATATGTGTACGAACCTGACTCCCCTCTCCCGCACCCCCAAGCTCAAGTCTTTGGCCTCCAAGTTCAGCATTTATTCCATTGTAGTCACTCCTGTAATTACTGAGGTCCTTTTTTATTTCTAAATGTGGTCAACCAAAGTGATAGTAGACTGCACAAGACAAACAGAAAATCTGTTGTTCTTTCAGGTTCTCATCATTCCTTTCCCTCCTGCTGGGATTCTACTTCTATGTCTCTGGGGAAACCAGCCTTTCCTGAGACCAAGAGGATGACAGAGTAGTCATTCTTCATACTCACTTTTCCTACTCTCTCCATCAGTCCTGACACCTCCATCCTCAGGTCCCTGGACTTTTAGTGCTGTGCCATCCTGTTCATCACCTTCTCCCAAATGTTTATCACTGCCATTTGCTCTGTGACCTTAACGCACAAATCACACACGATGGCACAGTTGAACTCCTCCTTTGGGTTACAACTAATTATTAAAGCTATGTAGCAGAATCCTTCAGTGCTGAGAAATGCAAAGGTACATACCAAAAGGGGATGTCATGGACTTTTGACATTGAAGGGAAGAAGTGGTGTCATTTGGACCTCTAGGTCATCTTGCATCTTCCATTCTTGGCACATGATTTACAATTGTGAAATAAATACCAAGAAAAAGATGCCATTGTCTTACAGATTTATATATTTCCTGCTGCATGTTTGTATTTTTATGAAATCTGAAAAATTTCCTACAAACAGAAGAGCAAAGGTGAGACTTAGCAAATATAATTCCTGTAAGCACACAGATGCTCACTTTCTTTTGCAACACAATAAATTTCCAAATGGAATAAGCCGTCAAATTAAATGAAACATTTATTAAGCTCCATTTATGTGCTAGAAGCAAAAGGACTTATATTCTTTTGGAATTACAACATGTAAATAGATAAGTAAATATAAGATACATTAGAAAAAAAACATGCTGACATCTCAGGGAATACAAAAGGTTCTATATAGGAGTGATAACATGACATGATTCTTGAAAGAATAAAAAGATGCTGAGGAGGAACGCAATGACAGGCACTGAATGACTTGTGTGGAATGTTAAATTTGGGAGATAGGAACTGGAACAGAACCTTAAGAAACTGACCATTCCATCTTAGGCTTTGTGAGGGGTAAAATAAGGGAAGTCAGTTATGGATTGACACGCACACCAGACTTTTAAATGGTTAACTTCAAAGGTTTCTGAGAAAAACAAGGTAGGAAACCATAGCCTAAATTCTACAGAGGAAGTCAGCTCAGGAGGGAATAGGAAGTGCTCAACAAATAAATACCAAAGACAAAGAAACAATTCTGATGAGATAAAAAAGGGGTAGGAGCTTGTCTAGACAGCAGTGAGGATGCACAGGGAATTCAGCAGCCAAGAGAGACTTTTTCCCCCTTCCTTTTTTTGACCAGACTCAAGGTTTCACTGCTGTAGTTCCCTAGTGAGGAAACCCTTTCTCTCAATAGAAGTCAGCTCCTACTTCTCATCTTCCAGTCTTAGAAAGCTGTGGGGCATTGAAAGGTGAAATCACTTGACCAAGCCACACAGGCACCATAGAGATGTATCTACATGTATGTCCTGGGACCCTCAAGCTAATACCAAAGGCTGAAGAGTCCTGCCCATTCCTCAACAAGACAACTGATGCCTTCTGAACAAACAGAGCTATAATCCTTGCCCCTGAGATACTAACAGGTGACAGCAAAACCTCCGAATATTGCAGCGCACTTTGAATGAACTATATAGCGGCCTGGATTTGGGGTGAATAGCAGGCTCCTGGTCCTTCGGTACTTCCAGGTCAGGGGCACACTTGAAGCCGTGAATATTCTGGTCCTGAGCCAGCACAGGGCCTGTGTCTGTGGGGAGAGTGCAGCAGGTCTTCAGGAGTGATATAACTTTCAACTTAGAGTGGAAACTGCCGGGGGCCTTCAGCCCTGATCCTGGAAGCCACGTGTGCCTTTTAACTGCTCAGCACTTCCAGGCACCTCAGCTTGTGTGTCCTTGTGACTGGCTTCAAGGGTAGGCACCTGTTTGGAGGAGGGCCTATGAGGGGCCCTAAGGGTGATAAATAGTAATGGTATTAGGAGATGTTGGTTATCTCGAAATATAGTAAGTACTAGTAGAGTATCTTGGATCCTAAAAAGAATAGTAAGAATGTGCTTGGAAGGAGCCACTGTTATCTTGGAGGGATAGAACAGAACAAAGCAAGTTGGAAGAATGGGTGGAGAGAAGTGTTTTACTTTGACATGCAAATTTATAAGGCAGTGCTTCAAAGATAACAAAATACAAGCCAAAAAAAGGATTATAATATTTAATCCAAAAATTTATATTTGGGAAAGTGTATCCCCCAAAGCTGTTGTCACATGCAGTTTACAGTAAAAAAATAATAACTATGTAGTAAGTATGTGTTACCCATATAGGTTATGTGTGTATCCACATAGATTTGTCTAAATGGGGTTCATGGAAAAATTCTGATAGCCATCACAGTAATCTTGTTCACCTTCTTCAAGAGAGATTTTGATTGTCTCCTGGATAGGACTAGAAGGGCTATGAGACTAGCTAATTCTACTGTCCTTAGATGAATAAACACCCTACCCATCCCCAGTTTTGCTAGTCTATAAGAAATGATTTATTTAGTTTCCTGAAGTTTAAAATACTTTCCTGGTCTACATCCTTGAAAGAGGAATGGATACCCCAAACCTCACAACTTCCCGTAAAATGCTAGCAAAAGACCAGCACAAATTGTGAATAGTTGGCAAACCTATTTATCCAAGCATATAGCATAATAACAATAAAAAATTATTAAAATTAGATTAGAATACAACAAACAACAAAAAGGACTACTTTTCAGGATAGATGGAATGTAATAACTAAGCAATGAGCTCTTCCACTGGGAGTGAGATGTCTCCACTCAAACAAGAGAATCCCCAATAATAACCAGAGGAAATTCCCTGAAGTGTCTTGGGAAATAGGCTGGAAATCAGAGCAAACCAGCTTTCTTCTAAGTGTTTATCTTCCAAAATCTGTTTTCCTTCTCTGGACGTCTCCCCAAAGTAGATCTGGAACCATGTGTCTCTTCTCTAGAAGGAAGAATATATCCCCTCTCATTCTTTCCACCAATGAGGAGAACCTTATGAAGCAAATCTAGGCTTGACCCTGGT
Source organism: Antechinus flavipes (assembly GCF_016432865.1). Taxonomy (NCBI): domain Eukaryota; kingdom Metazoa; phylum Chordata; class Mammalia; order Dasyuromorphia; family Dasyuridae; genus Antechinus; species Antechinus flavipes. Next base: position 67,225,599 of record NC_067400.1, on the reverse strand, counting down.
TACAAGCATAATAATAATATAAACAGTCCATCACTTAACCCCACGTTTATAGTAGGAATTCATAGATCAATAGCATTTCCATCTTCAAGGTGCATAACAATAAAAACAAGGCACTGACTAATTAAAAGAAAGTAGAATTTGAACCCTGACTCGAACATGTGCTGACTAAAGGCAAGGACAGCTAATAGAGAATAAACATAAAGGTATGTCACAGTCCAGTTGTCATAATCTAAGAGTGATATATAGTAATATCATTAAGAGATGTTGGTTATCTCAAAATGGATAATCTGTTATCTTGGATATGTTTGGAAGGAGCCACTGTTGGTTCAGATAGGCTTTCAACAAAAACTCAGCAAAAAGGATTGAGTTTTTTGTTTGTTTTTGTTTTTTTGCATTTTGCTTTTAAATCAATCTAAAAAAAAGAGGAGGATCAAAAGTTTTAGGACTGCTTTTCAGGATAGATGGGATATTATATCCCACTAACCAATGAGAAAAAGTATAATTGGTTCAAGGATCCGGTTTCAAATACCACATCTTATGTTTACTACTTTTGTGATCTTGGATAAATCATTTAATCTTGTGCCTCAGTATCCTCCTCTGTAAAATGAGTGGGTTAGAAAGGGGGTTTCTGAGAACCCTTCTAACGCTGTGTTACGATCCTGTGAATAATACTGTTTGATACTGAAGTAACTGCCATTTATATGCAATTACTGAGCCACCGTCAGTAATCTTGAGAATGGGAACAATGTCTATTTTCCATTAAATTGAAAAAAGGCAGATGACACCATTCTCAAAAAGTAGAATATAATGTAATCTACCAACTATAGGCCAGTGACCTTGACTTTGAGTCCTAACAAAATTATACAATTAAATGCATTAGTAATGAACATTGCAAACATGGCTTTGTAATGACTGTCAGTATGTCAGAGCTTCCCATGTTTACAGGGGAGGAGATACGGAAGTAACACAAACACCAGCCACTCAGAAGGACTTCAGAAGCCCAAGACTGCTTGACATGCCAGTGATCCTTTGCAAATGGACTCTAGCTAAAGTTGGAGATACTTCAGAATTAGCCTTGAGCAGCAGCTGCAAACAAGACATTTCTTGGAACTTTTAAATATCTTACTTCCTGACTTACTGTACCTACAGATGTCTTCTTCTTTACCTGAAAGCTTGAAAGCTAAAAATTACTGATATCTCACCATTTTCCACATTCCTTTGAGCAGCTGAGAACTCTTCCTGTCTGGTCCCTTGTAAGTTTTTCTCAGGCAATAAATGCTTTTGTAATTTGTGATCAGACTTGTTTTATTTCTCATCCCTTTTTGGACCAGCGAGTTTTTTGTTAACATCCAGAGAAGAAGGCATTTTAAGATTCAAACATCCTTTGAAAAGGGAGGGGTGGCCCAAACCTGTATCCAAATAACTTCCCATCAAATACTAAGTACACAAAGGATTGTTACAGATTGTAAATTGTTAGCCTGTTTATCTGAGCAAATAACAGACAAAATTTGGAAGTTATTAGATTTAGATTAGAATATCCCAGACAATACAATTCACTTAGTGTAAACTGAGAGTTCATGTGGTTTCATGAACAGGTGCTCCAGATACTGCTCATTTCCTTTTCTGACAGGGTTCATTTAGAATTCAGGGGTCCTCAAACTACGACCCACGGGCCAGATGCGGCAGCTGAGGACGTTTATCCCCCTCACCCAGGGCTATGAAGTTTCTTTATTTAAAGGCCCACAAAACAAAGTTTTTGTTTTTACTATAGTCCGGCCCTCCAACAGTCTGAGGGACAGTGAACTGGCCCCCTATTTAAAAAGTTTGAGGACCCGTGGTCTACATTTTACCAAGATATAACAAAGTTTTTTATATTCTGTTCTGGAAAAGCTGAAACCCAGACAAGAATGCAGATAGGTGAATTCTGAGTCTTTGGAATGGCCAGACCCAAAGGGAAGTCAGTGGAGTCTATCAGGAACTTGTGCTTGACCTTCTGAAGGTCAACAGTCTTATCACTGATTCAGATAAAGCAATTAGCCATTTTGTTAAGTGCCTGCTATTTGACAGGTACTGGAGACACAAAGAAAAATGTAATAGTCCTTGCTCTCAAATATCCATATATTTTACCAGGGCAGACCACATGGAAGGAAGAAGGGAGGGAAGGAAGGATTTGTCCATCACTTATGTGTGTCAGGCACTCTGCTAAGCGCCTTATAGGACTGATCCTCACAACAATCCTGAGAAGTACATGCCATTCTATAGTTGTAGAAACTGAGACGGACAAACAGACAAGACTTGCACAGGGTAGCACAACCATTAAATATCTGTGTTTATCAGAAAAGATAATATAATTTTTGGCTGCATTAATAAAGGCCTGGTGTCCACTATTAGGGATATTCCACTGGTCTGTGCTCTAATCAATACACTTCCATCAGAATGCTGAAAGCTTCCAGAGGTTGCCACCAAGATGAAGATGAAGAGAGTTTTAAGATCATGTTATATATGAGAACTGGCTGAAAGAACTGATGTTTTGAATGGAGAAGAGAAGATGTGAATGGCAAATTAAATACCTTCAAGTGTTTAAAGCTCCAGAAGTGGAAGTAATACGTGGAAGATGGAAACAGGCAAATTTAGGCTGACAAAAGGAAAAGCTTGGTAATCATTAGGACTATCCAGAATTGGATTATGTTGTCCTTTTATTGAAGATCTTTAAGCAAAAACTGGAGGATAGTGACTTGGGTATGTCATGGAGAAGAATTTTATTCAAGTACCATTTCACTAGATGGTCCTTTTAACTTTGAGATTCTGTGATCTTGCTGATGACCAAAATATCTATGTTTTTTTCACAGTTGTCTCATCATACCTCCCTTACGTTGTACATTTAATGTTGATTTAAATAAAAATCAAATTTTGTCATTGTTCAGTTTAATTTTGCAGGCTACATGTGATATAATGGGTACAGTTGGCCTTAGAAAACTTAAGTTTGAGTTCTCAGTTCTTGTCACATAGATCTCACCTCTGTGATTCTAAGTAGTTAAATTTTCAATGTTTGAGTCAACTCTGTGAGGCTGTAAGTTGCAAAATAATAAATAAAATAAAAGGTGCTGTTCTGCTGAGCTCTCTCTATGAATGAAATCTCAGACCCAGGACCTGAATCTAATACATGGTTTCTCATTAAATTTGGCCTGTAGCTTTAGCTTGTCAACATCCTCATCATGGCTAATATTTATATGTAGTTCTTAAAGATATATAAATTGGGGGCAGCTAGTTGGGGTAGTGGATAAGAGCATCAGCCCTGAAGTCAGGAGGACCTGAGTTCAAATCTGGCCCTGGACACTTAACACTTCCTGGCTGTGCGACCCTGGGCAAGTCACTTAATCCCAAATGCCTCGGGTAAAAAAAAAAGTTTATAAATTGCTTCATATACATTTATTTCATCTAATTCTTAACAACAATCCTGGAAAGTTAGCTATTGTTACCTCCATTTTATGGAGGAGTAAACTGAGGCAAAAGTTAAGTCACTTGTTCAAGGTCTCACAGCTAAGACAGAATTTGTAAAAAAGGATTTCTGGGCTTCAGGCCACTGAGTCTCCTTTTCACTTCTCTTGTCACAAAATCCTAGATAAATTCTCCCCTTATATAAGAAGCCCTTCCCAGTCCCTCTTAATTCTCATGCCTCCTTTTGTTAATTCTTCAGTTTATCCTATATTTAAACCCTATAGAGTTGTGAGCACATTACTTGCCCCAGTAGACCAGGAACTACAGTGTCTTGCATATAGTAAGCACTTGATAAATGTTTGATGATTGACTGACAGGTCATTTTCCTCCCCATTTTCCATTATTGATACTTTGGCAACCAGTTCCTCTTTGATAGTTGTTTCATTAAAAATTTGGAAACTTTTAGGTCTTCAGTCTCAATATGTGTCAAACAATACAACACAACAGACACAGATCCCTAATGATCTCCTTTCTTTGAATGGCATGATGGCTACAACACGGGATGGGATAGTTCTGTGACGTTCTAAACAGGTCCGCCCACATCTGGGGTGCCAGGTTTAGTCGACAAGCCGAAGAATGGCCATGATGCGAAGGTAACCAGTGCGGTGAATGCCCTTGAGATTCTGCCGTGCAAGGATCTGTTTATTGAGGGAGCTGCTTGTGTTCATCCTGAAAAAGAGATGCTGTGGTGAGGACATGAGAGCTGTGTTCAAAGACCTGAAAAGCTGGTTTGTATTCTGCTTGACACAGGAGGGCAGGATTAGGAGCAGAATATGACTGGTGTGAATCATTGTGCATTTATTAAGCACCTAAGATGTACCAGGGATGGTGCTGAACCTTGGGCAAAAAAACAAAAATGGGCTCTCAAGGAGCTGCTGGTCTAGTGGGGGGATAGCATGCAAACCGCTGTGTACAAAGAAGATACCCACAGGATAAAATGGAGATAACTGAGAGGAAAGGCTCCTTGTGAAAGGTGGGACTTGAGTTTTCCTTCAGGAAACAGGAGGTGGAAATGAGGCAGATTTAGTCTTGATCAAAGGAAAGCTCAGCACAATGTAAGCATCCCCTCCTTGCGTACTGATGAATTTCTAAGTCACTGAGTGGTGAGAATATTGTTCTCGTTTACATTGACCCGCAGCCTGGGACTTCCTGTGTTCAATACTTAACACCAGTCAAACTCAAGTAAAACAAACTCAGTTCCATTAGATCACAAAGAGCCCCCCACCTCCCAGCTTCCGTCTGCCACGTAAGTCATCGGTAGATGCCCTTCTCAGAAACAAGAGGGGCTGATCCAGAGCAGAGAGTTCCAGCAAGTCACAAAGGAGGTGGGAATGAGACATTTTTATCATTGTTCACTTCTAAATGATATGAGTTTAAATTAAGGAAAAATTAGGCCATAGGGAAATTTTTTAAAGTAAAACCAAGCATTCCCATCTATTTTCTTTGGGTTATACCATCTTTTGTAATTTCTTTTATGAGATGCTGTGTTCTGTAAGTAATATTATGATAACCCCTTTATTTCTTTGCATTTCTGTTCTCTGTCTAGTCATTGCTATGGAATCTCATTCCCAAGACATGTTTAAGAACAAGAAATCTTCCAAGTCTCCCACCCTTTCTGTGAATCTCCCTCATTTGTTCTGGAGCAATCCTGCCTAGAAGCAATGGGGTAGATACTGAAAGATGGCCTATAATTCTTAGAAGCCTCTTGACCTGTAATTTTTCCTATAAAAGACTGTTGGTTTTTTTCTAAGTCAGCTGAGGAGAAGAGAGACAGAAAAGAAACAAAGACAGAGACAGAGAGATTGTGAAATGCATTCCTTTTATTTATTTTTATTAAAAGTCTGTGAATTATCTTTTGCCAATGGGGCATTTGTGCCTCGGTTCCTCATCTATGTATATCTTTGAGATTTAAAAACATAGCAAAAAATGTCCTAATTCCTGTGGTTTCAGGGGTAAGATTTATCTTCACTAACGAAAAGTCCCTATCATGTAAATTAAATGTAATAACTGATATTTACTTGATCATCGAGAGAGGTAGGAAGGGAGTATTCTCTGGGCCAGTTTTCTCATTTGTAAAAATGAAGGCATTGGGCTGGGTGGTTTCAGGCCTCCTCCAATCCCAAATCCACGCGGTCCTTTATCCAATGTGTGTGGCATTCTTCTGTTTCTCTACCCTTTGAAATGAAAATAGTGTGGTAAAGAATAGTGCCAACGGTGACACTGGACTCAGGACCCAAGTTCTGATCTCATCTCAAACACTTAACAGCTGTGTAACCCTAGGTGGGTCACTCACATTCCCCCTCCCACTTATCCCCTTTGCTGTCTCTGGTAAGAGAAATTTTACCTTTAAGAGTCAACTCAGATGCTCCCTCCTCCTAATTTTCTTTAGGGAATTTTCCTTCCTTGAAGTTCACACAGCACTTTGCTTGTTTTATTATTCTGTTAAAATTATTGTATCATTTTGGCATATGTATGCATGTGACATATTCCAACTGCTGGATTGTCAATCAACAAACATTTATTGGACAAAATAAAGCTCTGTGCTAAACACTGGCAATACAAAGAAAAAAACAAGCAAACAAACAAAAACCCAGTCCTCTCAAGGACTCTCTTCTGTAGAAGATGCTGAGACTAGAAAGAAGGAAAGAAGTAAGAGGGTTTGGGAGAGGAACCAGTGCAAAAAAGATGGCAAAGAAAACGAAGAGTCATGTTCAAGCAATTTCAGTTGGGCCAGTGTGGCTGGATTGCCCCATAAGCACCGAGGAACAAAGTGTAAGAAGAGCCAGCTTTGGAAAATGGAGCTAATGGATAATTCAAAACTTGCATATATTTAGTTTTGGATTGCAGCAAATGACCACAAATATCAGACGCTCAGCTTCTTGGCCAGTCCTAGCACCCTTTGCTGACATAAGGGCTTTGGGGAGGAGAAGCTATTCTTAGACAAGCCCAAGTTTAGCTCCTCACCATTGGCTTCAAAAGAGTAAAGCATTGTTCTCTCTGTTATAGATGAGGAAACAAATGGAGTTAAGTGAGTTGTGATCATAGGATTGAGAGTTGGAAGGCATCCCCTCATTTTACAGATAAAGAAACCAGAGCTTCAGGCCTGGAGCATCTAGTTAGCCTGGAGTGCAGGTTAGTTCACCTCCCCTCCTGCCTCTTTGGAGGTGGAGTGGGGGGAAGGACAGCCATGTGAAATCCTCTTCCACCTCCACTCCCCCAAACCGTTCCAGACATTTTTTTAAATCAGGTTGTAGCCACCTGGTTTTGGCTAAAAGGAGCAAACTGATTTGTATAAATATAAAGTTACGGTAAATATCTGTTTAGGATTTGTCCAAAACTTTGGTTAATCTGATTTGTTATTGGAGGTAAAATTTCTTGGGTTTGTAGTTAATATGTCACTGCATTTTTTCCTCCTGTAATTGATTTCTATAATCAGAGCAATGGTTAATAAGAAACTGTTAATGCAATCCAATTATTGCTATTTCCAATCTAGTTATACAATATACCTGGTTCTTGATCATTATACCCTAAATACTTGAGCAGATAAGTATTTAGTCTGGTCATCTATCAGTTACTAGATATTGTGTCTGGATATTCAGGGTTTTTTTAAGTTTTATAACTAATGAGAGGCCACATCTTGTAGCCTTGTGGACCAGTCTTTCTATCCCAGAATGTTCTAACTTTTCTTTGTTAGATTTGTTTTTGTTTCTAGATTTGGTCAAATTACAGATGTATTGATTTGCTTCTGGGACTTAGATCAAGCTTTGATTGTCAGCCCGCCATACCATCCCCTTCCCTGGACTGAGCATCTTCGCCCATCTTCAGCAGGAAGCAGCTTTTGAGAAAACCATCGCCCCTTCTCCTGATGTAATTTGGACTGATATGGAGGAGTGGGAAAGTGATTGAATTGTTAGAATTTTAACTGTATTACTGTGTTTAAGACTTGGAATGGAAATTGTTAAACGTGTGTAACTATTGCTGTTATGTTTGAAGGATTTTTAGTCTGTTATGTATATGTATATGTATATGATTTATATGTGGGATGGTTATTTGATAATTCCTTTTCATGAGAAAAAAAAAAGGGAGAAAGAAATAGGAAATTGGGAAACTGGTGTGTTTTCTTAGGTGCTTCTGCCCCATCCCCTATCTTACTAGTTCAGATTTCATTGGAAGTCCTTTAAACAGTCCTTTTCATTTTTTACTTCTTGCTTAAATTTACTGGACTATGATTTGCTGGTTATGCTTTAACCTTGGAACCCCTTATTCTGTTGGAATTGCCCTGGCAATTCAGTTTTGGGGATTATTTTTTAGAAACAACCAGAAATCAGATACCTGTCTTGGGGCTGGCAGTCTCTCTGATCTGTTTCTCCACTCCTGTTATCCCAGGTCCTTGATTAGTATTTCAGCATATTTAAAAGGACCTTGCAGTTTTGATATCAGGCCTCTAAAAGTTTGGGGTTTGACTGCCTTGGTCTAACTGTGCATAATCTGCTTAGAAATCCGATGCTTTCTGCATCCCTCTCTGTTCCTCTGGGCAGGGACAGGCAGAGCTACTCCAGGCCTCCCCCTTCTCCCCTGGAGTAGGTTGCCCCTCTGAATGGGCAGCACAACTGTCTTGAGCCCTGTTGCTCTGTAAGCAGAGGCTGAGTCATGCACAAATGACCACAGATCTAACTACCAGTAAACTGTCCATATGCTCCCCAACTGCAGAGGACCTGACATGATTGAAATAAGGAGCTTTGTGTATTGCTGATTAACTCTGGGGTTATCAGGGAGAGACTTGACCTTGCCTTAAGTCCTTGCATTGTTCTAGCTTTATTCTGATTTGTATTTGGTCTATTTACTTCACATAGGGTTTGTCAAAATTAGGGTGCTAAGACCTTCTAGAGGAAGGTAATTCAAAGATTTGAAGAGTTAGGAGAGAGAGAGTGTAGAATGTTGTGCCACAGTTCTCTTTTAATGTCCTGACCCAGTTTCCCAATTGTCCTATTTAGTTACTTTGCCTCAGGTTATAACCTTTTCCTCTTAATGTTTGATAGGATAAAGGTCTTATATCTTAGACCTTAGACTATACTTAGTCCCTCTTAATGTTTGATGGGATAAAGGTCTATCCATTTTAGACATCATTAGCATATCAGGAGCCTCTCCAGTACCTTCCTGTACATAATGGAGGCATTATGTCATCCCCATCCAGGTACCTCCCCCATTATGTCATCGGTCTTGTAACCCTATAAAAGAATCTTGTATCCAACATTCAGGGCTGAATTCTTTGAGACAATAGTCTCCTTCAGCCCTGGGACCAAACATGGATCCAATCTATTAAATTGTTCTCTAAATCACTATTTTGCTCAGTTTCTCTGGCATTACAATTCCTATCCAAATACACATTAAAATCTGACATTCTGGGCTTTCTGTGACTAGAGACCTTAATTAAGAAATGGAATTTTAAAGGAGTAAACTGGTGATAAAGAAGCACAAATCCCAGAGTTTAGTTTTTCAAATTTAGTCCCCCATCACTAATTGTTTGTTGGATATGTTGAACTGGATGCCCCAGTGGCATCTTATATTCAATGTGCCAATCAATATCAACAAGGATTTATTAAATATTTACTTAATATGTGCAAGTCACTATGCTAAATGCTGGGACTGTAAATACAAATATTAAAAAATACAGTCCTTGGCCTTCTAGAGCTTACATTCTATTGGAAGAAATTAACACAAAAAGAAGCTGATACGATTTAGATTTAGGATTGTGGAGAAAGTTTGGAAGAAAACAGAAATTAACACATAAAAAGAAGCTGATAAGATTTAGAATGGGGATTATGGAGAAAGTTTGGAAGAAAACAAATTAGCACATAAAAAGAAGCTGATAAGATTTAGAGTTAGGATTATGGAGAAAGTTTGGAAGAAAACAGAAATTAACACAAAAAGAAGCTGATAAGATTTAGAGTTAGGATTAAGGAGAATGAAGAAAACAGAAATTAACACATAAAAAGAAGCTGATAAGATTTAGATTTAGGATTGTGGAGAAAGTTTGGAAGAAAACAGAAATTAACACATAAAAAGAAGCTGATAAGATTTAGAATGGGGATTATGGAGAAAGTTTGGAAGAAAACAAATTAGCACATAAAAAGAAGCTGATAAGATTTAGAGTTAGAATTAGGAGTAAGTTTGGAAGAAAACAAAAATTAACCATAAAAAGAAGCTGATAAGATTTAGAGTTAGGATTATGGAGAAAGTTTGGAAGAAAACAGAAATTAACACATAAAAAGAAGCTGATAAGATTTAGAGTTAGGATTATGGAGAAAGTTTGGAAGAAAACAGAAATTAACACAAAAAGAAGCTGATAAGATTTAGAGTTAGGATTATGGAGAAAGTTTGGAAGAAAACAGAAATTAACACAAAAAGAAGCTGATAAGATTTAGAGTTAGGATTATGGAGAATGAAGAAAACAGAAATTAACACATAAAAAGAAGCTGATAAGATTTAGAGTTAGAATTAGGAGTAAGTTTGGAAGAAAACAAAAATTAACCATAAAAAGAAGCTGATAAGATTTAGAGTTAGAATTATGGAGAAAGTTTGGAAGAAAAAAGAAATTAACACATAAAAAGAAGCTGATAAAATTTAGAGTTAGGATTATGGAGAAAGTTTGGAAGAAAACAAATTAGCACATAAAAAGAAGCTGATAAGATTTAGAGTTAGGATTATGGAGAAAGTTTGGAAGAAAACGGAAATTAACACAAAAAGAAGCTGATAAGATTTAGAGTTAGGATTATGGAGAATGAAGAAAACAGAAATTAACACATAAAAAGAAGCTGATAAGATTTAGAGTTAGAATTAGAAGTAAGTTTGGAAGAAAACAAAAATTAACCATAAAAAGAAGCTGATAAGATTTAGAGTTAGAATTATGGAGAAAGTTTGGAAGAAAACAGAAATTAACACATAAAAAGAAGCTGATAAAATTTAGAGTTAGGATTATGGAGAAAGTTTGGAAGAAAACAGAATTCAATATGGAGAAGAATGTGCAAAACAGAACTCATTCTCTCCCTCTCAAACCTATGTTTTTCCCTATGTCTGTCAAGGACACTGCTGTCCTGGCCACCTTTCATCCTTTCAGAATCATCCTTAGTTTTGGAGTCTCCTCTCCCTCACTCCTTATATTGAATCAATTTCAAAATCTTGGCCATTCTTTCTCTACAATATCTGAATTCATTCCCTTCTCTCATTTGCACTGTGACCAAAGGCTAATCACTTAAATTCTCTTAAATTTTCTCATCAGTAAAAAGGCAACTCACTGATCCTGTCTAGGAATGTTGGGAGCATGGTCAATAGGAAATAGGAAATTCTTGGTAATGAAAGAGATTAAAAAGCCACTTAATCCCAAATGGGAGGAAACCTGGTTATTCATGCTTTGAAATCTTCCCCCCCTATCCAGGACACCTAAATGAGTTTCTCCCTCTGACTCCTTCCTTTTGATGATTATAGCCTTTCCCATTATTTCCCCCTCTTTTTTTTAACCTTCTAGTCTCCAGCTCCCCTGGCAGTGTCAAGGTTAGATGCCTTTTATGAGTAATCTTGATCAATGTTCTGATAAAGGCTTTATCACTGCTCATAAACAGCCTTGGTTGAGAGGAAAGACTGCCCATGCAGAGGACAGTCAAGGTGTCAGGAGTGATGGGGAGATAAGTGGATTTGTGTGTGTGTCTGTGATGTGTTAGAAAATTAGGGCTGCTGTGCACCTGTTGGAAGAGGTTCTATACAGTATAAATGGGAAGCAATGGGGTGCTGAGCTGCTTGGTATGACTTCGGACATACCATACCCCAAAGCATATTCCTGGAACCTCTTAATTCTATGTTCTCTCTATTGATGACTTAATCAGTTCCCATAGATTCAATTATCATCTCTCTGCAAATGATTTCTAGATCTTCAAATGAAACTCCTGATCTACAGAACCACATTATCAATTGGACTGGAAACCCCAAATCATCACCAATTTAATATGTGCTTTTGCAAACCTATTGATTAATTGATTGATTGATATGATCTTCTCCCTGTATTTTAAGTCTTTTTACTTGGCTTTGTCCTGCTGTGTCTAGTCCCCTCTTCTGCCTGCTACCCCTTTTGTAGTGTGGAATGAGGGAGAGCGCTTGAAAGGTTGAACCACCTGATTCTCATCCCAGCTCTGCCATTTACCAATAGTAAAAACAAAAGCCGGGAAATGTAGCTTCTGAAGGTTTGCAAACCATTTTATATCCATTATCTCATTAGATTTTCACAACAGCACAGTGAATTAAGTAATCCTGAAATTATCCTCCTTGTTTTACAGGGTTTATTGTTGGGGACCTGGACACAGTTTCACAGCTAATAAATGCTATAGGTTGTATTTGGACTCAGGCCTGTCATGGAACCAGATTATGTGTGTTATGGGGATTCATCATTTAACTTCTCTGAAGCATGAGAGCCGCCTCTGGCCCTCCCTGCCCGCGACTCTGAACGGGCACATTCATGGTCCTCGGGAGCCTCTCAATCTTTCACCCAGTTACACTGATACCTGCACTGACATAAATCATTTCTTCCCTGAAGAGTTCTGAGAGTCCATATTCCCCATGTTCCCACAATAACCCAATGAGGAAGTTAGGAGGAAAATGAGGGAAATTGTAGCCAAAAAGGGTTTTGCCAACAGTCTCAATCAGTCCCTAAAGGAAATACAAGTTAACCCCATAATGCAATTCTTTAAACATTTGGGGTAGATGGAAGATCTGCTCCAAACTCCTGTGCCCCATTCCTTTGCTTTGCCTGAACCCCCAGCTTCCCCTCTCTTATAAGTCACTTTTCTCTATCCTGCAAGCAGTTTCCCAAACTGCATTGAATTTCAGAAATGGAGTCCTCCCTAAGTTGGCCACAGAGCCCAGGTCACCGCAGACTAACGGTCTTCCAATTCCACCTTCTTCTTGAAGTCTTTGCCCCCTCCCCCCCCCGAGACTTTGCCATTGTACACATCTCTCTCATATAAATGACCCTGGCCTTGCTCAGCCAAGTCTCTGTATAGCCACAATGTGTGTTTGTTTGTGTCTGTGAACACATGTGCAAAAGCACACATCATCATAATAAAATTCACCATTGTACCAGCTTCTGAGGACCATTTTTCTATAAATCCTCAAACCTAAACCCTTGCTCTTACCTAAGCCATGAGGTTGCATAGAGCAGAAATATTAAGCATCCAAATGTCCATTAAACCCCTTAGGCTCCCTCACCCCCAAGCCTAAGAGAAATCCAGTTTTGATCTATTTAACAAATATTCTTTATCCATCTTCCACTTCCCACACTCCTATTTAATTCCACCTCGCCTCACTTCAATGTGAACAAAGATTCAGTAGTATATTTTAGAACTGGGCTAGGAAGGGTTGCGGGGAGAGGGATGTGGGGGGGGAGTCAGAATATTGAGGATCATGTATATAGCAAGAGTGAACCCCATGTAGAGAAGGACCCACTTGTGACTAGGAGAAGGCTGTTTGTTGTGGGGCTCAACAGGAGGCAGAATAGACATCCCTAGCTGCTTCTCTCCTACTATTCTCCAAGGAAGACCTTCTTTTCTTCCAAAAGGGAGAAGCAGAAAGTTGGGGCAGAAATGGGGTGTGTGTCAGGCTAGGAGCTTGTCTATCTGCTCCCTTAAATACTATTAGTCCAGAGGATATGATCAGGTTCCTGCTAACTTTTAATCACTTTGTCTTTTGTTGGGAGGAAAGACCCTAAGCTCTGGATTCAAGACTTGACTTCTTTCCTTCCAAATACCAGTTCCGCAATGAAGAATAGCACGGGTGAAGCATGTAACATCTTATTTCACTCTCTACTTTCCAAGATTCTTCTTTATAAATAGCAGCCTGTCTGAATAAATAAAAAACCAGAAATTGGAAGTTTCAATCCTTTGACTTCCAGAATTTCAGTCCTAAAGGTTCTGTTGCCCAGACCAGCAACTACCTATTGCTGCAACAAATTTCAGTCATATTTCACTTTATTTTTCTACTTCTCCTCACTCTCCTCCTCAGTAGCAGCCTTGCCACTGCATGCATAACCACCTTCCAACACACATACACATCCACACCCCTCCTCTCCAGTTCTGGGCCCATCATAAAATCAATTCTGCCATTGTTCATGGAAGGGGTGTGTCAGCCTATTCCTCTGTGACCCCATTGATGAGCCTTAAGACATTTTAGACCAAAGTAACTCCTTAAAATCACTCCTTTGTGTATGTTGCCTTCCTTATTAGAATTATAAGCTTCTTGAGATTGGGGGCTGTCTTTGCTTCTGAATAAGTGATTATCAATTGATTGATTGATTGATTGACAAAACACCATCTTCCTGAGACTTATTCAGTCATTCATCCGGAAACAGATTTTTTAAAAACCCATAAATTAGATGTCAGTACATAAGTCCATAGCCACATGATAATGTGCTTACCGATGCTTTTTCATTCATTCAATAGATTTGAGGGGATAAGCCTTATCAACCTGCCCACTAAATTAGGGTAAACTTCCCAGAGGAAGTTGACAGGGCTGTGAATTTGGAAGACACGACCGACATGGAAGGAAAGGATGCTCTCTCCTTCCTGGCATCTGTCTTGCTAGGATCCATCCGACATGGCTGGCTGGAAGATGCCACCGATTAATTGCTTTCCGGCTCTGAGATGGCATCTCCATCGTCAGTCAAAGTTTTAATTAATCACGGCAGCAGATGGGCTGTCTTGGGCCCCAGCAGCCAGGGTAATGAACTCATTTATTATCCATCTCCCTCAGTGGGAAGTTGCCTAGGCTGTTGGTCCTGCTGCCAAAGCCCAGGACACTTTCAGCTTTAGAGAAATCTCTGGGGATGCTGCTTTTAGGCTTGCCATAGATCCAGTCTGAGAGGTCCCTTTGCTGCTGAGAAGCACAGGGAAAGGAACTGTTAGCACAGAGTCTTTGATGTGGAATTTATGCCTGCACAAATGGTTGAAAGAGTCAGAAAATGGGAAGGATGTGCTCTGGAAGCAGGACAGCAACCCGGGGATGCTCATAGACTCCTGGAGGCCAGGGACGCAGAATGGAGAAACTCCCTGGTCAGGCAATAATGTGCCCTCACTGAGAGAACACTGAATGTGGAGACAGGAGACTTGCTTCAAAGGCTAGCTTTACTACTTACTTACCTTGAAACCAGAAGAGACCTGGATTTAAATCCACTTCCTGGTTGGGTAGTGGAATATTTAGAGAAATAGCTTGTGGGTTCAAATCCTTCTCTTCCCTTTAATACGAATCTTTAGTAAGTCATTTAACCTCAATTTGTCTGGAAGTTTTTTCCCTTACCTTCAAACCTAAGCAATTTTTATCCATTATTACCACAACTTCTTCCCATTACTTCCTCTTCCCCATAATTCCCCTTGAGATATTGAAAACAAACACTCCATCCCACCTACATCTGTTCTTTTTTAAGCCAAAGAGACCCTTCAGCTGATCCCCAGATGGCATGATTACAGTGTCATTCACCATCCTGGTTGCCCTTCAGGATGCTATGGAAGTCCTTCCTAAAATGTGATGCCCCAAACTGAAAACAATCCTGCATGTGTATTCTGGCCAGCACAAAGTATAGCAGGGCAGTCACCTCCCTAATCACGGACACTATGTTCCTCTTAACACAGCCTGCCGTGTCGTTAGCTTCTTGGCTGCTGTCTCATCCAGTTGATTTATACTGAGCTTTCCGTCCACTAAAACCCCAAGGTCTTTTTCAAACAAAATGCCATCTGGCTATCTTTCCCATGTACTGCTTTTGTTAAAAAAAAAAAAAAAATTGTAACCAAACTGTATGATGTTTTCATCACTCTTAAATTTCATTTTATTAGATTTTCCCAGACATTCTTTCCTTTTGAGACCTTCTTAGATCTCATTGTCAGTCCAGGTCACTGAGAAGAATTAAATGGCATTGGGCCAAGCACAGATTTCTGGGGTACTGGACTATTAACCTTTCAAGCTTACCTGCCATCAATTACTACTTGAGCCATTCAACCAGCACTGAATCACTTACATGTATTTTTATCTGAAGCAGAGGTGTTCAACATGCTGGCAGCCACAATACTCTCCAGGGCTTTGGAACCAGATGAAAATGTTAATTGGAAAATAGTGAACAAAATATATAGAAATACAACAGGATATAGATAATGCTAATATATGGTTTTCAAATCAACATGTGGCCTCCAGAGATCCTTATGTAGAGTTTAGTGACCACTATTCCATTTTTTTGCATTGTTGATCTAAATAAAGTGCATTTCTCTATGAAAGACTATCAAATGACTGACTAAAATATAGGTAAGTCTAACTCCCAATTAGTGTGAAGGTTCCTTGAAGTGATCTCATGAATTGGAATTTAAACTAGTTGAAGTTATAATTAGATAAACTATAGGAAGTGACTCAAGCTCAATTAAAACAGGCAACACAAATTCAAATAATGAGATTACTTTGGGGAATTTATTTGTATTCATCTGGACCTAGCAGTAAAGCGCAGTATTCTCTTGTAACCCTGACAAGTTCTTTCCTCCCTCCTTTCCTTTCTTTCCTTCTCTTCCTTCCTTCCTTCCTTCCTTCCTTCCTTCCTTCCTTCCTTCCTTCCTTCCTTCCTTCCTTCCTTCTTTCCTTCCTTCCTTCTCTGGCACATCACAATCTTTCAAAGGCCACTGAAACTGCCTCAACAATCTCACCTACTAGTTGTAGATTGAGAATAGTTATTATAGAGCATGAAAATAGAAGCATCCCAGAAGGGTTTACTCAAGGCCCAAAAGGCCTCTACTCCTCGTTGTTTTGACCTTTTCAAATCAGTTTTGCTTTGGACATCTTCCTTCTGAAAAGAATAATTCTTGCATTGCGTTCAAAGTTTCAATGCATTTTCACAGTCATTATCTTATTCAATTCTCCATTTTACTATTAGCCAGTCTATCAACTAGTATCTATTAAGTGATTAGCTTGTGTCAGGCACTATGCTAAGTGCTGGGAATGCAAAGATGGTTTTAAAAAAATAAAACAACAACAACAAAAAAAATCTCCACTCTCAAGAAACTCAGTCTACTGGGGAAAAAACATGCCCAAAAAAACCTGTACAAATAAGATGTATATAAGATAAATTGGCAGTAGTTTCAAATGGAAGGCACTAAGATTCAAGAAAACTTGAAAAGACATTTTACCAAAAAATGGGACTTTAGGTGATAAGTGTAGGAAGTCAGAGAATCCAGGAGGAAGAAATAAGGAGGGAGAGATTTCCAGGAACAGGGGACAACTAGTGAATATTCGGGAAGTTGAGAGATGGAGTAACCAGCGGCCACTGAATCTCCGAATATGTGGAGAGGAGTGAGATGTAAGGAGAATGCGAAGGTAGGAAAAAGCCAGCTCATGAAGGGCTTTAAAAGCCAAAAAGACAATTCTATATTTAATCTTGAATTTGACAGGAGGCCCTGTAGTTGATTGAATGAGGATATGGTCAGACCTTCACTTTAGGATGATCATTTTGACAGCTGAGTGGAGAATGGAGCTGAACGTGAAAGTCGAGGCAAGGAGAGCAGACTAAAAGGTATTGCAATATTTTGTTTATGAGATGATAAAGTCTTGTACCAGAGAGGTTGCTCTGTAAGAGAAGAGAAGGAGTCATAGATGGGAGATAGTATGAAAGTAGAAAAAAAATTGGCAACTGATTGAATATGGGGAGGGAGAAAGTGGGAGTTATTGAGGAAACCCTAAGGTTGTTAGTCTAGGTAACTGAGAGGATAGTGGTACCTTGGACAGCAATGGGAACATTTGGGAGTGGGGAGGGTTTGGGGGAAAAGATAATAAGTTTCGTTTTGAACATATTGCGTTTAAGATAGCTACAAGACATTCAATTCAAGATATCCAATAGACTGTTAGAGATGTGGAAAAGATCATCAAGAGAGAGGGTAGGGCTGGACAAGCAAATCTGAGAGTTAAGAGGAATCATGGGAGTGGATGAGATTCCCAAATAACATGGTGTGAAAGAGAAAAGGACCAAGACAAAGCCTTGAAGGACACCTACAATTAGTGGGCATATCTTGGCTAAAGTTCCAGCAGATCAGAAGAATTACAAAAACCTAAGGAGAAAAAATCAAGAAGAAGACAATGATCAACACTGTTAAACACTGCAACGAGATCAAGAAGGAGAAGACTGAGTAAAGGCCATTAAATATGGCAATTATGAGATCCACAGTGACTTTGGAGAAAGCAGTTTCAGTTTAAAGAGGAGGTCAGAAGCCAAACTACAAGACATTAAGAGGAGAGGAAAGGAAGTAGAAGTACCTATTGTAGAGGGACTCTTGGCTCTCAATGAAAAAGAGATATAGCACAATAAGCTCGCAGAATTGTTTGGCTCAAGGGGGGGATTGTGAGGATGGGGAAAACACTGGGCTGTAGGGAAGCATCCATTATTTCACAGGGAAAGATTGAAAATAAGTGAAGTGAGGATGACAGAGGGGGCAATTTGCTGAAGAAAATGGGATGCAGTGGGGTCACTTGTGTACATAGAGGAGTTTGCCCTTGGCAAGGAGAAAAAACTGCTTTTTATGTGAGAGAACAATAAAGGAGGAGATAGCAGAAATCTTGTGAGTGACATGAGATGAGGGGCAGTGTTGAAGAGGGATCTCTCTGGTGAAATATAAAGCAAGGAAGGAAAAGTGATGTCCTGAGTTGTTATTTAGTCATTTCAGATTCTTTGCAACCCTATTTGGGGTTTTCTTGGCAAAGGTGCTGGAGTGGTTTGCCATTTCCTTCTCCAGCTCATTTTACAGATTAGTAAACGAAGGTAAACAGTGGTAAGTGGCTTGCACAGGGTCATAGTAAGTGTCTGAGATTAGATTTGAACCCAGGAAGGTGATTCTTCCTGACTTCAGGCCCAGCCACCTAGCTGCCCAGTGTCCAGAGAGCCCATTTAACTCATCCAAGGTCACACAGCTAGTAAGTGGTAACTCTAGGGCTTAACCCAGGTCTCCTGCCTCCTAATCCTTGTTCCATACCATAATACTTTGAGACAAAGAATAATGGGAAAAGAAAAGCCAATTGATAATATTTCCTTTAAGTCATCTCTGGCTTAAGGTATCTCTGATTTCCTTTAAACTCCAAGTGATTTCTATTTGCCATGGGCACAGGCTGTTCTTTAAGTGCTAATAATTATCTGGATTAATTATATAAAAGGAAATCATGTTCCACAAGAATCAATTAATAGGATTTATGTTTATTTTATAGTAGGAAAATGTAATGTAGTAGACAGTCACTTGAGAATGAATCATAAGGTCACAGAAACTCCATTTTGGATAAGATCATGGCAAGATATGAGATGTGGAGTCTGAGGAGCCGGACTCCAATCCTGTCCTGCTGTTTTCAACCCATAAGAATATGAACAAGGTGTTTCATTTATCTGGACCTCAATTTTCTTGTCAATAAAATGAAAAGATTAAACTAGAACTTGATCTCTTAGATCCCATTCAGTTCTAAACCCTTTGATCTGTGGTCTTGTGGTAGATCTTCCTTCCTTCCTGAAGGCCTTATTTTACCCTTGACCCTTAAATTAAGACTCCTTCTTCCTCCCCTCTGTCCCGTCTCAAACTCATCATAGGTTTAATGTGTGGCCATTGTATGAAAGGCCCTTGAATTCAGACACAAAAGCAATACAACTGTCTTTTGAATAATATCTGCCCCATCTTAAAAATAAAAGGGCCTTTGGGTGCCTTCATGATCATGATAATGGTATTAGAAAAAAAAGCCAGATAATTGGCAATGACTCTTTGGAAATCTCCAAATTCATTAATATAATTGATCTAAAGAGACTGCCAGTTATTACTTTTCAAGTTACTTTACTCATTCCAATTCCACCAAAATACAAGGAGAGAGAGACAGAGAGACTGAAACAGAGAGACACAGAGAGAGAGAGACAGAGAGAGACAGAGAGAGACAGAGACAGACAAGACAGAGAGAGAGAGAGAAAGAGAGAGAGAGAGAGACAAGAGAGAGAGAGAGAGAGAACAAATGGCCAGGGAATGGTATGCTTAGCTAAGAAAAGAACTTGGAACAATACATTTGGAGCTGATTATTTAGAATTGTGAGATAGTTACATAATCTCATGAATATGTGTATATATGGATTAAAAAATAAAACAGATGGAAAGTGTGAGAGAGGAGGAGAAGAAAAAAGAGGAGTGTAAAAACAACACAAAGGCAACTAATTATGAGGTGGAGTTATAATGCAGAGCCCAGAAAAAGAAGCAAAGAATTGTGGTAGTGGTAGTGATCATTGTTGATCAGTTTTAGAGATAATGATGAATCTTTTTATTCCAAATATCTCAAATCATTTTACAATTCTTTCACTGTTACAGAATTTTGATACATAGATAACTAGGTGGCCCAAGATTCATCTTCCTGAGTTCAAATCTGGCCTCAGACACTTACTAACTAGTGACTCTGGACAAGTCATTTGCCTATTTGCCTCAGTTACTTCATCTGTAAAATGAAGAGAAGCAAATGGCAAGCCATTCCAGTATTTGCACCAAGAAAATATCAAATGGAATCATAAAGAGTCAAACATGATTGAAAACAACCAAACAACAATAGCAACAACCACAACAAATATATTAAACATAGAATAACAACAATGGAATACATAATTTACAACAACATACAGTACTATTGTACTGTACATTGCTAGTGATTTTTGAAAGCATAAGCATGATCAGAGCCACCTGTCACTGGTCTAGAAAGGCATCAGAAAGAACATGAAATAGAATTTTGCAGGTGAAGAGACCTGAGTGTGATGATATATGCCTGTAGTCCTTGCAACTTGGGGAGGCTGAGGCTGGTGGATCACTTGAGTGTAAGAGTTCTGAGTTATGGTGGAGCTAAAACCAACTGGGTATAAACAGAAACACTGGCATCAATATGGTGACTTCCCTGGAGCAGGGGTCTCAGCTATACAAGAGGGGCAAATCTGTCAAGCTCCAAAAGAAAGAGCAGGTTAAAGCTTTAGTACTCATTAGTATTGGAATGGAGCCCTTGAATGGTTATTGTACTTCTAGTCTGTGTGATGGGGAGACTGAATCTAAAAAATAAAATAAAATAAAATGGAGAGTAGAACAATGGAAGGGATGGAATTGATAGGGAGTCATTTCAAATTGATAAAGGACAGGAAAAATTGGGGAAAATAAATGATCAAATTGGGAGAGACTACTAATAGTGGATCTTGAAGCCATTCCCCTGAGAATTGGTCTCAAGGGCACAAAAAGAAGGAAGTTGTTGGGACCAAAAATCACACTGTGTGGTTGTGTTCTGTTCAATCAACAGTGTTTATTAACAAAACTGTGTTTACTCTTTGTTTCTCCTCTCCCACCACACAAAGCCATTCAGGAGGCAGACAGAGGAGCCAAGGGAATCAGATATGGCTGGTTCCCCTCTGGTTTCCACCTGCCACTGGTTCAAATTGTCACCCTGCCATTGTGACTATCATGGCACTACATGCTAGAACCCAAGTGAAGGATGAACAGGAATGAAGGAAACATAGCAACCTATGACAAACAGACAAATGAGCCTCACTCAATCAGCAGTGAAAGCCAATGAGGCAAGACCCATCTGGATCTGTAAAACGAATGAGGCAAAAGTGGACTGTATTCCCTCTGTGTAGTTACCCTCAGACCAGACCAGACAGACACAAATACATTGTGTTTTTATTTACCATGGACCACTTTGGGTCTTAGGGGATGGTTAATTGGTTCAGACAGTTAAAGGCAATGGATATTTTTCTTTTTTTCTCATCCATTCTTTCTATCCTTTCTTACATAATTCTCTACTGATGTCCTCCTCTGGTTTCCTTATCATGG
The DNA here is from genome assembly GCF_016432865.1 of Antechinus flavipes. Lineage (NCBI taxonomy): Eukaryota > Metazoa > Chordata > Mammalia > Dasyuromorphia > Dasyuridae > Antechinus > Antechinus flavipes. The sequence goes on along the minus strand of NC_067400.1, from coordinate 67,204,217 downwards.
TGACTTTGAGTTTTCAAAGGCTATGCCAGTAGAGCAGCTAAGTGGTACTTTGGATAGAGTGCCAGGTCTGAAGTCAGAAAGACTCCTTTCCAAGTTCAAATCTGGCATCAGAAACTAGTTTCTGATCATTTAACCCTGTTTGTCTCAGCTTCCATATCTATAAAATGACCTAGAGAAGAAAGTGGCAAACTACTCCTATACCTTGCCAAAGACAATAAATAGCAGCAGCAGCAAAAAACTCACATGGGTCACAAAGAGTCAGACACAATTGAACAGGGATAATCCTAGTAGAGTGCAGGGTTTGGCAGATTTTTATCAAACTAGCAAAGCTTTGGATTCCAGTCAATGTGACACATACTTTTTTCCTCTCATGGTGGGCTGTGGGGCTGAAACTGTAGAATCAGGCATACAATCAGTATCGGTGTTTGGCTATGTTTTACTGGTCTCGATTCCCTTTTTGCAGAGGATTCAGCCACTGAGAAGGGTGGACAGCCATTGGGAAATGACAATATTTATAAAGAGCATTAATAAAACATTTAATTAAATTTTAAAAAAGAATGCTTCAAATCCAGTGTTATTTGAGTAGAGCATAATCAGAAGGCTTCTGGATGATTAAGCTACTTATGGAGGTCACAGTCCTCATTGGTAGAAAGGGGATCACCTTGTGCTGATTGAATATGACTGAGTATAGGATGAGTACTGTGGTCATCACTGGGCACACAAAGACAATGATTGGTCCTGACTTCAAGGAACTCATATTCCAATGGAAGAGATAACATGTAATGGCCAGTTATATATATCTGAAACTGGAAGGCAGCAACAATTTGTGCTGGGAGACACAAGCTGTGCACCCCTTGCTGGTTTCCTGTATGACTGGGTCACAGTAGAGGCCCCCAAAAGAGCCTACATTCATAATAACAGCTCATTTTTTTACAGTACTTTACTATATCTTCCTCCAAATAATCTTCTAAGATGTTATTATCCCCATTTTACAGAGGAGGTTCCTGAGACTCAGAAAAATAAGAACTTGAAACTTGAGTCATGCCACTAAACAAGTTCAGAGCCAGGACTGAACCCAAGTCTTGCTGCTCCAAGACTGATGTTCTTTCTGTTACACTAGAATAGCTTCCCTGAAAGAGACTCTGACCTTGACTATTGTCAGGAGCTCCATATTGTTACTCTCTTTCTGACTGGCTTTATCAAGTGATGTCTGGCAGGCTTGAGAGCCAGGATTAGTGCCTGGGGGTAGCTTTAGGCATTTGGCAGAGGTCACCAGGAATCTTTGGTGAACCTCTCCAACTGTCATGTCCCCAAGCTGGGAGCTATCACCCACCTCCAGGGCCAAATGGCTCTCAGGAGTTGGAGGGAGCGGACAGCAATACTGTTCTAAGTACAGGTGCTAAAAGGCTTTGACCTGTTGTCACTTGGAAGCCCGAAATCTTAGGTGGAATTGGAGGGTTCAAGAAGAAAAAGTAAGAATAAAACAAAACAAAATAACAAAGAGTCCAAGCTATCCAACTGCTTTCAAAAAAAATTCTGTCTCTATATCTGTCAATTTTGCCTGCATTTTTTCCTGGGTAATCATTGAGTTCATGATAGAGGCAGTTCCACCTCAAAGATGCCCAGTTGCAGCTCGCTGTATAGTAATTCTCAGCTAAGGTAGTCTCTTGTTTGAAGTGGGTTTTAGCATATTTAACATATATAGGAATGCTTGCCATCTTTGGGGGGGTGGAGGGAGGGAGGGGAAAAAACGAAACATAAGCGAGTACAAAGGATAATGTTGTATAAAAATTATCCTGGCATGGATTCTATCAATACAAAGTTATTATTAAATAAAATAAAATTTTAAAAAATCACAAAAAAAAATGAAGTGGGTTTTAGGCTCGTTCCTGGTACCAAGAAGAGAAGACCCTCGGAACTCAAGGGATTGGCTCTAGAGAATATTCAGATACACTGTGGCCAGAGTAGAGGTGGGCAAGGTCACAGTCATTCTATTAAAATGATTAGTTATTCCTCACCTCTTTAGACAAATAAAAAAATTTTAAACTTAAACTGGTCAGTCAACAAGTTTTTATTAAGGATTTAACATATAATGGGCACTGTACTCATTGCTGGGTACACAAACTTGATTTCAAGGAAGTTTTCCAATGGAAGAGAAAACACATAAATAGCCAGTTATATACAAGATATATTCAGAGTGGAGGGAAAGGAATCTCAAACAAGCAACTAGGGGAACCAGGATAGATCTCCAACTGAAGATAGAATTTGTTCTGAGTTTTGAAGGAAGCCAGAGAAAATAAAAGGCAGAGATAAAGAGGAAGCACATTCTAGCACCAAGGACAGCTATCACAAAGACTTATAGATGGAAAATGGGGTGGATCAGAGAATGTGTGCAGGATTTTATTTTTTTGTTTTTCTTTTCTTTAAAATATCACCAGAGAATTATAGATACTCAGAGGCTTGATTCCTTTCTCTCTGTCCCTTAGAATTAACCAGCTGCTAAATCTTGTCAGTTCTCTCTTCACAATTTCTCTCATATCCATCCCTTCTCTCTTTTCACATAGCTCCTTATCATTTTTCACCTGGATCACTGTAACAGTCTCCTAGTAGGTTTCCCTGACTCATTTCTCTCCCTTCTCTATCTGACCTCTGAAAACTCACGACATATTCTTCCTTATAGCACAGGTCTAGCTACATTACTGCTACCTTTAGGATAAAATACAAAATCTCTAAAGCCCTTCCCAATCTTCTACTCACCTATCTTATTAGCCTTATTTCCTATTATACTCCTTTACAGGTTATGTTTGGACTGATTCTGTTACTTCATTTCCCAATTTCATACATTTACAGGCACACTCCTAATTCAGGTGCCACCTGATTGCCCCATTAATATTCTCTCCTTCCTTGATTATTGTGGTACTATACTTATTTCAGGACATACTGTATTTTTCCAGTACAAGTACATTCCTTCTGGGCAGAGAAAAGTTTGTCTCTGTCTTGGTGTCTCCAGGGACATTATGCCAAAGCACAGTGCTTCTTTGGAGTAGGCACTTAATTAATGTTTTTTTCCACTCCATGGCCCAACACCACAGGATCTAGGCTTACACAGGAGGAGTTCAATCCTGGGAATAGCCAGAGGAAAATCTTCATTCTGGGCTCCCACATCAAGATGTTGGCATCTCATGAAAGCTGCCACCATGGCAATGAATTCTGCCTCAGTCTTGACAAAACTCTTTCTAAAACTCTTCCTCAACTAAATCTCCTTCCCAGTATATATGTGCAGTCCCACTCAGCACACTGGCTGCCCTGTGAATAAACCAAAGTTTTACAGCAAATAGAGATGCAGCATTTATCCTTCTTTCCAAGCTCCTTCCACCTCCATCTTTTTCTCATTCCTCTGCATTGACTATAACTCCAAGCAGAGAGTGCTTCCAATCTCAACCAAACTGCTCATTGTTTTCTAAAGGAAAATGGGTTGCCGATCACTCCTTAGTTCTGGAGCTCTGAATGGGTCATTCTGTGTTTTGATATCTGACTTTAGGGCTATGAATGTGTCTTCTAATCATATCTGAAATTTTGCTGTGCTTAAAAATGCCTTTTCATTCATTCATTCATTCATTTTATTCACGTCTCTGCAACTCCAACCCTGAAATGCAGTGCTATTGAAATATATCAAGTTTACACCCAGGTTGCCTCTCATAAATCTAATGTCTACAATGGTCAGGAACAAGAATAGTCCCTGCTACAGTGAGATGGTCTTAGGCCTTCTTTTTCACTTTCCAAAATTTATCCTATTCCTGGCTCCAACATCACTGCCCTGTTATCCCTCCAAGTCTATCAACTCTGGAAGAGGCAAAATGGCCAAATTCTCTGTGTCAGAATGCCAATGTGTGGATTAAGAGGAAAGAATGCTCTGTTGGACTTCCCATCATAAGGCTCCTCACTGATTTTGAGCTGTTTTCTGGACTCCAAGGTAATATATAACAAGAGAGATATTGTAACCTTTTCCTGTTCTTCTTGAAGACCTTCTAGCTCCCCTCCATGGCTTTGAACAAGTCATCCTTCATCCTTGAAATGCATATTCTTTTCCTTTCTTCCCTAAAAGATCTCTAGCTTCCTTCAAAGCTCAGTTAAACTGTCCCCATTGATAGGAAGAAGTCTATCCTGATCCCCCTAATGACTAATGTAGCCCTAGAAATTACTTGATACATGTTTTGTGGCCTTTTCTTGTCTATCTGCTGGATTTTAGGGACCATTTTGCTTTTTATCTTTGTATTTCTTGAACTCAATGGGATACATTTTAATAGGCTCTTTAAAATGTTTGTTTGAATGAGATACATATATAAATGTACTATAAACATGAATATAACGTGTGTGTGTGTGTGGGTGGGTGGGTGGATAGGTGTGTGTAGTTGCCTTTTAGTCATGGGTGACTTCTCGTGACCCATTTAGGATTTTCTTGGCAAAGACAATTGGAGCAATTTGCTATTTCCTTCTCCGGGTCATTTTACAGATGATGAAACTGAGGCAAACAGGATTAAGGGATTTGCTTAGGATCAAAGGCTAGTAAGTGTCTGAGACTAGATTTGAATCTTCCTGACTCCAGAGTCAGTACTCTGTCCACTGTGTTACTGATATCAAAGACACTGCATTATCTAGAATAAACACTTTTTAATCTTGCAACCCTCAAATATGTCTTGAGAGAGAATGTTAAGTCTTTAAGATATTTCTTCTTCAGATTGATTCCTGTTGTTGTTGAGTGATAAGAAATTTGAGTAGTCTTACTGTACAATCTTCTCCCACGATTTGCTGCAGGGCATCCTTTCAGCACCTTCTTTTAGCCTGACTATTAGCTCGAGGGTGATAAGATTTGGAATAGTGACAGCTCAGATAAGATACTTTTAAACACATTTTTAAAGGCTCAACTGAGGTCATTGCAGACCCAGAGTCAGAATCTAGAAGTACCTGGCAATCCATATATTTGTCAGAGTCCTAAACCTGCTGACTACCAGCATCCCATTACCTTTGACTCTGGCACATGGGTGAAAATGAAAGGTTTTACGTAGATTAAGGATTCTTAAACTTTTTTTGTATCATAGATGCCAAACTTCAAATAATGTTTTAATGCACAAAATAAAATAAATAGGATTACAAAAGAAATAAATTATTCTGGAATAGAGTTATCAGATAGGTAAGTAGATATATATATATATATATATATATATATGTATATGTGTACATACATACATACACTTAGATGTATGTGTATGTATATTTAGGTGCATGTATGTGTGTGTGTGCATACACTCACATATATGTCTGTATAATCTAAAATAAATCCATGGACTCTAGGTTGAAACCCCCACCAGCATAGATAGGATTACATAGGAAACCAATTATGCTGGAAAACATAATAGGTAAATATAGCTGCAACTAGATGTTCGCTTACCTTGGCAGTATACTTTCCAGGGATGTCCACACTGATAATGAGACTGACACACACATTGCCAGAATTAGCTCAGTGTTTGGGAGGCTCTGAAGGAAAGCGTGGGAGAGGAGAGGGATTAGACTGACCACCAGACTGAAGGTCTACAGAGCCGGTGTGCTGACCTCATGGTTGTGTGCCCATAAAACCTGGACAGTCTACCAGCACCAAGGAAACAGAAGCGCCTCCATTTGAATTATCTTAGGAAGAGTCTGAAGATCACCTGGCAGGATGAGGTACCAGTCACCGAAGTCTTTTCTCGAACTAAACTGCCAAGCCTTCAAACTCTCCTGCAGAGAGCATGGCTCTGCTGGGCTGGGCACATTGTTCAAATGCCAAATGTACGCTTGCAAAAATATATATATTTTATGGAGAACTGACATAGGGGCAAGCACTCACAAAGTGACCAGAAAAAGTGATACGAGGACACTCTTTAGGTCTTTCTTAAGAACTTTAGAACTGATTGCAAGACATGGGAGACACTGGCGGAGAACTGCACGCCTTCATCAGAGAAAAAAAAAAGCAGAAGTGAAGAAGCCCAAAGAAAATGTGAAATATGCAAAATTAGAGAAACTGCCCTAAATGCTCCAGAGACTATTTGTATCTGACCTGGAGAGAGCCTTCCGAGCTCGCATGGGTCTGATCAGTCACAGCCGGACACAGTGTAACTCAACTCTAATGGAGTGATGTCATTTTGGTCCCATTCAAAAATGAAGAACAATAACAATAAGAAGTAGATATAGATAGATATATGCACACACATATATACATACACATACACTTCAATGTATATATGCATGCACTTATGTACATTATATATGTGTATATGTCTATATATGTAAATACACATATCTCTATACACATACATATATGCACATACTTCGATGTATATATGTATGCACTTGTGTACATTATATATGTGCCCATGCACACATACATATAAGCATATACATATGTACACATATATACATGTACCTATGTACATGTGTGTCTATATATGTACACACCTGCATGCACCTAGATGTATACACGATGTCCTTATGTGTATGTATGCATGTGTGTTTATATATTTATACAAACATATATAATATGCTTAGATGTATATATATATATATGCTTGTGTATATGTATATGTATGCATATGTGTGTATGTGTATATACACACATATATGCATGCACTTAGATGTATATATGTATGTACTTATAGGCATGTATATGCGTGTGCATATATGTTTATATATGTATATGTATGTATCCATGCATATACATAACAAAGCAAGCCCATGGACTCTGGGGTTAGAAGCCTTAGAAGATTTTGTCAAGGAGAGAGCTGCTTCGGGTCTGGAGCCACATTAGAACTCAGGAAGACGACTCTTTCCGGCTCAAGCCAGTGCTTTGTGCATCCCCCAGCTGTTCTCCCATTACATAACCGGCTGGGGTCTAAATATCCATTTAAAGGGCCTGGCTGTCCTGGCTTTCATCTTTTTTCCTATATGCAGCTCAGAGTGGGTTAGAAATTGGTCCCCTTGTCGGAGCTGTTGGCAACAGCTGTTCCTCCTCCTCCTCCTCCTCCCCCCCTTTTCTTCTTCTTCCCCCTCCTCCCTCCTCCTCCTTCTCCTCTTTCCCCCTTCTTCTCCTCCTTCTCCTCTTCCTCCCCCTTTCTCCTCCTCCTATCCCCCTCCTCCTCCTCCTCCTTCTCCTTCCCTCCCCCTCCTCCTCCTCTCCCCCTCCTCCCTCTCCTTCTCTTCTTCTTCCTCTTCCTCCTCCTCCTAGTCCCTCTCCTCCTCCTCCTCCTCCTCCTCCTCCTCTTCCTCCTCCTCCTCCTCCATCATCACCTACTAGTCTCCCTAATTGCAGGAGCAGTTTTACAAATTGCCGGCACAGCCTCTGGGTATCGTGACAGAGTTTTGAGACGGCTGGAGGCTCGCTTGGATCCGCCACAGCCAGGAAGTTCTTGTCCTAGAACCATACGTAAAATGCCCTTGCATTCCCGGCCCTGTCTTTACAAAGGTGAGGATTCCTGTCAGGCAAGCCCCGAGACTGACGGGCGCCACCCTCCCGCGCGGTTCTTTTCATTGTCCGAATGACTTCCGACCCCCAAGTGTAGTTTCTCATTGACGCTTTCACACGAACAGCTCCTGGGTGGGGCACAAAGGGCCCCGCCGGAACCGCCCGCAGCCCGCCGACAGTCGGAGCTCCCCATCGGTGCGGAAAACGCGCCCCGACGGCTCCGAGTCAGCCGCAGCCCTCCGCCTTGTCTCCGCCGGCCGCCGTCACACGAGTCGCAGGCCGGCCAGTCTGCGATCCATCACAGCTGATGACGTGCCTCGGTGCAGTTGCAGTCCGAGCATCCTTCCGGCCTCTGCGATGCTAGGGGAAGGTCCGCAGCGGCGGGCAGTGGCCATCGAGGAGCGCCCTTCCCCCTCCTTTACAAGCACGAGGGCATAAGCAGCGAGCGAACGCTCCGGGGCTAGAAATGTGGAGACGTAATTCAAGGCGCGGGCTTGTTTTAGCAAAGAGGCTTGAGGCTGTTCTAAATTGAAAATGGATGGTCACAGGGGCAGAGCAGAGCGGCTTCTTAATCTAGCATGTGCAAACTTGTTTTTAAAAATATTTTGATAACTGCATTTCAATATAATTGGTTTCCCTTGCAGTGCTGTTTTATTTTGTCTTATTTATTATTCTGAGAAGAGATCCACAGGTTTTACCTAACTTCCAAAACACTCCAAGATTCACAAAACAATTAAGAATCTCTGAGTTAGAGTTCCACGGTTCCCCCTACCTTTCCAGATCGGTTTCATATTATGCCTATCATGTGTTTAAGTGCAGTTTACTTTTTAGCTAAGCTGGGGTACCAGCAATAGCTGCTCTTCCCTAACTTTGGTGTCCATCTCCCACCACCATGCCTGGAAATGTACTCCCTCCACTCTGCCTCTGAGAATCCTAATCTTCCTCTGCCACCGCTTCTTCTGAGACAATTTCCTTGACACTTCTTTCTACTCCTCCATCTGTTTGTTAGTACTCTCCCCTTTGCTTCAAATTATATTGTATTTACTGACCTGTTTATATGTTTCTACACAAGAGAATATAAGCTTCTTGAGGACGTTTTTGTCTTTGTACCTCTAGTACATACTGGACACTCAGTAAATATTTTTAATTCAAATTAAGTAGTTATTGTATATCTTTGCTCCTGTGATAACAAAGGGGGTCCCTTTATTAATCTTTGTAAAGGGGTATCTTTGGATCACCCCTGTTCTTGAGTAGTGAACAAAGAACTTCTTGGTGCCATTGGCCCTTTGGTGGCTAAGTGAACTCCAACACCAACCAGAGTGTCATCACTAAAAAGCTGGGGCTTGTGATCCTAATATATAGCCTGAGTCAGAGGCAGAAGTCAATGACTTCTTGACATATCAGAAAGCAACCTTGGGTGGGAAAATCCAATACATGAATGTATTTTTCTAAGATGTGATAAAAGTGACTGAGAAGAGGATACCTTCTATGGGTCAAAAAAGATCAAAGTAGGAATTGAGTAGTTTCAAAAAGTCTTGGAATTTCTTCTTTATTTTGGGATTAAGATGACAGAGAATAGAGTGAAATGAATCTGGAAAGGTAGGTTGGAGCTGCCATATTGTGACTGTAGTCCAGAAGTTTTGTGTGTCATGGAGCTCTTCAGAAATCTAATAAAATCTATGGAGCTCTTCTTAGAATAAAAAATAAAATAAACTGCATAGCATTGCAAAAAAACCCCGCAACTATCTTGTGGGTTGCTGATGGCTCTTGTGAACCCTGTCAGCATTGGTGCCAGTTGCCTACGAAGGGACACTGGACTTTTGAATTTATCTTTTTCCATCTCCCCTCTGAACTATCTGAAGTGATATAAGGACTGCACTTAAATACTGTTCCTAAATTAGCCAGCTGGCAGTATTACCATTCAGACCTTCCCTAGACCACATTCTCTCACCTTCCACAAACTGATACCATTCTGATCACTCTCCTCATTTTGATGCTAGCATTTTATTCCCATTCTCTTTATAGATTCTACAAATGCTCTATGATGAAGATTCAGTCCTTTTCAGTAATGTTTGACTATGACCCCATTTAGGGTTTTCTTGGCAAAGACACTGGAGCGGTTTGCCATTTCCCTTTTCAGCTCATTTTACAGATGAAGAAACTGAGGCACACAATTTCCAGGGTCACACATCTAGTAAGTGTCTGAGTCTAGATCTGAAGGGGACTCTTTCTGACTCCAGTCTGGGCATTCTGTCCATTGTGCCATCTAACTGCCCTACAACTGCTCCATTATCCTTGATAAATTCTTAGGAAATAACTTCCCAACACATCTATATCACTGACTGCCAATGTAAAGACAACAATACCCTCTCTTTTACTGCCTGGGGGATAATCAATTACTGCAAGTGCCCATGAGCTGCCCTCAACCTGGGTACCTACTGCTACCTCATCATCATTATAATTGCTTCCTACTCCAAAGCTATCTGTGACAAGAAGTGTGTGTGTGTGTGTGTGTGTGTGTGTGTGTATGTGTGTCTTGATCCAATGGAGAAGAAAATGCCAAACAACTCTAGTAATTTTTGCTAAGAAAACCCTAAATGGGGTCACAAAGAGTTGGACATTTTTCAATTATTGTAATCTTGAAAAAAGTATGCTAGCTTCAACAAGTGAATTTGTTATTAATTCAATATTAAATTTATTAATTATTAATTTAATAGTAATGGATTTAATATTAATGAGTTAAGCCCCTACTGAATACCACAATTATTTTTGGCATTAAGTGGGAATACAAATGTAAAAATTAAACAGTTCCTGACCTCAAATAGCTCATAACTTATTGTGTAGGTAGAGAGTGGGGAGAAGGAGGGAGGAGAGAAACAACTGCTCTCAAATAAACAGGAATAAGTATATGTGACAAATAGAAATAGGGCTGGCCTTGTGATTTAATTGTTATAGAAAATGGGCTAGAGAAGGAACTGGCAAACCAGTAGATAGTAGATCTTTGCCAAGAAAATGGTGTCACAAAGAGTTGAACATGATTGGACAACAACAATTTTGGGTTTTTTCCCCCCAGTAATATGTCAAGACAATTTTTGGCATTCATTCTTATAAGACTTTTAGCTACAAATTTTTCTTCCTCCCTCCCCTCCCCTTCCTTCTTCCAAAGATGGTTTGATATAATTTATATATGCGCTATTATGTAAAAATATTTCCTTATTAGTCATAATTGTGTAAAAAGAAACTGAGCAAAAGGGGGAAAATGAGAAAGAATAAAATAAGTGAAAAAATATGCTTCTACCTGCATTCTGAGTTCATCAGTTCTTTATCTCATTATGAATATCATTTTTCTTCCTGAATTCTTTGTCCTTGTCTTGGCCCATTGTGTTGCTGAGAAGAGCTGAGTCGGTCATTGTGGACTATCACACAATATTGCTATTATTGTATACAATGTTTTCCTGATTCTGCTCATTTCACTTTGCATCATCATTTCATATAAGAATTTCCAGGTATTTCTAAAATCTGCCTTTTCATCATTTTTTATTGCATTATAGGACCTATTAGTGGTCAGTTCCAATTTGGGTCCTGATTGATTCAGATTGAATGTAAATAGCAGTCATTTTTATTTTGACTAGAAACTCTGAGGGTCCTCCCCTCCCAGACTCATTTGTTCATCCATTTATTTAGATTTTTTTGTACTAGATGAAAGAGGAGATTCTTTGCTCCAATTGCTACCCAGCCTTAATCATTGAATGGATACACCCTCGGTCAAACTGAGACCTGTTGAAGACCTTAGCTTAAAAAAACCAAGATCTACATTTCATCCAGGGGCATCTCAAATCATCCTAATCTATGTTTGAGCACTGGACTCAGATGGCTCTGGAGGGAAAAGTAAGGCCTGTGACCTTGCACAGCCCTCCCTCACTGAAATTCAATTTACTTGCCTGTCAAAGCATCACCTCCCTGATATCATGGTTCTTTTTGAGAGAACAAAGGACAAACAACAACAATTATATAATAATATCCCATTATATTCATATACCACAGCTTATTCAACCATTCTCCAATTGATGGGCATCCCCTCAATTTCTAATATTTTGCCACCATGAAAAGAGCTGCTATAAATATTTTTATACATGTAGGTCCTTTTTCCTTTTTAGTTATCTCTTTGGGAAACAGGCCTAGTAGTGGTATTGCTGGATCAAAGGGTAAACACAGTTTGGTTGTCTCTTGGACATAGTTGCAAATTACTCTCCAGAATTTTTGGATCAGTTCACAATTCCACCCAGCTTTTCCACATTCTTTCCCACTTTCTGTTTTTGTCATATTGGTCCATGTGATAGATCTGGGGTAGTATCTCAAAGTTGTTTTAATTTGCATTTCTCTAATCAATAGTGATTTAGAGCACTCTACCATATGCCTATAGATAGCTCAGATTTCTTCATCTGAAAACTGCCTGTTCATATTGTTTGATCTTTTATCAGTCAGGGAATGAGTCATATTCTTATAAATCTGACTCCATTCTCTATGTATTTGAGAAATGAAGCCTTTATTAGAGACACTTGTTGTAAAGATTGTTTCCCAGCTTTTTGCTTTCCTTCTAATCTTGGTTGAATTGGTTTTGTTTGTACAAAAGCTTTTTAATTTAATATAAGCAAAACTTTCATTTTTCCATTTTGTAATGTTCTCTGTCTCTTGTTTGGTCATGAATTTTTCCCCTTCCTATAGGTCTGACAAGCAGACTATTCTCTGCTCTTTTAATTTGCTTATAGTGTCACCCTTTATGTCTAAATCATGCATCCATTATCTTCATCTATGGTGTAAGATTCAACAGCAATTTTGGAGGAGAAGAAGAGAATAAACTCTAATAATCAGGGGGATCAAGAAAGGTATCCTACAGGTAGTGGTACCTGAAATTAACTGTAGAGGAAGAGAGGTATTCTAATAGATAAAGATGAGCAAGAGACACTTACAGGTCTAGGGAAAATTTATGCAAAAACAGAGAGAGGAGATATGGAAACCAATCCATGGGGAACAGTAAGCAGACCCAGTTTGGCTCAATCCAAGAGAATATGACAGGGAATAATGTGTCTTGGAAAGATTAGTTGGCGCCAGATTGTGAAGAGCTTTAAATGATGGATGGAGAATTTGCATATTTTTTCTAGTGATAATCAGGAACTCCTGAAGATTTTTGAAAAAAAAAAGTGATAGGATAGTCAAAATAGTGCTTTAAGATATCAGTTTGGCAGCTATGTGAAGCAAAGGTGTCAAACATGAGGCCCATAAGCCCATACCACCAGTGCAGTCCAAATCAAATTAAGATGCAATTGGGAAATATTTAACAAAATAAATAAACACAATACATAAATGTAATGCACAAAATAGATACAATAAATAAATAAATACAATAAAACATAGATGACATTTAAAATGAAGTTAATATTCTGACAATGGAGATCCTTATCTATGGATTTATGGCTCCATTTCTATCTGAGTTTGACACCATTGATGTGGAAAGTAGATTGAAGAGAGTACAGAGTGAAGGTAAGGGGTGAAAAAAGTGTGAACTAGGATGCTATGTGAGTGGAGAAACGGGAAGGTAGAATTAAAAACATCAGGGCGACTGATTGGAAATAAGAGTGAAGGAGAATGAAGACTCAAGATGACGCCAAAGATGCAAACGTGTAACTGGCAGTATCTTTTTGACAGAAAGTTTAGATATGTGTGGGTTTGGGTAATAATGTGATAAATTCACTTTTGAACTTGTGGGGAAATTCCCTTGAAATATTGAGGCACATATGTCTAACAAGCAAGACATATAAGATTAGAAATCAGGAGAGATTATGGTTGAATATGTAAATCTGTGAGTCATTTGCTTTGATATTATCATTGGATCCATGGGAGCTAATGAAATAGCCAGAAGAAAGAATGTAGAGAAGAGAAGGACCAAGAAAAGGAGTATATTCACATTCTGAGAAGTAGTGGAATATAGAAATAGAGCCGCAAGTGAATTTTTAGATGGGAGTTTTTTATGTTTTTTGGTATCATGGACCCTTCTGGCCATCTGATGAAGCTTATGCACTCCTTCTCAGGATATCCTTTGTAAATGCATTAAATAAAATACAGAGGATTACAAAAGAAACCAAAGGATAATGAAAATAAAACTTCCCACAGAATTTCATAGACCTTCTGAAATCTTTCCATGAACATCATAGAAAGTTAAAAATCCTTGAGTTGGGATGAAAATTTTGTCCAGTGTGAAAAACAACAAGGCAATCAAGAAGAATGAGTACTGAAAATGCCATTATTAGACTTAGATAAATCATTGGTAGGTAAATAAATTTGGAGATAATAATTTTAGTTAGTGGTGGGATCTGAAACCAAATTAGTAGTGATTGAAATGTTAGTGGGAGTGAATAGAGTGGAGGCAAAAAAAGAATTAGACTATTTTTCTAAGATTTTGGCAATGTACATAGGTATGAAAGAGTTGTGAGGCAGTAATTTTAGGGTATAAAAGAGTCATGTGATGATGTTTTTTAAATGAGATATTTAGGGACATTTTTGTAGACAGTTGTCATTCATCCTTTATTGTCTAAGAGAACTGATGGTGTAGTCTTGATTTGTGCATGAAATGGATTTAAGTAAGAGTTGCACAAAGTTGTCAGTAATAAGGAAGAAACAAATGGACAAAGAGAAAGTGAAGATTGCCACAAAAGAAAGAGAATTGAAAGGATATACTCCCAAAGGAGATAGGAGTGGATGAGATTAATGGCACAAGTAGACCATCTTTTCATCTAAGACCAGAGCAAAGAAGGAAAGAGTGAGGGATGATATTTAGAGTATTTGGAGGGGAGAAATGAGGAAAAGAGGGAATTGTTCCCTCTGTAGATGACCTTCATTTTCTTAGTCTGCCCCAAGACAGTGCAACTTCCTCCCTTCCTTCTTTTTTTCCCCTTATTCCTCCTTCCCTTCCTCCTTTGATATC